>NC_088649.1:25733016-25873016 GCF_964019385.1 Sycon ciliatum
TGGTAAAGTGTGAGAACAGCGATAAATAATCATAGTACGCGCTCATTGGTGGAGAAACACACCACACAGGCGACGAAAATCTTACGCGGAATACTGATGCCAAAGGAAAGTACATGTATGTTGTTTATTATTATGATGTTGCAATGTCCATGTATGCAGGCCAGGCGAGACTCACCGCCGAGATCCCCCAACGCGACAGGCTCGGTTGCCGTTCAGGATTCACACCGACCTGTCCGCCCGTCAACAGGATCGACAGCGGGGGGCCCCACTGATGCCGATGTCGATGCACACCAGGAAACTTGTAGTCGTGAGTGTGATACTAACACGTCCATCGGCAACCACTGACAAACGAGAGGCCAGCTGGGGTATTCACTCCAGTCGGGGATGCTTGGTCGACGCTTCGTATCAGCAGCTCAGCTCATTTTGATCAAACAAAGATATTGCAGATGTGTCTTGCTTTTCCCCTTCCTTCTTCACCGACTCGTCTTGTCATCTCTCCTTCTTTCTTCACCGACTCTTCGTGTCCACTCTGCTCTGCCACTAACGGCGCATTAAAACTTCAGAACTAAATATTGCGACAGAGCTTTCGGCCATATTTTCAATTCATTGCATTCCCAACTCATCACAACCACGCGCTCTTCAGCCGAACCATACAGACACCAGCAAGGACACTTCCGTTGAGAGATAATAATTATTGCTCCACGCCTCTAGACAGCTGTTTCGCTCCCTGTCGGAGCTCATCAGTAGAGCATGATAATGATGATAATGGAGGAATGATCATTCTTATACACCAGAAATGGCGCAAGTGCGCGTTTTCCACATAATTATATCAATGGCATATGCAAGCTGCTAAAATGGTAAAGTGTGAGAACAGCGATAAATAATCATAGTACGCGCTCATTGGTGGAGAAACACACCACACAGGCGACGAAAATCTTACGCGGAATACTGATGCCAAAGGAAAGTACATGTATGTTGTTTATTATTATGATGTTGCAATGTCCATGTATGCAGGCCAGGCGAGACTCACCGCCGAGATCCCCCAACGCGACAGGCTCGGTTGCCGTTCAGGATTCACACCGACCTGTCCGCCCGTCAACAGGATCGACAGCGGGGGGCCCCACTGATGCCGATGTCGATGCACACCAGGAAACTTGTAGTCGTGAGTGTGATACTAACACGTCCATCGGCAACCACTGACAAACGAGAGGCCAGCTGGGGCATTCACTCCAGTCGGGGATGCTTGGTCGACGCTTCGTATCAGCAGCTCAGCTCATTTTGATCAAACAAAGATATTGCAGATGTGTCTTGCTTTTCCCCTTCCTTCTTCACCGACTCGTCTTGTCATCTCTCCTTCTTTCTTCACCGACTCTTCGTGTCCACTCTGCTCTGCCACTAACGGCGCATTAAAACTTCAGAACTAAATATTGCGACAGAGCTTTCGGCCATATTTTCAATTCATTGCATTCCCAACTCATCACAACCACGCGCTCTTCAGCCGAACCATACAGACACCAGCAAGGACACTTCCGTTGAGAGATAATAATTATTGCTCCACGCCTCTAGACAGCTGTTTCGCTCCCTGTCGGAGCTCATCAGTAGAGGATGATAATGATGATAATGGAGGAATGATCATTCTTATACACCAGAAATGGCGCAAGTGCGCGTTTTCCACATAATTATATCAATGGCATATGCAAGCTGCTAAAATGGTAAAGTGTGAGAACAGCGATAAATAATCATAGTACGCGCTCATTGGTGGAGAAACACACCACAGGCGACGAAAATCTTACGCGGAATACTGATGCCAAAGGAAAGTACATGTATGTTGTTTATTATTATGATGTTGCAATGGCCGAAAGCTCTGTCGCAATATTTAGTTCTGAAGTTTTAATGCGCCGTTAGTGGCAGAGCAGAGTGGACACGAAGAGTCGGTGAAGAAAGAAGGAGAGATGACAAGACGAGTCGGTGAAGAAGGAAGGGGAAAAGCAAGACACATCTGCAATATCTTTGTTTGATCAAAATGAGCTGAGCTGCTGATACGAAGCGTCGACCAAGCATCCCCGACTGGAGTGAATGCCCCAGCTGGCCTCTCGTTTGTCAGTGGTTGCCGATGGACGTGTTAGTATCACACTCACGACTACAAGTTTCCTGGTGTGCATCGACATCGGCATCAGTGGGGCCCCCCGCTGTCGATCCTGTTGACGGGCGGACAGGTCGGTGTGAATCCTGAACGGCAACCGAGCCTGTCGCGTTGGGGGATCTCGGCGGTGAGTCTCGCCTGGCCTGCATACATGGACATTGCAACATCATAATAATAAACAACATACATGTACTTTCCTTTGGCATCAGTATTCCGCGTAAGATTTTCGTCGCCTGTGTGGTGTGTTTCTCCACCAATGAGCGCGTACTATGATTATTTATCGCTGTTCTCACACTTTACCATTTTAGCAGCTTGCATATGCCATTGATATAATTATGTGGAAAACGCGCACTTGCGCCATTTCTGGTGTATAAGAATGATCATTCCTCCATTATCATCATTATCATGCTCTACTGATGAGCTCCGACAGGGAGCGAAACAGCTGTCTAGAGGCGTGGAGCAATAATTATTATCTCTCAACGGAAGTGTCCTTGCTGGTGTCTGTATGGTTCGGCTGAAGAGCGCGTGGTTGTGATGAGTTGGGAATGCAATGAATTGAAAATATGGCCGAAAGCTCTGTCGCAATATTTAGTTCTGAAGTTTTAATGCGCCGTTAGTGGCAGAGCAGAGTGGACACGAAGAGTCGGTGAAGAAAGAAGGAGAGATGACAATACGAGTCGGTGAAGAAGGAAGGGGAAAAGCAAGACACATCTGCAATATCTTTGTTTGATCAAAATGAGCTGAGCTGCTGATAGGAAGCGTCGACCAAGCATCCCCGACTGGAGTGAATGCCCCAGCTGGCCTCTCGTTTGTCAGTGGTTGCCGATGGACGTGTTAGTATCACACTCACGACTACAAGTTTCCTGGTGTGCATCGACATCGGCATCAGTGGGGCCCCCCGCTGTCGATCCTGTTGACGGGCGGACAGGTCGGTGTGAATCCTGAACGGCAACCGATCCTGTCGCGTTGGGGGATCTCGGCGGTGAGTCTCGCCTGGCCTGCATACATGGACATTGCAACATCATAATAATAAACAACATACATGTACTTTCCTTTGGCATCAGTATTCCGCGTAAGATTTTCGTCGCCTGTGTGGTGTGTTTCTCCACCAATGAGCGCGTACTATGATTATTTATCGCTGTTCTCACACTTTACCATTTTAGCAGCTTGCATATGCCATTGATATAATTATGTGGAAAACGCGCACTTGCGCCATTTCTGGTGTATAAGAATGATCATTCCTCCATTATCATCATTATCATCCTCTACTGATGAGCTCCGACAGGGAGCGAAACAGCTGTCTAGAGGCGTGGAGCAATAATTATTATCTCTAACCGGAAGTGTCCTTGCTGGTGTCTGTATGGTTCGGCTGAAGAGCGCGTGGTTGTGATGAGTTGGGAATGCAATGAATTATCATTATTATAATTAGAAAGGAAAAGGACATAATTATGGAAACGAGTTAAGAGTAACTCTCCACCACTGTAACTAGACACTATATACAGTCAGAAAGTGCAACAACTAGGCACAAAACTGACAGAGTACTGAGACATTCGACGTCCTGACACCTAGCTTCAAAACATCTCCGTTGCGCTAACCGACAGCCTTCCAACTTCCAACTGTATATAGTATCTAGTTACAGTGGTGGAGAGTTACTCTTAACTCGTTTCCGTAATTAAGTCCTTTTCCTTTCTACTTTTATTATTGGCTCAATACCCGAGTTTCAAATTATTATTATTATTATTATTTTCACTAGTTTGAGGGAAAGAGACAAACGGGAAAAGTCTGAAGAAAAAATTGACTGTCACCACCAGGACTCGAACCAGGGACCCTCGCTTGTAGCTAGCGATGCTCTAACCACTGAACTATGGTCTAGTCGTCATCCCAGCAGAGACTGTTCAACATTTTCTTCAGACTTCGTAACTCACACTTCCTGTGAATCTACACAGGCGGGTGGGACGCAGCCCTCACTGTACCCACACACTTCACGTACACTCTAGCACACGGGGAGCCCCAAGTCATAAAATCTTCACTAGTTTGAGGGAAAGAGACAAACGGGAAAAGTCTGAAGAAAAAATTGACTGTCACCACCAGGACTCGAACCAGGGACCCTCGCTTGTAGCCAACGATGCTCTAACCACTGAGCTATGGTGTAGTCGTCATCCAAGCAGAGACCATTCAACGTTTTCTTCAGACTTCGTAACTCACACTTCCTGTGAATCCACATTATTATTATTATTATTATTATTATTCAACGCAATAAATAGAGTAAACTGCGCACTCAGTACAAACACCATAAGCAAAACTTGTTTTCATGTAAATAAAGAAGCTTGTTCCTAAACGTTTTCGTCGCCATCTCATCAGAGGATTACTGGCAAATCAACAAAAGCTCTTAACTCAATATATATACCTGATATCGTTGAATGGTGTAATATTTCTTCAGCTCTCATTTTATTGCTCTAGTTAGGGTCTAAATTATTACTTGCATTGTGCGTATATATATTGAGTTAAGAGCTTTTGTTGATTTGCCAGTAATCCTCTGATGAGATGGCGACGAAAACGTTTAGGAACAAGCTTCTTTATTTACATGAAAACAAGTTTTGCTTATGGTGTTTGTACTGAGTGCGCAGCTTACTCTATTTATTGCGTTGATTACATTTTTATCTCCACGGAAGCTTTTTAATTATTATTATTCTTATTATTTAAATTTTTAAATGGGCAATCCCCACAGGCGAATTGTATCATATTTGTTTATGAATGGCTGTTACGAGTAGATCTACTAACGGTTATATGTGTTTTTGTCCTAGTACTATTTTCGAGTGCTGGCTTCAGTGTTTAACAGTGTTCACGCCCCAGTTTGCTTGCAAGCAGAAGTTGCCTGGTAACTTTGTGTAGTCTACTTTCTCTATCTCCACTGCTCATTGCGTAACCAAACCGTGTATTTTCTCTGTTTCATGCCATGTTGCGTGTATGCGGTGGCTGCTGCAGTGTGCAAGTGTTTGAACCAGGGTCAGTGTGACGACAAAGGCAAATGCATCTGCCTGAAGGGATTCACCGGAGACAATTGCCAGAAGGGTAAGTAGAAGCAGGCGTCCATTACCCCAAGAGTTTGCAACTCTGTACATGGGGTCCGCGCGGCGGAATTCCAACATCACGTCAAAAATGACGTACACGTTCGTTGCGCTTGTACTACTCCCTGGTAAAAAGTAAGTAAATTATCGTATCCGTTCCCGAAGGGAACTCACGACGGCCGCTAACACCCGATAAACCCTAGCGGCAGATGCAGCGCCTAACGGTGGGGGTGAGTGGGTAAGTCTCACAACCACTGGCACAAGTGCCGACTCCCTGGTGCCGACTCCCTGGTGCCAAACAAAAAATCCAAGCACCGCGGAATGCAGAGTTTTGTCCTCTGTGTCTCAGTGGCATGACGTTATGTTGGAATTTCGCCGCGCAGTGGGCCTACAGCAGCCAGACAACCAGTTGCACACCCTTGGGGTTATGGACTTTTGGTAGAAGTGAATTTCCTTACCGATCTGAACACGTCTGCTTCTTTTTACATGTACATTTCACATTCCCATTTCTCTCGCATGTTTGTTACTATTGTAATAATGCATGGTTAGTACTCTTGGTTGGCATATTAAAGTTGCTGTCTCCGAAATGCTTTGAATTTGTTTACTTCAAGTGTTTCCTTTACATTGTATGCAATTCTCAAAGTATACCTTTCGTGTGAACATGGCCTCCCCTGACTGTGTGTAGGCTTTGGAGTTGTTCCGGTTGGCCCTGATTATGCAGGCCGTGTTCTAGTTTCTATTTTGAGTGAAAGTCGACAGAACAAGTATTCCGTTTCATCAAGCTCTTGCTAGGAATAAGAACATGTGCATCACCAAACCTGCTATTTTTGTGCGGTCGAAACGCTCATTCGTCCGCAATGAGTTACAATTTCCTGGTCAATTGTCCAGTCTCTTGCCTCTTGGAGCTGAATGGGAGCCTTGACCCTTGAGGGGTGGGGTATTCCAATAGATGTGGAAAACTCGGCCTCTAGCCGAGTCGCACGCAAACTGTACATGTTTTCCTCTTATACTAGTAAAATAAATAATTTGATAACCGCAATCAGTAATACAAGCTGGATCGACATTTGTGTACACTTTATTCATGCAATGTAAAACTGTGGAGACAATGTGCAATAAAACGATGAACATGTGAAGAAATTGTGTAGAGAAAAAAAAATGGAAAGGGATTCAAACAAGTTTTCGTACAACACTCATCAGGAATCTTCGTTGTACTAAAGGACACTGAAAACTAAATTGAACTTATAATAGAAAATCTAAGTTAGAGAAATAACACTAAGAACAACAGCAGTGATATTTACAACAACAACAAAGACCGAAGCGAGGGTTATCTAGAAAACAACCGTTACCTACACAACTTGCGGATCCTGGCTAACAGACTGTGCTTGCTCCGCCGTCGCTGGTGGCTGTGGTGGAGGAGGGTGGTCGTGGTGGCTCATCGGGCCGGCTTGTGTCGTCGCCTTTGCTACTGCCGTCAGTGGTTCCTTCGTCGGTGCACCCGGCGGCTTTGGCTGGGGAGGTGCCGCTTGCGGTCCCGGTCCCACTGCCTCCTCCTGATGCTCCGCCGTCGGCTCTTGCTGCGGTGGAGCTTGCCAGTGAAAGACCGCGAGCAACACCGGCAGTGGCGTTACCACTACAATTGCCAACCCCAAAAATCCCACCTTGCGTATCAGCAGCTCCCACACCATCACCAACATTGCAATCTACAGCAACCACAACTAATCCACCATCCAAGCCCGCTATTGAAAGACCAAGACGATCAACAGCCAACTACAACAAAAGCTACGAACTCAACGGACAAGGGCGTAAGGAGGGACGTGACAGCAGGGTGACGGCCGAGTCCCGTTCAATGGACCAAGTCAGGCGGGATAACAGAGAGAGCGCAGAGGAAGCGGATGATGGGACGGACGGTGAAGGGAGCAGAGAGTCGGAGAGCAACTATTGTAGTGATCGTGAGAGTGCCGGTGAGAATGTTAGTGTTGTGCGTAGGTTTCGGGGTAGCAAGTCTTCAGTGTACAATCATCTGTTGGCTAGTCCTGATTGTTACAATTCGTATTCCGACTCTTCTTTCACTGTATTGTGCCGTGGTCGTCATGGTTATGGACTACAGTGAAAAGTTTTGGAAGCCATCTGTCAGCGTCTGTATAAGCCTTATTTGTGTGTACAGAAAGATAGTATAATTGGGTAGAAATTGTTCAAGTAATGTGTCATGTTTGGTGCAGTCAAGCTTGGCCGTTAATGTTCTAGGTGTAATGTACTGCTGTTATTTGTTATCATTTTGTCCTTCCTTCTTTCTTTCTCTTCTTTGTTCATATTTCAGCTGCAAGTTTAGTGTTGGTACACACATTCGTCATTGCTCTCGCTTCCATTGTTAAAATTCACTTTTGTAAATTTCACTGCTGTTCTTCTTAGTGTTATTTCTCTAACTTAGATCTTCTATAAAAGTTCAATTTTGTTTTCAGTGTCCTTTAGTACAACGAAGATTCCTGATGAGTGTTGTACGAAAACTTGTTTCAATCCCTTTCCTTTTTTTTCTCTCCACAATTTCTTCACATTTTCATCGTTTTATTGCACATTGTCTCCACAGTTTTACATTACATGAATAAAGTGTACACAAATGTCGATCCAGGCTTGTATTGCTGATTGCGGTTATCAAATTGTTGTCTCCTCGTCGTTTGTTCAAAATAAATAATAATAGATTGTTTTTCCCTCTGTCCACTTGTCTGTCCTTCTTGTGTCTGGCTAATCTCTGGCTGTTCTCCCTCTTTCTTGTGATATGCGATGCAGTTGTGTGCACACATCCCTGGGTGAAAAAGAACAAAGTATGCGAATGTAAACCCAGACTAAATGGACCTAACTGCACAGTAGGTAAGGGCTGAAGAAAGCTGCTGTAATATAGTATGTGCCAGCGTGTCAAAGAATGTATGACCCATGGGAACATACATGCCGTTATATTGTATTTGAAGCCAAAGATACACTTCCGAGTTTGTATGCCGGATTGCCCAACGTACTGTGACCTTAAAAGTGGCTGGAATTTTGTCCTATCCACGTGCAATAAATGATACAGTCATATGGGCATCAGTTGGATATACGTGGGAGTGTTGTAATCTGGCTGTTCATGTAGCTATGTACTGGTGGGTACAGTGTCATGATGAGCAAGATACATGTAACAAACTCGAGAATCCGATATGCTATGTTGTTCTGCCACTATTCGTTTGCTTTTGGAAAATATGTGCACCCAATCACTGCTGCAGCATGCAATTGCCTGAATAATGGTCAGTGTACTGAAGACGGCACCTGCGTCTGTCCGACCGGATTCCGGGGAGACCAATGTCAGGACAGTAAGTGTCTCTGTTTGGTTTTGTTTAGCTATAATTTTCTTCACCAGAAGTACAGGCAAAATCTGCCTTCTCACTGGGCGTGTTGCCACAGTTCTCGCAAAATGATGAAGATAGTGATAATGATAAGAAAAAGAGAAAGAGGAAAATGCCATCATGAACAAAGCCCAAAGAGAAGACGGAAACAAATCAATGAGGGTATCTGCAATGTGAAGTGAGTATGTAACACCACACCTGCACACATTCACTAAAAACACACACACATACACACACACACACACACACACACACACACACACACACACACACAAATACACACACACACACACACACACACACACACACACAAAAAATACACCGGCACATGCACAATTACTCTACTCGAGCAGAGCAGTAGTGCTGGACTACAAGTATTGCTTTTCAGTAAACTCACAGTCAAAGCCGTTTTCTATTTTTTTTTAAGAACAATGGCTTTGCCACCTCTCTGTAGATGCTTGGAGCAAAAGGTTCCTTCCTAAGGGCATGCAGACTCCATTGTAGGAACTTCATATTCCACACAGTTAGTATCATAAAGTAATGCTAAAATGATGTGACGTTATTGGACTCATTTACCCACTGTTTACAGAAAAATGGGATTAATTGATTCCAGTGCGTTTGTCTCCCCAGCATTTGATCATAATGGTCCAGAATTCCAGAAAGAGAATTGAAATGTACTCACCGTAGTGTCGTGTATTACCGCCGAGCGTATTCCTGTGGAAGCCGATTTCAGGGCTAGGCTTCTATTCAGTATTCACATCAAGCTTCTATTCAAACCAGGTATTTATATGTGCGTCAACACTAAAACCAGGCTTGTGTGCCAACAGTGTATTCTGAAAATCAGACCTCTATTCAAAACAGGCTTCTATATGATAACCGCTATCAATAAAATTAGCTGAACCGACATTTTTGTATTTTATTCATGCAATGTAAAAAAAACGGTGGAGACGATGTGCAATAAAATGATGAAAATATGAAGAAATGGTGTGGAGAAAAAAATGGATTCAAACAAGTTTTCGTACAACACTCATCAGGATTCGTCGTTGTACTAAAGGACATTGAAACAAAATTGAACTCTTATAGAAAATCTAGGTTAGAGAAATAACACTAAGAACAACAGCAATGAAATTTACAAGTGTGAATTTTAACAATCAAAGCGAGAAATTAACAAACAAGAGAAAGAAAGAAGGAAGGACAAAGTGATAACACATACAAGCAGTACATTTCACCAAGAGTTCATGAAAACCAGAGTGTGCAGCTCGGATGGGTTGCTGTCACTGCAGAATTCCGTGATTACATCATTTTAGTGATGTAGCAGGATTCAAGCAGGTCTCTTTCTGCACAACTGCAGCTCAGTTGTACGCACTACGCCATTTCCCGCCTCAGATCTGGGCCAAATATGATGTAATCACGGAATTTCGCCGTGACAGACATCCATAGCAGAAAAGGCCCCAAGCTGCACACTCTGGTTTTCATGTACTCTTCATTCCACCTAGAACATTAACGGCCAAGCTTGGCTGAACCAAACACGACACGTTACTTGAACAATTTCAACCCAATTATACTATCTTTCTGTACACACAAATTTGGCTTATACAGACGCTGATAGATAGCTTCCAACACTTGTAAATTGTTTCAGTGAATAAAATACACAAATTTCGTTTCAGCTAATTTTTTTTATTGCGGTTATCAAATTATTGTCTCCCCGCCGTTTGCTTCCATATGAGATAGGCTTTAATACAAGACACTACGGTATATCATAATTAGTACAAGCCTTCATCCTGTTGGTAAAAGCGCATAAATTAATGAGAATGTCTGGGTGTGACTTTCACAGGCCCAAAATATAGAGAAGGATCCATTACCCACTAGCAAAATAATGGGATTAACAGCTTTTCCTTATAGTGCTTCAACCTTGAAAATTTGAACACAAGTCGGACAGAAAGGGTTTTTTGGCCACCGTAATATTTTTCTCCTGTACCTGAGTATGTTGTAAATGTCTGTGTACTGTGCTGTGTTCAGATTTCAGGACAAAGTGCCTGGGTACGGACAAGGTGATGTACACCTGGACGGCTCTCGCCGGCTTGCCGTGTTATTCTGGCAGGTGCCCGAAGATAACCAGTTGGAGGAAAGCCAGAGACGCATGCAGTGATAGGGGATATCAGCTGGTCGACTTTAAAACCTTCACCTTGCTCGGCTCAAAGCTTGGTGTGAGTGGGTGCGTAAAGTCATTGCTCCACGAGATGATGGTGTACAGTAACAGCAGCCCGATCACGATATGGACATCATCCGAGTACAATCGTCGGCATATTATTTACAAGCAGGACAAGAACAAATCGGGTGGTGCAATATTTAGTGTTCATGGTTTCGGCCGTCACAATGTCATCTGCGAAGGTAAACAATTGCTTGTTTTAAAGCGATATCATTGGACGGGCAAATGGTGAGAATGCTGAGTAGCACACAGTGCATGCATGGACAGGATAGTATGTCCAATGATAATGACGGGACAGGAAAGTATGAAACAAAGAGACAACAAGAGTGCAGCCACCTGGGTTTCTCACATCAATGTCACACCTACCGTTATAGCCAGGGTCAGACCCACACATGCGTAACCAATTGATTTCACCTGCGAAGAAGCATTTCATGCGTATGCTTGTGTCATAACCCGGTGTTATACTACTCCCTTGGTAGAACCGCTGAATGGTTTGCAAATGTGACACGGTGCTGCTCTATGAAGTCTGGCGAGCCCCAGACCTGTGAACATTGAACTACTCACTAGCTCTGGGCACTTCCGTATCCAAGAGATCGGGTGTCATCAAGCACGATTTTAAATTCACAATAGCGAGAATTTTAGTTGTCTGAGGATTGCTTTGGGGGGCGTTCGTTTTTGATCTACAGGTTTGGGTAGAAACTACTTCTTTCGGTAGAGTTTTTCGTTTTTGGAAAAGAAATTCGACTCAAAAGGGTAAATTCTATTTTCTTCTACCGGCTCTACCGGGAAGAAGTTAGTTGAATCCGGTAGAAGTCGGTAGAGCTATGGGATTTCCAGCAAGCTCAAGGATTTGTACACAACTCCATACAAAAAAGAAACATTTCACGTACACATCGTGTAAACTACTAAATCCGGTAGAACAGCGTTCGTACACTTGCCTCTACCATCTACCTCTATGGCCACACATTTTTATTTCTATGTTTCTTGTCACCCACGCGCATACGATTTAGGAGTCTGGAAGAAAAAAAGAAAAAAAAACTGTGCTGCACTGACTGTGCATGTGGGGACCAGCACACTCATGCACATGTACACAATGTGGCGTGGCCTGTGCGACACATGATGCCCGGTCGGCATTTGTTGTGCGCAGTCTAGCTGCACATGCACAGATTGTGATAGAAGCGCCTACCACATACTAGTTGCTAACTATGGATGCTGTTTTGCATGGTGTATTGGTGGATTTTAGTGTGAACAAAGGTCTAATAAACTTTTTTTATTCTTCGGTCATTTTGTATTTTTCCACCTCTCGCATACATTTTTAGATTTTCAGGTGACGAGGAACATAGAAATAAAACGTGTGGCCTATCGGTAGAGTGACTCTACTCTACTAGGTAGCTAAAAATGAACACAGCTTTGGCCTTGCTATTTGCACGAAACGCAGCGTTAAAGCAATAATGATGCCGCTTGTCTTAGTTCTCTTCCGCCTATTTTTGTTTCTACCCGCAACTGTATATGCCCTTTGTTTTGCAGCCCAATGGCTCCATGCCAACGATTCTGTATACGCCGCAGCAACTCCAGCACTCGGACCCAGCGTGACTGAGCAGTGCGCAGAGAACGCATGTCAGCAGTACGGACTTCGCCTCATAACCAAAGACTGGTTACAAGAACATGGCCATGTGTTAAGAGAACGCTGGCTAGAGAGATTGGCTTTAGATAAGTCCGACGGATTAGGTTACCACGTCGCGCCAATCCTGGTCAATGGTCAGTCCCTTTACAGAACAGTAAAATTTAGCAGACAACATGTGACGTTTAAGAACAAAACAAGCCATGAGGATGCCAAGATTCTCTGTGTCAGTAAGTGAGAGAATAATAAGTGACTGTCTTCTGCAATGGCTGTCCATGCACAAGCTGTGTGTTTGTCCCTGTTTGTGCCGCTAACGTGATGAAGATAGTTGTGCGTTTGTGTAAATGTGTCCCGTCGCTACGTGCACTGTATGAACAGGGCTTGTCCCAACGATGTGCCCACTTGCAATGTGCAAACATGTCGTCTCCCAGCATTTCTTGCACCCACGGTGAATCACAACATTGAGAACACTCCCAGAACTTAGATTCAGGCTGTGTTTCTTCTGTGTCTTCCCAGGGTAACTCCGAAGTCATTACAGCATGTTTTGATTCTAAGGTTTTGTTTGGCGCAATATCAGTTTGTGGCAGAGACGGGGGAGAATTTGCTCCCTGGATTCCAATTGCGAGGAATCAAAATGCATGACAAGCTGAAGTTCGACATGCCACCAGGGTTGAGATAATTTACAGACAACTTTTTGTTGTTGTCAAGAAACAGGGGGAATTCCCATGACTGTCACCACGTGAGGAGGTGAAAGTTTACTACTTGACGTAAAATCCCTGGCGAGGGCTGTAACCCTACTATTTGCCGACGGAGCTGAGAACTTTCCTATGCAAATAGACTTTTCGATTGCTCAATGCCTTTCAGGGAAAGGCGAGTTCCGAACATTTGAGCATTTGCAGTATGCACTGCACAGTAATACGGATGTATCTATCGTACAGCAAGAGCTCAGAAACCGTGTTGGAAGTGTTATGGTGTCATGCATCCCGTTCTATGGTACCGTGCCTTGCTGTAATGCTTCCATTCTATGGTACCGTGCCTTGCTGTCATGCATCCCGGTCTACGGTCCCGTGCCTTGCTGTCATGCATCCTGGTCTATGGTACCGTGCCTTGCTGTCATGCATCCCGTTCTATGGTACCGTGCCTTGCTGTCATGCATCCCGTTCTATGGTGCTGTGCCTTGCTGTCATGCATCCCGTTCTATGGTACCGTGCCTTGCTGTCATGCGTCCCGTTCTATGGTACCATGCCTTGCTGTCATGCTTCCGTTCTATGATACCGTGCCTTGCTGTCATGCATCCCGGTCTATGGTACCGTGCCTTGCTGCCATGCATCCCGGTCTATGGTACCGTGCCTTGCTGTCATGCATCCCGGTCTATGGTACCGTGCCTTGCTGTCATGCATCCCGTTCTATGGTACCGTGCCTTGCTGTCATGCATCCCGGTCTATGGTACCGTGGGTGTAAAAGCCCAAGAACAACTCATCTTGTTCCTTCAATTCTGCGTGACAGGTTTTTTTTAGATAAGCTATTATCCCCATTCTAGTGTTATAGCAGGGCTGCCACTTGCTCCGATTTTTTTTGGAAATCGTCCGATTTTTGATCCGCGGTCGGAAAAACCGACCGATTTTTGTTTTGAGCACTTTTTAGTCCAGTTGGCCATTCGGCGCTTCCAGGTCGCGTTTGTCCAGTCATTGTACATGTACATGTACATGTAGCTGTAAAATGCAAATGTGTTGACCGTTAAAAATGTGTTCTGGGACCCCAACAGCAAGCCATTTTCCTAAATATTTTCACCCGGGGGACCCCCCAGACCCCCGTCAGATTTTTCTCCCTCCAAGTGTGGCAGCCCTGTTATAGACTGCATAAGAGTAATCCGATATTGACTTTTATTGTCTTTTTCTGCACAGAGTCCTGTGGGAGCGGTGTTCTTGCACCAAGCATGAGTTGTGTATGTAACCGCACTATGTCCTACGGTGAAGAATGTGAAAAGGGTAAGACAGCAAGCCATTAGGTTTGTGTGCATGTGTGTGTATATGTGTGTATGTGTCTGTATGTGCGCATATGCATATCTGAATGTGTGTGTATGTGCGTGCTTGTGTGTGTATGTGTGTGTAGGTGCGTGTATGTGTGGGTAAGCGATTACAGGGGGCAAAGCCACCTGTCCGGTTGGTCCTTGTTTCACCGGACCACTTTTCGGGCCGAAGTTTCCTTTTCTCTTTCTAGAGAGCCGATGGGAGTTCAGCGATCGATTGGGCGCAGTACCATGTGCATAATGTACACAGCACCGTCTAGGGAGACCTGCATGTACTGTGCCTTATATGTAGGGCTCTCAGGGACAGACTGGCGGCACAGGGTTTTTTTTGCTTCATGTTGATCGAGAGTCGGAGATGGCTGCGAAAACCTTGAAGGCATCTGTTCCTGAGATTTCTTATATTCCCATAGCCAGCAATGTTTTTAGTTTCCAAAACAATTGTGCGAGGAAACGAAGCCTGTAATGTGCGCTTCTAAGCCCTAACGGCACAATCTTGGCTTTCCTAGATTATGATAAGGGTGCAGGTTCAGTGCTTTGCCACACGACTGTCTATTCTTCCGGCCACAAACTCCACATTAGAGAGGTTATTCCGTGCATTTCGCCACCTGAAGACGTCACAAGGCCGTCTCCATCATCTGATGGTTTTGCAGTATCATCAAGACGGACGAGAAAAAAGTACTTTCTCCAAGTTTAGGTGATACCATCTTAACTGCAAGTTTTAAAAGGTAAAATGTCCAACTGAGACCAGTCCAAAAGTGGTCGCTACCGCCCTGCATTAGGTTTTTGTTGTTTTTATCAGAACACACACCTTCCAGAGGAAGGGATGAACACTAACAAGAAGCCGTCCCTACATCCCCTGTGTCTTGTTTGTGTTCTTGAGCTTTGAAATGTGATTGGCTACTTATACTAATGTTCCAGAAGGTTCTAGAATTTCGTCGGCAACCGGTTTTCGTAGATTGCTTATTGGTTAGGGACTTAGAACATGGCTGCAGGTTGCCGAACTTCTGTTCCCTTCCTTTCTTCTTTATTGTTGCTTCTTTACTCTCTTTGCGTTCCAAGTGTGTATAGAATATTTCTTCTGTGACGATTATTTGTAAAACTAGAAAGTGAGTGCTTTGACTTGAGTTTGTGCGTGATTGCCTCCGGGGGCCACTTACTACACAGTGACCTCCTGTGCATTATTTCTGCGTAACTCACTCCATGCATGTGCTTTTTTCCCTGCCTGTTGCAGCATGCAAGTGCTTGAACCAAGGTGAGTGTGATAACAAAGGTGAATGCAGCTGCCCTAGGGGATTCACCGGCCACCATTGCCAACTCGGTAAGTAGAAGTGAATTCGTTTTACTCATTTCATATGGCTGGCGTGGGATTTTCAGAGCGTACATCCATGTAAAAGTGGGCTCCCCTTTACCTTACGTGTATGGGTAGGCTTCGCGGTAGTTTTAACAGGGGTGACAGAGAACTAGGACATGCATACTGGTCTTTTTGAGTGCTCGCTTGAAATAGGAGTGTTGGGGTGACACGAATATTCTAAATCGTACCGAATATTCTGTAAACGAATTGAATAAGTATCGCCGAAGTAGCACCAACCTCTTCTTCAAATTGGATACCGGATATTCTATAGTTTGTTTGTTCTCACATCACTAAAGAATATGTAGACAGTTCTGTCTGGTTCAGCCTTGTGAGCCATAGTCCCCTTTCCCAGCATGCCAACCACCGCATTCTACTGCCATGTACTTGAGGTTACTCAAAATTTCAGAAATTTTCGGTGCTCAATATTTTCGGTATGAGGGCAACAGGCTAGGTTAGGTGGACAGAAAGTTTCGGTACAGAGCAGCAGTTCCCTATTGGATTATGTGTGTTAGTGTTTGTTTGGTGTCTTGAAATTTTACGTATGAAACAGACGCACCGAAAGTACCGAAAATAAAAGTACACAGAAAATTTGTGAAATTACAGCACCCTAATAGAGAGGTTCGACACTACGTAAAGCTGAGCAACTTTACGTTAGTGGTACATATTTAGGACTCTCTAGCCAGGTCTACCCGGTCATACACTGCCGTGTTCCAAGCTGCCAAGGGCAGGTACGTGATTCGAAAACTCCATAAGGCGGAACACAGGTCCTCATGCAGTGGGACTCTCCATTCATCGACTAATTATGTTGTATGGAACCTCTCTAATGTTGTAAGCTATAACCTCACACGGACCTAGTCAATGACTGCAATATTAGGCTGTGTTTACATGAAAATGCACGGCCAGTTTTCCATTTTCGGTCCCGCATTTCTTCTTTCGTTTTCGTGTGTTTACATGATCAATGCTGATCCGAGGTGGTCTCCGTTTGTATCGTTTTCGCGCTTCTACACGGGAGCAAAGGATCCGCAAACGTTCGTCATGTGCCAAGTGTTGTCGTGGAAGCACCAATCACACTCCAGGAATAGGCCACAAAACAACACTCGTCACATGACGAAAATTGTAAAAACAATTTTTTGGATTGCCGGATCCGTGTAAACGGCCGAAAACGAAACAAACGTGACGAAAAACGAGGCCAGCATACCGTTTCGACTGTTTACACACTCAAATTTATCCTGCAGAACAATTTCGTTTTCAAATTCTTCCACCTTGGCCAGCGTTTTGGTTTTCTTCCATTTTGGTCTACAACTTTTACGTTTTGCTCTTCGTACCGTGTAAATGAACCATGCATCCGAAAGGATTTTGTTGCGTTTTCACCCCCAGCTTTGTCGTGTAAACGCAGCCTTACTTGCACATGCAAAATGTCCAAAACCAAAACACAATGTATTCCGATCTGAACCGAATGCTTCGAATTGTTATCCAAAGGAACAATTCCAGAATATTCAGAATTCGTTTCACTCCTAAATGACACAACAAAAAAGCACGAACAGTTCACAGTTCAGGAGTAGCACAAATTGCTATTTTGGAGTGTGGCCGGAGAACTGTCGTCTGCAAGTGCTCTGGTTTGGTCTGGTTTTGTCAAATGAAAAACCTATTACCACCCTCTGTCTTAAGTTGGTCATGTCACGTTGTGCTTCTGTCGTCATTTTGTTTGTTAGCAAAGTTTCAATTGTCTGAGTGTGCCGCAGAGCAGTGATGGTAATTTCTACTGATAGCACTGATTTGTAAACTGCTGCTTGTCATTCCTGCTTTAAGAGTGCTTACCTTCCAGCAGCAATTCTATCTTTTGGAAGAAGGCCATTATGATCGAAACCCAGATTTATCCAAGTTTCCCTGGCCCAGCCAGGCCATTATGATCGAAACCCAGATTTATCCAAGTTTCCCTGGCCCAGCCAGGCCATTATGATCGAAACCCAGATTTATCCAAGGTTCCCTTGTCCAGCCTCTTTTACTTTATACATATTATGATTGTCTTTAGTCTGCCTGACTCCGTTTCCGGCTGATTCACTCTCTCCTCTTCTTCCTCTTCGGTCTGTGCTATGTGATGGATGCAGTTGTGTGCGAGGAACCCTGGGTGAAAAAGAGCAAAGTGTGTGAATGTCAACCAGGACTAGATAGACCCAACTGCACAGAAGGTAAGGGCTAAAGAAAGCTACTGTAATATGCCTGCGTGTCAAATAATGTATGATCCATGGGTTCATGCATGCTGGAATGTTGTATTCGGAGTCGAGAAGAAGAAAAAAACTTCTATGTCGTCATGCCAGTTCCTCCAACCAATTCTACCTCTTTATTCTATTCATGTGGAATAAATAATGCATATATATGGGGAGTTGGTCACTCTCATGAGTTGAGCTATCTTGTTGTCAAGAGTTAATTTAACGTCTCCATGTTATCATGTTCAAGGACATGTCAAGAACCCGCTTTTCTGTTCCTCTCTTTGTGCTTTTTTTGAAAATGCGTGAATATTCCCAATCACTGCTGCAGCATGTAATTGCTTGAATGACGGTCAGTGCACTGACGATGGCAGTTGCAACTGCCGGAACGGTTTCCATGGAGACAAGTGTCAGCATAGTGAGTATTATGCTGTATGAAGTGAAATCCAGTGTGCTGGCATATTTCTGTGAAATGTGGGAATACATGTACACATTAAAGAGACGTTGGTTTTTTATCTACAGGTTTGGGTAGAAACTATTTCTTTCGGTAGAGGCGTTCGTTTCTTCTTCTCAAAAGGGTGGGTTCTACTTTCCTCTGCCGGCTCTACAAGGAAAAGTTGGTTGAAGCCGGTAGAAGTTGGTAGAGCTACGTTTGCTGTGCATATTTCTGTGAAATGTGGGAATACCTGTACACATTAACGGGGCGTTCGTTTATTGATCTACAAGTTTGGGTAGAAACTATTTCTTTCGGTAGAGGCGTTCGTTTCTTCTAGTCAAAACTTCAAGTCAAAAGTGTGGATTCTACTTTCCTCTACCGGCTCTACCAGGAAAAAGTTGGTGGAAACCGGTAGAAGTTAGTAGTGCTACGGTATTTCCGACAAGATCAAGGATTTGTACACCTCCATACGGAATAGAAACATTTCACGTACATATCGTGTAAACTAATAAATCCGGTAGAATAGCGTTCGTCCACTTACCTCTACCTTCTTCCTCTATCGGTAGAGTGACTCTACTTTACCAGGTAGCTAAAATTGAACGCAGTTTATAGCTGAGAGCTATTAGAATGGATATGCTAAGGTCTGATCCTTCCAACAAGGCCAAGATGATGAAAGTCTATCAAGGTGAAATGAGAGGGCAAAATGTAATGTTTCGTCCTGAACTGTGGGTCAAACGATACCCGGAGAGAAAGTGCACTGGCAAGTCAGTTTGCTGGAGGAAATGGAGCTAAATGGGCGAGTGGTATTTGCATAGGTATATAATTTTCAATTGAACTATGCTACCGCTGCTCAGGAAGTGTACATCTTGTTTATGTGTGCTTTCTACTTCACCTGACTGTGCCTTGCATGTGTAATGTGTTATGTTCAGCTTTCAAGACAAAGTGCCTGGGTACAGATAACGCAACGTACACCTGGATGGCTCTCGCCAGCTTGCCGTGTCATCCACACCTCGACGGTGACAGCTGCCAGAAGAAAACGAACTTGACGCATGCTCGCCAGATGTGCACAAGAAGAGGATACAACGTGGTAGACCATGATTCCTTCACCAATCAGACGCTTGGTGTGCGCGACTGCATGGAAGCATTGCTCAACGAGATGGTGACGAGCTCTTACAGCAACCCTACTTCAATATGGACATCGTTCGTGAAGGATGACCAACATCTCATATACCAGCAGGGCAAGAACAGTTTGACTAAAGAATTGTATGATAGTGATGGAACAAGCCATCATGATGTCATCTGCGAAGGTAGGCTGTTGGATTGTGATCAAATGAACCCGTGAGAGAGATGCTCAGTAGCCAGCAACCATTGGGTAGAAAGTAATACTATGCATGGTTAGCATTTTACCATTCACGCGATTTGCGACGGTCGGCCTGTACCCGTTTGTTGTGTGTGTAGAAATGGTTAGCATTTAACCGTTCGCTCTAAATCCAACCGTACTCGTACCCAACACCCAAAATACCATTGGTTTGGTACCGTTTCGACGATAAAAAGCTCTGTTTAGCGGAAGAACGAAACGGTAGGATTCCAACTAGGGTACGTCACAAGTCGATCGTTGTGTCAGAAACCGAAATGCTAACCAGTGTCTTGAAATCACACACAAAATGGTACAGGCCGACGTACGGTCGAAGTGAATGTGAATGGTAAAATGCTAACCATGTCTATTGACAGGGCTAGAGGACTGACACAGAGAGGCGATGCCAAGAGTGATTACAACCTTCATTTAGATTTCCCACTCCAATGGGAAAACCTACCCATCTAGCCGGAGTCGGACCCAGACGCGAGTTACCAATTCACCCCATCTGCTAAGAAACAGTTCATGTCTATGCTTGTGTCATAACCCGGCATAACGGTGACAACTGGGACGTTCATGAATTATTCTTTGCATATTTTGTTCCATTTGTTCGTTAGAAAAATATCATGTTGTCGTATGCATCTACGCCGGAACATACCATCAGCCAGTCCGGACATGTGAACTATGTATTGAAAGTTTTCGTTCCCTTCTTCTCAAAACACTACAGGATAAGAAGGAAATAAACTAAGGGCATGTTTGATTGGTGAATCCGGATTCAGATTAGAGTCACTGGAGCAGTCAGAACACCAGTTACCAATCAAACAGAACGGCGAATATTTTTGCCTGAAATATTGTAGAACTCACGATAGCTCACCATGCCGCGAACTTCAAAATTTACACAGACTTCAAAGATGTTCACATTGCTCAACATGCGAAGGCAAAACAAACTTGAAAAGCAACTACAACCGGAGAAGAAGCTTCGAAGACAGCCAAAAAATAAATCATGGATGTGGGGACCGCCGTGTAATGTGCAAAATCACACTTAGACCTCCATGTACATCACCACGCCCTTTCGTAATCACTGGCATGCCAAAATCTATTCGAATGAAAACAAAAAAACGAAACTCATTGCGTAGTCATGTCAGGTTCTCATTGGGCTTTGCAACAAGCTCTGGCTGCTCCAGCCTCTGGGGTCGGAGTGGTCAGAACATGTTCTGAACACTCCAAACCTAGAGCAGACCAGTGCAGACCAATCAAACGCCCCTGTTCAAAACGCCCCTGTTCTGGATCCGACCAATCAAACACGCCCCAAGAGACTACAACTATAAAGATACAAAGTTAATTTGTTCATCACATTATTATGTCGGCATCGTACGTTTTATTCATAGCTTGGTTAAAACTTCTTTCTCCGGGACTGCTTTAAGTGCAGTTGCGCTCGGTGAAAATAGACCCAAAGTGCAAAGCTGGCTGCCCTGGATCAGTTCTGATTACATCATTGTATTGTACATGCGTACGCGGCCACATTTGTCCCAATTCCACGGCGTCAATGGCCGCGCAAGTTGAAGGCACTAAATCTGCACGCTGGGCCGGGTCTCACCGAGAGCAACTGTACTGGGTAGAACCACTGGGGTGGTTTGCAACAGTGGCGTACTGCTGGTCACTGAGGTCTGCCCAGCCACATGCAGCTTTAGGTATAGCCAGCATGCTGCTCATCGAGATGTTTGAGTAGCGGCAACCTTCCTTCTTTGTATGCATAGAACATTTTTTTTCACTTTAACCTCTCGCCCCGGTTTTTGACATCGTTCTCCTTGTGTGTGTGTGTGTGTGTGTGTGTGTGTGTGTGTGTGTGTGTGTGTGTGTGTGTGTGTGTGTGTATGTGTGTGTGTGTGTGTGTGTGTGTGTGTGTGTGTGTGTGTGTGTGTGTGTGTGTGTGTGTGTGTGTGTAAGTGTGTGTGTGTGTGTGTGTGCCCGGCAAATACTCAGGGTAGGGCTGAAACGATCACTGCAAAGCGGTTATCGATTACCTTCTTTTTTTAGTTCATTGCTCTGACACTGCCATCAGACAAGGTTTCATTGAGTACGACTATAGAGCCCAGGGCAGCCGTTATTCGAGTATATCTCATTACTAATGTACCTATTATCTGCCCACTACTGTATGTGCCCTTGTCCTGCAGCCAAGTGGCTCCATTACAACGACTCGGTATACGCCGCAGCCACGCCATCACTGAAACCCAACGTGACTGAGCAGTTTGCAGAGGAGGCATGTCAGGAGTACGGACTTCACCTCATAACCTATGACTGGCTGCAAGCACATGGCCATGTATTAAGAGAGCGCTGGCTAGATAGATTGGCTCTTCGGCACGCACCTTACCACGTCACACCAATCCGAGTGAATGGCAACTCCCATTACATAACTGTAACGTTTAGAAATCGCAGTAATCCATTTCAAAATTCCACAATTAATCGCCACGCCAAAATCCTCTGTGTCAGTAAGTGATGATTATATTTTAGAGTGGTTTTATCAATGGCTGTCCCTGTGGAAGCAATATTTTATTCATCTGTGTCTGCAACCAACATAACGAAATAGCATATCATGTTGGTTGCGGACACAGAGGAATAAAACATTGCTTCATTTGCCCCTTTAATTTGCCTTATAAATGAAACACCTCATACCAACAAATGTTTCAGGAAGATTCCCAACCAAAATCACTGTTGCAGAGCGATTTCTTGGGTACTACCGGCCGGTGAGAAGGCATGCAATCTGTCATTATGAAAATGCCTTGAGTGTCAACAGGTTTCGTCCAAACATATCTGTGCCATCATGACTTATACAAACATGCATTGTGGCAATGCAGATTGGGACAACAGTAATTGTGCCAGTATAATTATCATATGCCAACATCTACTATGCCAATGTCTGCTGTGCCGAAATATAACTATGATGTAACACCCACAGCACACCTACCTCCTCGACCCAGTCACTCAGTGTGGGATTTCTGAATGTGTGTAGTGTTCGGCGGAAGGTAGCAGAAGTTCAAACGTTCATCTCAACACGAGGCATTCACGTTCTCGTGATAGCCAAGACATGGTTGACCCCGGATGTGTCCGATCAGGAGTTGTCCATCCCGCACTTCGAGCTATACAGAAGAGAAAGACCTGATCAGCGAGGTGGCGGAGTTGCTGTGTATTGTCACGAGTCACTGGCTTTACGACAACGGGCCGATTTACAGTGCGAGCTAGAGATGCTGTGGCTGGAGATTCTAGCCCCTGGTCGACATGGAACGCTCCTCGGCTGCTGTTATCGGCCGCCAAATAGTTCTGCTGCCTACTGGACCACACTGGATCAGAACGTTGAGCAAGCTGTTCAGGGATGTCAGCAGTCCACTGTGGCGACTTCAATGTTGATTTTAGCAATCCAACTTCTCCATCTGCATCCCCTTTGTACAACATACTTTCCCACTTCAATCTCTGCAATTATGTTACATCTCCAACTCGAGTCACGGCAACATCATCCACAATGCTAGATTTGTTTCTCTCATCATCCCCTTTGGATGGTACCTGTGCAGCAATACACTTAGACATAAGTGATCACTTTGCTGTGCTGGCCCGGTTGAGCATTCACACACACTGTAGAGCATGCAGATTCTTCAACCTTGTACCTGTTGCATTGTAGTCTAGAGCCTGTGTCACTGTAGCTTGGTGTGTTAAAACCTGTACAGTAATAAGACTAGTATCCTTTGCATGTGAAGTTCGAACCTACCTTTTTCCAGAAGCTTTCCTTTTTTTCTTTACTTTCTTCCAATACATGTCTTCTGATTGGCCGAATCTGTGCCATCTCTCTATCTCCTGATTGGTCTAAACCGTTGCTCGTTGTTATGTGAAACCTGAACTCTCTTAGTCTTGGCACATATAAAAAGCTCTGTCTCTGAAGAAAGATCATCCTTCATTTCTTCAACCACTTCTCCTTGCTCTGGTGAGACTTGTTGGTTGTTGTGTGCCCAACCACTTGGGCCACGCTACAACTGGTGGCAGCGGTGGATGTTTCGTGTTTTTTTTTCATGCTATGTTTTTGTTGTTGTGACAATGTGAAGTGATTCCTGGTTCGGAATGGCCCAAGCACAGCCTAACCAGCAAGTACCGCCGGCCCAGCCGCCCCGTCCGGGCTAGCCAGTTCAGGCAGCTCAGCCAGCCCAGCCAGTTCAGCCAGCACAGCCAGTTCAGCCCGCCCAGCCAGTGCAGCCAGCCCAGCCAGTTCAGCCCGCCCAGCCAGTTCAGCCCGCCCAGCCAGTTCAGCCCGCCCAGCCAGC
Organism: Sycon ciliatum; assembly: GCF_964019385.1. Lineage (NCBI taxonomy): Eukaryota > Metazoa > Porifera > Calcarea > Leucosolenida > Sycettidae > Sycon > Sycon ciliatum. The sequence continues at coordinate 25,757,113 of NC_088649.1, forward strand.
TCCCGTTCGACCCATCCGGCCATGGGCAACTCCGGAACGTTTTGATGGTGGAGCAGCCTCGGACTGGACTACTTGGCGTGACCACTTCACTCAAGTTTGCCTGGTTAATGAGTGGACGCCGCAGGACCAGGCACAGTACATCCCGTTGTACTTGATAGATAATGCGCAGTGCTACTACCAGTCGCTTCCTGTCGCGACACGCCAGGATGTTCAGCAATTACTGGTAGCTCTGGAGGGTCGGTTTGCTCCACCCGTCAGGACCGACCTCCACAGAGCGGAATTGAAGGCCAGACGACAGCGAGGTGAGGAGGCGTTGTCTGATTACTGCGAGGTGATTCGCCGATTGTCTCGCAGAGCGTACCCTACCTTGCCAAACCTCGTGCAGGACCAGCTGGCATGTGACCAATTCATTGAAGGTCTGGACAGCAGAGAGTTGCGCATGGAGGTACGTCGCCAAGACCCCCGAACTCTTGACCAGGCACTGCAGCAAGGACTTCGAGCACTTGCCATACTCCAAGCGGACGCTACTACTAGTGCGTCTCAGCCAGTGGCCGCGGCTGTCTGTGCTGCCAGGGAAGATCGTTTGGATGCCTTATTAGTAAGGATGGAACGATTGGAAACCGCTCTGTCATCTTTGCAGCGACCGCAGCAGCAACCCCAGCAGCAACCCCAACAACAGCGCCGCTGTTACCATTGTGGGAGTGCCGAACATCTGATTGCGTACTGCCCGACTGCACCTCCACCCCGGGGACAACGTCAGCGCCCTTCGGGAAACGGCCGGGAGTTGGCATAGAGGGTCCAGAGTCAGCTCCAAACCACCATGGCCCGGAAGTGCTGCCCGCCGCGCCTTCCGATGTAGTATGCCATTCCGTTGCTGTTGACAGTTGCCAGTATGTTATCGGCAAAGTAAGTTCAATATGCACAACTGATGTCCACATGTTAGTTGATTCTGGAAGTTCGATTTCGTTTGTCAGCTCAGCATTCTATCAACAACATAAGCATATAAAATTAAACAAAATTTCTACATCAGTCCGAAGTGTTGATGGCAGTGGCGTGACTGTGGAAGGAGCGGTGGATGTGCAGCTAGAGTTTGGCAGCCTCCAACTTCAGCACACTATGGTAGTTGCGAACATTGAGCCTGACGTACTATTAGGCATAGACTTCCTCCGTAGGCACGGTTGTATTATGGATCTGGGACAAGGCTGTCTGCGCTTGAGCAATCAGACCCTTCCATTAACACAGGGAGTTGGGCCCAAGCACCTTTCATGTCAGAGAGTGGAAACAGACCCCATTCCAGTGCAATTGGCTGAATCTGTTGTTCTACAGGGCTATTCTCATTTGATAACGCAAGGTAGATTACGTGACACTGAGTTTATGTCTCCATCGTGCGGAATGGTAGAGCCAACAGAGTCGTTCGTAGATAAATTTTGTGTCAGTGCAGCTAGAGTGGTCACGACCGTGAGTGAGAACAGTACTGTTCCTGTCAGGTTGCAGAACCTGCTACCACGGCCTGTCACTATAAACAAGGGTACAGTTGTTGGCATGTTCGAATCTTGCTTTGTTGAGAAAGCCGCAGAAGCCGCGGATGAGCCTGATTGTACTGCTGAAAGCTGTAATGCTGCTGATATGTGTTCTGACCCTGTTGAGTTGTTTGACCTTAGTCATCTCGATACAGAAGAGGCAGCAGCCGTCAGGTCTCTTCTCTCGGAGTTCAGCGACATAATTTCAACGGGAGCAATGGATCTTGGCTCTACCGGTGTTGCCAAACACGACATCGAGACCACTAGCAGCCAGCCTATTCGCCAAGCCCCTAGACGATTGCCGCTTCACCATGCCAATGAGGTTCGTGAACATGTTGAGCAGCTTTTAGCTGAGGGTTTAGTCGATCCTTCCAACAGTCCTTGGGCAGCCCCTATTGTTGTTGTTCGGAAGCTTGATGGAGCTATTAGACTATGTGTCGATTATCGCAAACTCAATGCTGTAACTGTCAGAGACGCATTCCCCATTCCGCGGATTGATGATGCCATAGACAACATGGGTGACGCACAGTATTTCACAACCCTAGATCTTGCATCCGGTTACTGGCAGGTAGAGCTAACTAATGCAGCAAGGGCGAAATCAGCATTTGTCACTCCATTTGGATTGTTTGAATGGAAAGTCATGCCATTTGGGTTGTGCAATGCCCCAGCAACTTTCCAGCGCCTGATGACCATGGTTCTGGGTGATCTTGTGCCAAGCGTATGTTCAGCGTACATAGATGACACCATAACTTTCTCGAAAACATTTCAAGAACATCTGGTTAGACTGCGCCTAGTATTTGAAAAATTCCGGGCAGCAGGTTTGAAAGTCAAGCCTCGTAAGTGCCAGATTCTGAGCAAGTCGGTTACGTATCTTGGGCATGTGTTCAAGGGAGGTGGTGTGAGCCCTGATCCCAAGAATTGCAGTTCGGTCACCAGTCTCAAACCACTTAGCTCTGCAACCGAGGTTCGTCGATTTGTAGGTTTTGCTTCCTACTACAGGCGGTTCATTAAGGACTTCGCGACAATTGCAGCACCGCTACACAAGCTAATGCAGAAACAGGCAAGCTTTTCGTGGACGGATGAGTGTCAGCAAGCGTTCGATATCCTGAAGCAGAAGCTCATGTCATCTCCTGTCCTGACGTACCCGGATCCATCCCGCAAGTTTATCCTGGACACGGATGCTTCTGACACTGGTATTGGTGCAACTCTATCGCAGGTTGACGATCAGGGCAGAGAGCAGGTAATTGCGTATGCTAGTAGTTCACTTAGCCAACGTCGCTACGGCACAACTCGGCGTGAGATGTATGCAGTGGTCTTCTTTGTGCAATACTTCAAACATTATTTGCTGGGTGCAAACTTTACCTTGCGAACCGATCACAAAGCCCTTCTCTGGTTGAAGGCTTTCAAGGATTCGGAAGGTATCCTGGCGAGATGGTTGGAGAAACTAGAAGCGTTCGATTTCACAACTGTCCACCGTAGAGGTACTCAGCATGCCAACGCAGATGCATTGTCACGGTTCCATAGCCAACCTGCGGACAATTCGGAGCATCCTGCATCGGCCACTGCCGAGCCTTCAGTAATGGATCCAAATATTACTGTTGTCTGTCCTTCCCAGTCTTCCATTCCTGTCCCTACAGCCGTGCCATCAGTCTCTCCGGATACAGCAGCTGGTGATGCATTGACGCAGGATTCTGGACATCAAGCATACGTGGGTAATGTTGACGTTGAATCACAACCTGCAGAACATGCGAATGATGATAGCAATTTACTTGGAAGCAATTGGGCAGATTTTTTTAGTGCAGAAGATATTCGCAGAGCTCAAGCGGAAGACAGTGACATTGACTGCATGATTGGTTGGCAACAAGCATTGTTAGACAGGCCTAAACGCAGTGATAGTGCTATGAAAGGAGCATCATTAACCTTGATACGTCTGTGGAGTCAGTGGAAACGGCTGGTTCTGCAAGATGGCTTATTGTATCGTACGTACACTTCAGTAGATGGTAGCAACTCATTTCTGCAACTTGTTGTACCTGTCAGTTTGCGACAGAGAATTATGACTGGGATGCACAATGAGTGTAGTGGTGGCCACCTCGCTACTGAACGTACTCTAGAGAAGGTGAAAGCTAGATTCTATTGGCCTTTTATGTCGTCTGACATTGAGCTGCATTGCAAGGCGTGTGCGCTTTGTTCAGCTAGGCGTACCCCAGCACCAACCGCTCGCGCTCCGATGAAGGTGGACCAACCATCCTTTCCACTGCAACGTGTCGCTATGGACATCATGGGACCACTGCCCAGAACAAATCGAGGTAACCTCTACATTGTTGTGATTACTGATTATTTCACGAAGTGGGTAGAAGCGTTTGCCATCCCGGATATGACTGCTAGGACAATAGCTTCGGCACTGATTATTGGTTTCATTTGTCGCTACGGTGTGCCACTGTCTATCCACACTGATCAAGGTGCGCAATTTGAGTCAAATTTGTTCAAATCCATCTGTGAACTGTTAGATATGAAGAAGACACGCACGACTCCATACCATCCTTCTAGTGATGGTTTAGTTGAACGGATGAATCGCACACTTGAGAACATGCTGAGTGCCAGAGTCAATGCCAATCACAATGACTGGGACCTGCATATTCAACGCTGTTTACTGGCGTATCGTAGTAGCGTACATAGTTCAACCAAGGAAACCCCAGCTAGATTGATGTTCGGCAGAGAGCTTAAGTTGCCAGTGGATATTATGTTTAACGACTCCAGAGAACATGTCAAATCTGTACCTGACTATATGATTGGTCTCGAGATCTCCTTGCAGCAGGCATTTTCTCACGCTCGATCAGCTGGCGCTAAAGCACAGAAACGTCAGAAGGACTACTATGATGCAAAGACGACCAAGCCACGGTTTGCGATCAATGACAAGGTGCGCTTACACAACCCAGCTGTGAAAGCAGGCAACACAAAGAAGTTCCTTAAGCCATGGACCGGGCCGTATCGAGTTGTCGAGGTGATCGATGACGTGGTGTACAGGATTGAGCACTGTGATACAGGGAAACTCCAGGTGGTGCACATCAACCGGCTCAAGTCAACGACTCAAGTACCGGAGGAGCAGCACGCTCCAGTGCCAGCACACCTACCTCAACCGGCGCTAATTGATTACGTGCAAGACGCAGTTCCGGCTATTCCAGTTCCGCCTGTTCCGGTTCCAGCAGTTCCGGTTATTCCAGTTCCGGCAGTTCCAGCTGTTCCAGTTCCGGCTGTTCCAGTCCCGGCTGTTCCGGCAGCTCCCGTTGTGCCAGCCGTTCCGATCATGCCACAGGCAGGTGGGTATAACTTACGCAATCGGGCAAATCTCCAGAGGCCGGTGCGATACCGTCAATGAGAGCCAAGAACAATTGATATGTACAATTTTCTTGTGAAGATTTGAGAGATTGAGATTTGAGTTTTTTTAGATATAGTGTTGGGTTGGCATTTAACACACAGTTTATATAGCTTCTTCCTTGGGTTCTTTCGTTTCATTTTTATTTTTACAATATTCACATTATCACGAGGACGTGATTCAATCTGGGAGGGGGCCATGTAGAGCATGCAGATTCTTCAACCTTGTACCTGTTGCATTGTAGTCTAGTGCCTGTGTCACTGTAGCTTGGTGTGTTAAAACCTGTACAGTAATAAGACTAGTATCCTTTGCATGTGAAGTTCGAACCTACCTTTTTCCAGAAGCTTTCCTTTTTTTCTTTACTTTCTTCCAATACATGTCTTCTGATTGGCCGAATCTGTGCCATCTCTCTATCTCCTGATTGGTCTAAACCGTTGCTCGTTGTTATGTGAAACCTGAACTCTCTTAGTCTTGGCACATATAAAAAGCTCTGTCTCTGAAGAAAGATCATCCTTCATTTCTTCAACCACTTCTCCTTGCTCTGGTGAGACTTGTTGGTTGTTGTGTGCCCAACCACTTGGGCCACGCTACAACACCACCACGTGTCATCGTCAGTAAAAACCACCAGACGTCTCCATCGAGTAAACTGGGACAGTTTCAGTATCGACCTCCAGAGGAAACAGCAGCAAGACTTTGATGCCCACAGCAATATCCATGATATGGTTCATTCTTTCACTTCTTCTATCATGTCCACACTAGACCAGTATGCACCATTGGTACCCCAGCGTAAACGCGCACGCCGCCCATGCCCCTGGCTGACTGATGAGCTTGTGGGTGCAGTTCGTAAACGTAATCATCCTGGAAGTTCGGCTTCCGAGCTGAGTCTTTTGCAGAGTTGTTGTTCTAATTATTCAAATGCAGTATTAATATCCTAAAAATATTTTATCAACAAGGGCATGTTTGATTGATGGGATCCGGTTCCCGATCCCGATCTTGGATCACTCGGATCCTCCCAGCTCCAATCGAATGATGGCTAGCACAGTTGGTCGTCGTAATGATGACGTACAAAAATGGCGATTGAAAGTTGCCAAGGTTGTCAAGGTACCGGTCAATTTTTGTAATAAATTTTGAAATTCAAATCTAAACGCGTGAGCTAGCAGGGTTCTGCGATCATGTTTCCGCCTCCATAATAGGACCATTTCAAGTCCATAAAAAGCCACTGTTCCACTTCCATTCCATTCCACGTGTAGCTTGTGAAGTTAGCTGTTGTTCTCCTGCCTCGTGAGGTCTTGTGCAGTTCCATTTTTCGGTAGCAAGCATCATGGACGAAGGAGATAATGAGATTTGCCGACGGAAAATCTGTGTCGTAGTTGGCATTGTAGCTGTGGTAGTTCCCAGAATCCTGCAAAGTGAGGAGATACCGTCTGATTTGTTTGATGAGATTTGTGTACTGTCCCACCAACCTGGCCTCAATGGAAATTGTATGCACAAAGCTATCCCAGTCTGTCCACATAGCTGTGCAGGGCAATGGAGGTCGGAAGCCTATACCCGTGCGCAAGCAACTTTTGGTTACTCTTTGGTGGCTTGGCAGTAAGAGCACCATCAGAGAGGTGGCAGACAAGTTTGGTCTATCCAAATCGACAGTATGGCACAGCGTACGGCGTGTGTGTTTTGCCTTGCAGGACATGGCTCCGTTATTGATATGTTGGCCCCAGGGGCAAGGTGCAGAGAGGACGCAAGCAGAATTTCATTCAGCTCAGCACATCCACGGCGTCATGGGGGCGATTGATGGTTGCCATATCCCGATTGCAGCACCAAATGAGGCACCTGAGACATACCTGAACAGGAAAAATTTCATTCCGTTATTCTACAAGCAGTCTGCGACAGGAACCTGCTATTTACGGATGCGTATTGTGGCTGGCCTGGCTCTGTGCATGATGCCAGAGTATTCGAAAACAGTCCCCTGAAGCAGTTGGTCACTGAAGATGCTCGTCGTTTCTTTTCTGGAGAAGCCTTTATCGTTGGAGATTCTGCGTACCCATTACAGCCGAAGCTGATGACTCCCTTCAGGGATGATGGTCACCGCACAGCAAGTCAGACCAATTATAACTTCAGGCACTCGTCAACACGGATGTGTATTGAAAGAGCTTTCGCATTGCTGAAAGGAAGATGGAGGCAACTCAAGTATCTAAATATTGTGAATGTTGAGAACGCCACCCATATCACCATTGCCGCCTGTGTGTTGCACAATATGGCCATCATGCACGAAGACGATGTCGGTGACTTTCTTCAAGACCTACCTGAAGGTGATGTACCTAATCCAACGTAGTATTTTCAACCAAACACCAGTGCCGCAGACAAGCGCAACCGAATTGTTGATCTCATTGCTTAACAGAGGAAGGCAGACTTTCACAATTATTGACTTTCTACTACTCTCTTCGCATAATTCTGCTGTATTTGAGTAGGGTCCTCATTTCTTTCCACACTCTACCTTCCATGCAACTGTTCTCAAATCAAAGCATGTGTGAAAAGCTTTTGGGTGCCAGCTACTGACTGCAGAGAATGGCAAGGAATAGTGTCGTGCAAGTAGGCAGTAGTGTGTGATTGGTAGTCTTCCCTGCCACCCCATGCTTGAACGCAAACCGCGTCACACATACACGCAACCAGAAGATGATACTCGATAATGCGTAGGTAGTACTTTCTCATTATAAGCAGTGAAATAAGCACAAACTCGAGTATCTTGAATGATACATCATTGAGAGAGGGATACATAAAAATTGTAGATGCAAAGTATCATCACCGATTCATTGGTGTGTGTGTGTGTGTATGTGTGTGTGTGTGTGTGTGTGTGTATGTGTGTGTGTGTGTGTGTGTGTGTGTGTGTGTATGTGTGTGTGTGTGTATGTGTGTGTGTGTGTGTGTGTGTGTGTGTGTGTGTGTGTGTGTGTGTATGTATGTGTGTGTATGTGTGTGTGTGTGTGTATGTGTGTGTGTGTGTGTATGTGTGTGTGTGTGTGTGTGTATGTGTGTGTGTGTGTGTGTGTGTGTATGTGTGTGTGTGTGTGTGTGTGTGTGTGTGTATGTATGTGTGTGTATGTGTGTGTGTGTGTGTGTATGTGTGTGTGTGTGTGTGTATGTGTGTGTGTGTGTGTGTGTATGTGTGTGTGTGTGTGTGTGTGTGTGTGTGTGTGTGTGTGTGTATGTGTGTGTGTGTGTGTGTGTGTGTGTATGTGTGTGTGTGTGTGTGTGTATGTATGTGCATGTAGCATTGGATGTTATGTAGAAACACATGCTGTATGCTTCACAAACTCACAATAGATACATACATAAATAGTACTTCGAAGTATGCCTCTACTGCTTTGCAAGCCTATTGACAGCTGCAGTAAGGTCGCCAAGTATTGCCATCTGCTCGTTGTGCTTATGCTCTTGCCAGGTTCTATGTTCACATTTCGTCTGCTTGAGCCATTCCAGGGCGTCACTGGACTGCCCTCCAGACCGCTTTCTCCTCTTCTTTACGCACTTCTCCTCATCATTAGCGGCAGGGGTTGCCACGGCTGCTGATGCACCTGCTGGAGCATTGAGACGGACTGGAGTAGATTGCGGTGTGGTCGGAGCGGATGATACTCTTGCTTCACCATCCTGATCGTCATCCGAATCCGACAATTCAACTGGACGCTTTGGGGGTCTAGTGACAGGAACCAGCATTTTGGGTGGATGTTGGGCTTCCAACCAAACGTAGAATTCATTTCATCATAGAAAGCAGGCGGCTGTTTACGGTCAGCCCCAGTTTTTTGCTGCGAATCCACATAAGCTTTGTACGCTTTCATCAGTTTTTTCCATCTGTTTTCACATTGTTCTGCAGACGGATGTAGTTCCTCGTCCGGGAATGTTACTGCAATTCGCTGGGAAATCCGGTTCCACACACTCTTTTTCGTCCAGTTGATGTCTTGAAACAAGCCGTCATTTTCAGACCGTGCCGAAATTAGTTCCGGCGTCAGCCGTCTTGTCCACTGAAAGCCAGGCCTACGATCTTGGCCACTGGGCTGAGGGGGCTTTGACGCAAGACTTTCAGCTGCCATTGTCAGGAACGAGAAAGATGAGGGAGATAGTGAATACTAATCGTGCTGAATGCCTTTTATATGCGAGGAAAAGTTGTCCCTCACGTCATTCTCGCCATACTAGGATCATCTCTCCGGTCTGGTCCGGCCATGTTTGCAATTTCGGTGCCAATCTTGGCAATTTGCCGCCCAATGAGCCGCAGTTGTAGAAGCAGTAACAGCAAACATTGGAGTGAGTTGAATTGGAATTGGAAGGAAGCACAAATGGAAGAAAGTGAAAGCTCCACGTGCTGATGGCCCAAGTGAAAAGGGCTCTCACAGGTTCCGTATCTCCATATGTTGAATTTTGCTGTACATGTCGGCTATTTTCCGCCCAATGAGCCGCAGTTGTAGAAGCAGCAACAGCCAAAATTGGAGTGAGTTGAATCGGAACGAAGCATAAACGGACTAATGTGAAACCTCCACGTGTTGATGGCCCGAGTGAAAAGTGCTCCCGATCCCACGGGTTCCGTATCTCCATGTCCATATGTGTTGAATTCCGCTTCAAACGTGGGCTAGTTGCCGCATAATGAGCCGCAGTGGTAGAAGCCGCAATAACAGCCAAAATTGGAGTGAGTTGAATTGGAACGAAGCACAAATGGAAGAAAACGAAACTTCCCCGTCGACTGTTGGTGGCCCGAGGGAAAAGAGCTCCATGGATCCAACGGGTTCCGCATCTCCATATGTTGAATTTCGCTGCCACTCAGGGCTGTTTGCCAGCAAAGGATACGCAATGGTTGAAACGGTAAACCAAAAAATAACAAAGGAATGAAACAACCAAACTTTTGCTGTGCAAGGCGCGAGGAAAGGCATTCCCGCGGGTTGGGTCCCGCCAAATGTGCAGTTGTCGTGGCAAAAAAGGATCCGTTGGTTCGGGCAACCCCGCTACCCGAGGTGGGTTGACGGGATCCAAATCCAAAGGATCCGGATTCGACCAATCGAAAGGGTGCGAATCCAGTGGATCCGGTGGATCGAGATCCCGATCCTACCAAACGAACATGACCTAAGACAGTTTCAAAACTGGTTATCCTCGAAGCCTGTTTTTGTCTTGCTTGTCCGGAGGCATGTACACTTTCGTATGTGCGTAGAATAGTTGCAAACAAGGCGAGGGAACCGGATAATCGAACACACCTACTGTATGTATGCACTGCATATGCTGTAAATCGGTAACCAACGATTTTCTTCCGGATGGCAAGGGACCCGGATAAAAGAGGACCGGATAAGTGAGGTCTGACTGTCCCAGCAATATATTCAAACTTTGGCACTACTTCATGAAAGGAGATTTAGGTTGTGTTTTTGTTTCTGGGAGAAAACATTTCTGAGCTATTCACCCTGCAGACGTAGAATTATGTGATAGTATGGGGCTGAGAGCCTTACCGAGAGTATCATATACATCACCTACAGCGCTGGCTTAGCAGCAAATGAGTTTAAATTTGAGCTTAAATCGACAATGACAAGATACCTCGTCACGCACATGAAGCATGGACCACTGTACAAACTGCGTTACATTCGGTGGTGGAAGAAGTGGCAACATATTAATTTTAGTGTCCTTGCCCAACGCTTGCCGAGCTGACTGGGTGCTGACGTTGGATAAGGAATATCCGATTAGCGATGGACCTGCAGCTTCCACTGATATGGACCATTCAAATCAACACCCACAGTCCGACATGCCCTGATATAATTTTTTAACCGGACTTTCCACTCAATTCAGTGTGTTGTGATGCTGCGAACATTCAAGTGTAGCGAACTGTGAGCGAGTGATGCAATGGAGCCTTTTGTGTTGTCTTTTCTGCGCAGAGCACTGTGCTAATGGCGTTCTGGCCCAGGACCTGAGTTGCAAGTGCAACCGCACTGTCTTCTATGGAGACTACTGTGAAAAGGGTAAGACTGCAGGATAAAACTGTCTAAGTCTGTGTGGATTATACATGTACTACAATGGAAATAACCCGCTGGTGAACGGGGTATACTGCTGTCTATATTTAAGGACCAACAAAATCCGCGTGTGGCTTATACTCAAGGGCAGCTTAATTAATGCCGATTCACAACACCACTTTCTGCGACGCGACTTGCGACAGTTGCAACTAGAAACTGTCTGTCCTGAGCTGTCGCGTACAGTCGCAAGTCACCTGTCGCAGAATTTGAAGAAAGTTCAACTTTTGCGACATGTGATGTTCGACATGCGCAAATGGAGTACAGTTTCTACCCTGGGTGCTCATGCAGTGCACGTGCATAGTACTACTACACGGGTGTTTGCAGTGCATGAACTCTGGCCAGTCGTCCCCGTACTCAAAATGCGTACGCATTCGGATCTACCGTACATATCCTCGTATTTTGGGCGAATCTGAACGGTACGATGCGGTCGAATTGGGCCTGAATTTGCCCTGAACCAGACGCTATCGAAGTAAAATTAGGCATTTTGAAGGCTACACGGGAACGCTGCGGCCATGTCTTCTTTCCTGCGTCTTTTGTTTGAAAATCGGAGCGTTTTTGAGCTCGTAGTTTCGTCTTCGTTGTGGAATGGCCGTGCGTACAGTCTCCTTGGAATTACCAATGTCACACCCCCGTTTATTACATTACTAGGAGTTTGGCCGGCAGCCACGATAGTTTTTATCCCTGGTTCCATATGTCCTTTTATTGAACAGCCAAACGAAACTTTGTGGTGCGGGGGTCTCAAGTTTGTCACTTTGAGTTGTACACAACAACCACATCAACACCTCAAAGAGCCAAAAAACCAAGTGAGCAAAGTATTTCAATGTTTCGCTTTTGCCTGGCCTGCTGTGAAGATGGAGACTTCTACTCGGTAGCAGATACTCGTATCAATAAGCTGGGAGGGAGAGCGTGGCCAGTAAAATGTTAGGATAAAAAGAGCCACATTCTCTCTCGGAAAAGGTCGTCGTTCCAACACACTGGCTCTACCCAGATCTGTAGTAGGCTAGATTTTGCATGCACGTGCGAGATTTGCATCCGTCGCGCACATAGCCAGAGTCGAAATTTTTGTACTCTCGGATTTGCTGCCATCTTGACGAGTGGCCTCTGCACACTAGTGCATAAGGATTTCGCATACATGAAAAAAAGATTGTGAACTGTGTGTCGCTGTCACGGCTTGTCGCAGCTCGTCGCAGGTGTCACAAGTCGCATGTCGCGTTGCTAGAAGTTGTATTGTGAATCGGCCTTTATACTCGAATGTGGATTTTACTCTGGAAAATACTGTTCATGACCAGGTGCTGATGTCACGACCGTATTTCCACACCCAGATTTTTTTGCCACGAAATGCAGCTACCTACCCTATAGTTTGGAAGGATGCACATCATTGTGAACCTGATGAAGGCAATTTGCCGAAACGTTGGAATAATTGTTGTGAAATGAGTTGAACTATTGCAGTGTTAATGGAAGAGAGCGTGTGGGCTCTACTCTCAACTGTTTATGAAAATGCAGGAAGCCTCCCCACTTTTACTGCCCTATCTATCGCCGTTAATTAATTTGACGCAGAATAGGCCTCGCCCCTAATTTTTTGGGGTTGAACTAGTGATGTGTGGCTTTTATACTCTGGGAAATCTGGTGCTTGGACAGTCTGGCTCAACCGCTGGTAACTTGTTTGTGGTTCAATTGCTCCCTTCATGCTTCTCATTGCATAGCATGCCGTGATGCTTTTCCTTGCCATTCCCTGCTCTTGTTGCGCATGCATGAACATATCGTATCTCTACAGATGGCTGCAAGTGCTTGAACCAGGGTCAGTGTGACAACGAGGGTAAATGCATCTGCCCGACAAGATTCTACGGAGAACATTGCCAACTCGGTAGGTAGCAAGATATTCATTTTTGTCAATGCAAACAGTTATTTTGACTCATTGCATATAAGGCTGAGGTTGTGATCGTTTCTTCATACCCTGATCCAGATCCAGACCCACTACTACTATTATCATTCCGTTTGAATGTGGTGGATCTCCCCAAAGTGCACCTGGGGTGTTGTGTAATCTGGATGTTTAAAAAAACTGCTTTGACGTGTTGCACCCGATGATGATCATGAATCATGTACTAACCATGCTGTGCTGTTCTGTTGCTATTTTTGTTGTGCACTGAAACAATATGTACGTCATGCACTGCACACAATAACTGCTGCAGAGTGCAGAACATGTCTGAACCAGGGTCGCTGTAATGAAGACGGCACCTGCACCTGCGCTGAAGGATGGATTGGTGACCGGTGCCAGACTGGTAAGTGTCTACTTAATGAAGCGAATACGCTGCATTCCTTCGGCGTGCGTACTGCATGTTGCAGTTACATTTCTTTCGCTTTGTAAATCTATGTCCAGTGAAAGTAATGCCATGTGTTCGGATTGCAGTCCGCATTTTAAACACTCCTAATTTACACCCCCAAAAAATAAAAGGTCTGTGCTGCTCACACTCCAGTGGTTAAAATTAATGCACCACGATGTAAAGGGTCAATGGGTATAATCTGGGCACGGATAATACTCAGGTACGGCGATTCCTCTGGAAAGTATGGTACATTGTAGTAGTTGATTTGCCTGTCGTCGGTTGGACTAGTTGAGCCAACTTGCATGCATGAACGGCGGTCATCGGCTCCAGCAACTTCTGGTCTCCTGGCTTGTTGCAAAATGCCCATTTTGTGTCACCCGGGAAACATAAGCGGGACTTGATCACAGCGGATTTTGAGAAGTGGAGTGTCCCTGCCTCATTAATATCATCAAGAGTCCATAATCCCGCAGAGTGCGCAATTAGGATGGGGTTGTGGGACGGCGTAATCCGTGATTTACGTCATGTTTGGGTCGGACTTGCGTCATTTCGTCGACGCGGTCAACCACGGTTCACACTTTCCCTACTCATGATGTCACACTATGACGTTCAACACGCATTTCGTCCCAGATCTGATCAGTGAAGTTGCGCACTCTGGAGGATTATGGATTCTTGATATAATGGTTTGACCTTGCTTGCAGCCGCCGTGAATGGTTTGTCGATGATGTAAGCCGAGTAGATTTATGTCAGGGAAATGCAAATTTTCTACTCCACTGGCCGAGTGGAGTGAAGAAATTAAGCTTTCCCCAGTGGTCACTAGAACAGGTTGGAACTACAGGCACACTACATCGTCTGATGTGAGTTTTCGCCATCACCAGACCCCATAGAACGGGTAGCCAGGCCGTTGTAGATGTTGGATGGGATGTGTTCTGGTCCAATGGATTGAAATAATCAGCTCCTACTCAAACCCATCCAGCATCTCGACAAAAAGAACAGTATTGGCCGTGGATTTACAAGCCAAAAGTCTGCTCCATCTGTCATGCCGTGCCCCTCAAAGACTGTGAAAGTCCCTAAATAGTACCTCACATCTTTTTTTTCTCGATGTCTGCTGCGGGCATAATTTGCATGCTGCACACGTTTTTCTTTGGGACGTTCGTAGACTGATTTCTTACTGTTATGCCAATGTCTGGCATACTGACCAATGTTGTTGTTGTGTGTTGGTTTAATGTAGGGTGTGCGGACACGGACCCATGCTGCGTGAACAAGCGCATCGTGACACGCCGGGATCAGGTCTGCCGTGCCGCCACCAGCGACTGTGACGTGGCAGAGTACTGCGACGGCGAGAATGCCACATGTCCACAGGACCTGACCGCACGCAACGGCTGGCCTTGCTCCAATAGTCAAGCATCCTGCTGGAGTGGAGTTTGCCAATCACGAACTGGCCAGTGTCAGAGTGTCTGGAACGATATGGATCAAGGGTCAGCTCCTGAGGATTGCTTCGCGATCATGAACGTTTTTGGAGAACGTACGGGTAACTGTGGTTTCAAATCGTCCAATTCCACCCCAGGAACCTATGCAGCCTGTGCGGCTGGAGATGCCCTATGTGGTAGTTTGTTCTGCCTTCCACTTGCTCGAAAGAACCAACCCAGTAGTGATGTTCTGTCAAAAACCGTTCCCGTACGCGGTGATGGCGGTATAATCAGGTGCAATGGTTTGTACGCGTCCCCGCCAAGAAGCCACGATGACCCATCGCTCGTGAAGGACGGAACACGCTGTGATGCCAGCGGCGCTAACAAGGACCTCGTGTGCCACAAGCAACGCTGCGTGGACCAGTCTCGAGTCACCAGTCAGTGTTCGGTCGATGCTGACAGCGGCAAAGAGTGTGGTGGAGTCGGTGTCTGTACAAATGTAACAACCTGCCTTTACCCACCCACACCTGGTAAGTTTTTGTTTTCACTGAATACCACAGAACCATCAGATGCTGCACAGCGGGGGCGGTGGCATATTGGATGGAAGTGGGGGTGGGGCAAAAGTAACTCCTCAAACGAAAGGTCTCGGAATCATCGTTACTAACTTACCAACCTAGTGGGCGTTTTCAATTCATTTTTAGTTTCTGTACGTCCACGGTGCGTTTGGTTGGTACGATCTAGAACAGGATCGAACAGCTTGTGCACATGGCGCAGCCCCATGCCAACTACACGGTACTCCAGAAACAGAGCACATTTTTGTGAAAAATATGCCAAACTTAGTACATACTTCAAAATGTGTATGTGTCACCATGGTGACTGTGTACAGTACGAAGAGTCCAACTCCAAAGCGTGTGCACGTGATCATTTGGGACCAAAATCGATGTTCCCGCCAGGCTTCACAGTGAAAAAGTGAAACTGCTCGGTTTGCTCCGGCCTTGAGGCCGGAGCGAGCAGAACATGTTCTGGCCGACCCAGAACAGGTGCAGTGCCAACCAAACGCGCTGTTCTGGTGAATCCTGTTCTAGGTCGTACCAACCAAATGCGCCCCCAGTTGGCATATGGATGCGATGTGCTACAGATCTTGGCTCTCAAACTATTGCTCTTACATGCAAAGTACAAGCAACAAAATAGCCGTCACGCCTTTTTTTAGAGCTGCCTTACTGCGTGTGAGCAAAACTCTGTATCCTCCAACCAAAATTTTCATCGGCTCACGTACTCAACGTAGAATGGTCATTCAAAGTCCTCAGATTCCTGAGGCTCAAGCTATTCTGACCTCTACTTTGCACGAGCCATGCAACCATGACCTACAGGGAACGTCCCCTTTCTTGGGCATGCTGTTCACAGACGGGCTCGCCTCACACGCAATTTGTAAAAAAATGGTTGTATCTGTGGTTCGCTCTTTCGTGCTATTACTGTCCTCGCAATTGGAACAGGCTCGGCCAAAAGCGGTATGGTTGCCAGGTATACTAACCACTGAGCTATGGATATGGTTACGTGTAGACACACGGAATTCGCAAAACAACTTCGTAGCACGTCCTGTGGTACTGCGCTGTAGGACTGTTTGTCAGGATGGTTCATGTGCAGTGCGAGCGCAGAAGGACCGGAAGTTGTGTGCGGATTGGATCACGTTTTCCAGTTTGAATTTTCTTCACATCGCGGATGTTCGAGCTGGGAAGGCAGAAGAACAGAGGTTCGAATATTCAGGGATTTTCAGCCCTAACGCAAACCCAGATTTTGCAATTTCACAAGAGTTTTAAAAGCCTCAGTACAGCTCCTGAAAAGAGTTTTTTGAGTAATAATGATACGGTGGCGAAGACATACCTTTAATAACCAGAGAAATGGTGGTAGCTACTAGTTACTAGCAAGAGTAGATAAACAAGAGTGCGCAACTCCGGATCTCTCCTGCACAATCTGCAAATACCCCCGCCCACTGCAGAATTTTTGTGGGCGTCACCTTTTTTCAGAGAAACGCGCATTTTGCCGCAGAGCAGTGCAGAGTAGGCAAAGCCCGATTTTGCCAGTGAAGCTTCGATATTTTGCCGCAACATTTTGCTTTCTCATCGTTAATATTTTGCTTTCATTTGCCAGGCCACTCGATATTTTGCTCCCTTTTGCCCCAAAAAATAAATTGTGTCACATGTGGGAAAAGTGACCGAAAGTGGATCAAGTGTGGGCAAAAATGAGAAAAAGTGAGTCACGTTTTGCTAAAACTGTGCGAAATTGAGTCACATGCACCTTGTAAGTGTAAAATCTTCAAATTTCCAGCGAACACACCGATATTTTGCTCCGTTTTGCTAGCAAATTCCCTTTCAGAATTCTTCGATATTTTGCTAGCATAATTGCTAGCAAAATCGGGCTATGCCTAGTCTGGGGCACGTGCTTGGCACTGGGCTTGTAGTGTAAGTCCGGCCAAGAGCACGAGGGAAAACTTTCCGAAAGACTCGCAGCGCGAGCGTCGTCGAAAAGATTACGTCAACAAAAAATCTGCCGTGGGCCTACCCATCCGCGAGTTGCACACACTTGTTTATGTACTCTTGATGGCAAGCGGACCGAGCTCGGGACAACCTTCCGGGTTTTGAGCTGACTGCATAGACAGAAGCACCGGTGACCTCAGAGTTGAGGAAATTCCTAATTTGCGTTTCCATCTGTATCGTAACTTGTTAGGGCCCGGTCACACATGCACTCGGAAGTAGTGGATCCACTGAAGCGACGTCGCAGGAGCGAACAATTCCATGGCAACGGCGAAAAGCAGAACTTCCGCCTCAGTGGAAACTCCAACCCGCTTCCTCAAAAATTTTCGAACCAAGACTGTCGCTTCTGCGGTTTCGCTTCAGCGGAAAGCACCACGGTCTGCTGTATAAGGACTTACTACAAGAAATTTTTATGCGTATGATGCTCATGCAATAAAATGCGTGCAAGATGGTCATTGACCTCGTCTATTGTCCGTACCGTATGCACCAGAGCCCACTTTACTCTCATTTTCCGCCGAAGTAGGAGTTTTCCCTGTTTGTATGCGTGACCATACACACGTGGTTTTGCTGGAGCGACACCAGGCTCGCTGTTGCAGAACCTCCAAGCTGAAGCGAACCCCAGTGCATGTGGGACCGGGCCCTAAGTGTTCCCCTTTCAAATATCACCCTGAGCACTATGAGTGCAGGAGAGCAATATGGAACAAAAAAAGTGAAGATCTAAAGTCAAAATGTTGGTGGGTTTCCATAGTAATTTTTGAAATCAGATTTTGCGAAGAGGGGATGGTATGCCGTTGTCTGCTTTGCTAAGATGCTTGTGTGTGCGTCCTCTCTGTTTCTCCGCAACAGAGAGCAACGAGTCCGCTAACACTACCCAGGCTGCTACACCCACGACCAGTTACTCAATAACCAAACAAAAGAGCGACCCGGCCACAACTACTCCAACTGAAGTCGTCTAATAGAGTGACGGTGATGAACAGTGCAGTGCATGAAGTGTCAGTAATTGTAACTAGTTACTCATAAACCGGGGGGAATACTACCGACAGGACTAACCTGGTGCCCTTCCACTTACCCACCCATCTTCCATAGCATCCACAATTCGGTCCAGGAAACTCGACAGGCACATGCAGTCGGTGTTACTCCAACGGAACGTTTCCAGGACGTGAAGAGCCCCTGCTAACCAAGTGTGTTTCCAGTCCTGATAATTTCCTCCGATTGTAAATTTCAAATCTGCAATTTCAGATCAGTGAAAATCTGAGGCAGACTGATATCCCATAACATGCTACGGCAGAGTAATTATGTCGTATTTTAATTAGTAATTATGCATCTATTATTTGCAAGATGATGAGGGCAATAATAGATTGATCCCGACATAGCATACCTTAACTGGTTTAGCTTTGTTCTTGTGTATTGTACTAGCACATAGTATATACATAAGTCGTCTACATTACTTCTCTATAAACAGATGTTCTCAGTTGTTACTTAGTCTTTTAATGTGTTCCCCAAGTTCTTTGACTGAGAATCTGGCAGTTTGGGCTCAAGTCAGTTGGCTCCAGTTTTTTCTTTTTTCATTTCTAACTCTTGTTTCTAGGGGTGCGTTCTTAAATCCTCTCGGAAAAGTTGGAGACTCTCCGAAAAGTTCGAGAGCTGTTCTTATATCCTCTCCGAATTTTAGAAGGCTCTCCAAAGCTCTCCAAGCTCTCCAAGCTTCAGAGGTGGTTGAAACTTGGAGATTCTTGCGGTTTGGGATCAGCGCATGCGAACTAGGCTAAAAGCCACGTGTTGATCATGAGTGTACGCATTTCCCTTTTCGCATACGCACATCGCATACTATATTCGCGGCACTCAAGATCGCGGCCCCTTTGGCGCTTCATTTTGCTTGACATCTGCAAAATATCTCCGAATTCTTCGAGACCCGTTCTTGAAGAATCCCAGTTTCTTCGACTTCTCTTTTCTTCTTCTCCTAGAAGCTAGAGAATTTAAGAACGCACCCTAAGTTGAGGAAAAGTTCTCAATCTTCGGACTTAAGCGGGATTCACAGAAGCTTTTTTGCGATGCGACACGCGATGCGACAGCCGCGAAACCGGGAAATCCCCAAATCGCAACCATCGCGGACCCCACGCAACTGCCGCAACAGGGCCATCGCAGGCCATCGCAGAAGTTGAGCTTGGCTCAACTTTTGCGATGCGATGCGATGCGACAAGCGATTTGGTGTACGATTTTGACCTTTTCTACAGCAAAGTTGTACAAAGGTGCAAGAGTTGCCTTGAAATTTTTACAAGTTGTGTCAAACCGCGCGAATATCATGGTGACGTACCCAAATCAGCAAAACTTTGTCGCATCGCTGACTTCTTCTGTGAATGGTATTTCGCGAGTTCGCATCGCCCGCATCCATCGCAGATCGCGTCGCATCGCGTGTCGCATCGCAAAAAAGCTTCTGTGAATCCCGCTTTAAGCTCTGGTCACAACTGGGGCGTGTACGCGTGAAACCACGCGTTTGTGCGTATTTTTGCTGGCTTTTGGTGCGCCATGAGTAGTAAAGGACGAGCGGGTTCTGTGCCAGGGGGCGCCCGGGTCCCAAAAAATGGGGTATTATTGAAAAATGGGGTACTAATAGTACCCCATTTTTGCGGTGAAAATTATTTTTGGCCCGGTTTTTTTGCGGATAAAATATGGGGGTATTATTGAAAAATATGTATTGGGGTGTTATGCTCTACCCTAAACAATAAGGTAATATGGTGTCATGATTATGTAAGTATAAAAGGTGTGTTCTTGAATGATGATCCAGTCAGTTTCAAGTTGTTGTGGTGCAGTGAAAATGGATTCTGAATTTGAGATCCTGTATGCTTATGTACGTTCAAAGAAGCAATGTGCGCTGGAGGAAAAGAAGAAGAAGAAGAAGAAGAAGGAGATAGAGGAAAGTGAAGAAGTGTGTTATCATCGTGAAGAACAAGTTGAGCATGCTGGTCATAGAGTTTGTTCTCAGTGTGGATTGGTAATGGCTGACATTTACATGCCCGAGGTAAAGTGGAGAGAGCGTTGTACTAGCATAAAGACCTACACGGATTCCGATCGCATTCAAGGTGTGAATCGTCATCTTGTACATTTTCTCAACAAGATCGACTTCACTTTACCGCATGCACAGTTTCACCCTGTTCAAGAGGCACTGCAAGCAATGAAGAAGTCCAGCAGCTATAAAAGCATGAACTATGCAATAGCATTATCGTGTATACTTCATGAGGATCATGATGCAGTGCGCACACTGCGTTCTCCTTTACCGCGCAGTAATGTATCATGGTTGAGAAGCAGCCGCATTACACAACCTCTTCCATCATGTTTTCCACTGATGTTTCTTCTACATCTCATGGAACACATCAAGGGTCCTCTGTCCGCTAGACAGCTGAACACTCTGAAAGTTAATTTGTCCTTGATGTCACCTGCAGACCTGTCCATGATGCATCTTCTAATAGATACCTATTGTTGGCATGACTACAGTCTGGAATATTTAGTAGATCACGTGACCTCTCTCCCACCTGATCTTGCCAACATACTCTATCAATTTACCAAGACTGCAGTACGTCATCAATGTTAGCAATGCGTTGGAGATTTACACTCTCGGGAACCTGTTCTGAGACATGGTCGAGACACGTTCAGTCATGACCGAGACATGTTCCGACAGGTCAAGTGCAAGTCGTACTGTGATTGGTTAAATCTTATCATCTGCTCACCGTGTCCTCTGATTGGTTGATTCTTGAACAATTTCACCGTGTTCTCCAAGGTCGTCACCTCCCATAGGATGTTATTTCAAACTCGGCGGCGGTCAAAAGGGTATATATGTGCAAGCACAGTCCTCCATTCACTCACAACTGCCTTTGTTGTTTCGTTGCTCAAGCCTTCTCTCTCTCTCTCTCCCTCTGGATCTCACTGGATCTCTCGTGACTGATATCATGATGGCCACTGATGCTGTTGTTGCTGGTGAAGATGTTGTGGACTGTTTGGGTATTGACCCGTTCGCTATCAAGACGATAAAGAAACCCGGTCTCTACAAGCGACGTGCTAGCCGTAATCCGAATCTGGAGCCTCTGCCTAAGATGAAGATGCCATCTCCTCGTCCTACCATACTACCAGGTGTCGCCACCATTATTACGGATGGGGCAGCAGAGTGTGTTCAAGCAATGTACAGCAAGACCGCCCACGACTATCATGTTGCTCCTGGCACCGATTTCTACTATACGCGCGGTGATTTACCGGGCATGCTTGTCAATGGCACGGTATGTGAAGGACGCTTTGGTCAACTTAAGCTGTACGTCCAGGCTTCACAAGACGATCTCATTCAATTCTTCCTGAAGACCTCAACACCTTTGAGACGTGCCGTGAGATCTCCACATATCAACAGGATACGGAGTAACATCTTCCCTGCAATGTACCAAGGGAAGAGTGTGACTGCTTTGTATCTCAAGCCAACCAAGGGTGTGCCCAACTTCCCGATGAACGAAGAGTGTCAGCTCTATCTGCATCCTTCCACTATATCTTTCAACAGGGAGAAGTGCGAATTCAAGGCATGGCTTTCGGCAATCCCCCTGATGTTTGTAGACTCACGGCTTTGTGAAAGGGATCACGACACTGTGCAAGACCTTCCCGAGGCTGAATTGACTCGACTGGTGATTGCATTCCTCAAGAAGTGGAGCACTGCTGACAACGTGACTGCTGACATTGCGTTTGACACAACGGTGGCGGCGGCAGCGTCTCTCCCTGACACCCTACCGGACAATTCACTGGACTTGAATCTGCTAAATGCTTAGTCTATCTTACCACATTGATTGATCAGAAAGACTTTATATCCTAACCCCTTTTTTTTTTTTTTTTTTTTTTTTCATGCTCTCTCACTCTCTCTCTCTCTCTCTCTCTCTCTCTCTTGCTAACATATCATCGCTTCATTAGATTACCACTAGCACACATGAGTATCATAATGATTTATTTGAGAAAGAAAATATTTCCTATCATAATTAGAACAGTGTGTGTGTGTGTGTGTGTGTGTGTGTGTGTGTGTGTGTGAAGATGGCGTACTGGGCTACGCATTTCCATAGGAGTGATGGGGAGGAGACTTCCCTCAAGCACATGCAAAGCATGCGGAATGATATTACCGAAATACAATCAGTTGTGGGGAACGATGACACCGAAAACACCTTGGTTCATGATGTGGAGAAACTGAAAGAGGTGAAAGCCGATGAGAGCAAAGTGGAAGATGTGGAAAACAGATCTACGCGCTACACAGATCAAGCCATAGCAGCTGATGAGCTGCACGTGAAAACAGATGGATCCGTGTCCATGGATGCTAACCTCAACATGAACGAGCATTCCATCTGTAATTTGGCGTACGATGATAGTTCTTTGACATGTGCTGTCCCTGCCGGTTGGGTCAAGAATGAAATCCAACAAGCATCATCGAGATTGCAAACTGGTATGGACACTGTGCGCAAGATGAAAGGACCTCGTGGTGATCGGGGATTGGGATGGCTTAGCGGAGGTGGCATGCCATTGAACTCTGTAGGGAGAAATGGTGACTTCTATCTCGATGCAACCACGCTCATCGTGTACAAGAAATTCAGCTCGAAATGGAAGGCGTTTGGTCGGCTTCATGGATCAAGAGGTGAAGCTGGTCCACGTGGAGAACGTGGATTGATCGGTCCTGAAGGTGAGACTGGACCTAGAGGAGCTGATGGGCAAGGTGGTGAACGCAATCAAAAAGGTGATCAAGGAATACCTGGTCCAGAAGGTCCCAGAGGTGAAGTTGGACCACGTGGAGAACGTGGATTGGTCGGGCCTGAAGGTGAGATTGGACCTAGAGGAGAAGATGGGCAAGACGGCCCACAAGGTGAACGTGGTGTGCAAGGTGATCAAGGAACCACAGGTCCCATGGGTCCCCAAGGAACCATCGGTCCAACCGGTCCTCCAGGCAACAGAGGTCCCGTGGGTCTCCAAGGAATCATCGGCCCCATAGGTCCTCAAGGAACCAGAGGTCCCATGGGTCCGCAATCAAATCAGAACCTATCCGATCCGTTTCATCTACTACCTCTCATTCGGAGAAACGCCTACCTCTACATATACTCTCATCCTAGCAGATTTGAATCCGTCACCAGGGTGAGCAGAAACAGATACAGAGGGATAAATCTCGTTGACATGAAGGACAAGAGAATCAACGTGAACAGCATCGACATGTTCCGAGACGATCACTTCTACCTCAACATTACACAACCCAGCGAAGTTTCCATTAGAGAACGATTCGTCAATCTGTTTCACGACAACATGTCTTTTGCAATGTTCCAAGTAATTCAAGTGGACGCACCTGACCCTAGAAACATGGCATTGAAGGCATTCGATATCGATACTGTCGGAAATTTCAGCTTGGATAGTTTGTACGTGTTGTTCACTGCCACCCACATAAGCGGCAACTACTTCACGCGTCCCGGCCATTCATCATTCAACATACCCGTTTCGTCTGTAGTCAGCCAATTATCGGCGGCTTTGGATAAACCTGTGTCGAGTATGACGGATCTCTTGGGTACAAAGTGTGTCATAAGTTACGCTCGGAATTCAGAAGGCCTATTCACTCTATACGTAAACTCCATTTTGATACATTCCAACTTAGACACTGTCCCATTTTCCAGGACCAATGGAATCGAAGATTGCAATTATAGCATTGGTGGTACTCAATTCTTCAACGGCACTTCATCAAAGTTGTTCTGTCATTTGCACTTTGCAGAGAGTTTATCTTCTCACACAATCCAGCGCATCCACACAGAACTCATGGCACACTACGATATATGAAAGTGCTACTTTGATTGTACATAATATATAGCACACATGCTACACTACATTCTTGAGATGAAAATGAAAAATAAAACCTATCTATAGTGAGTGTCATCACAACACCAGAATGTCTGTGATATTGACAGTGGCGAACAACACGTCGGGCGTGAGCAGGGGATTGCACAAACCGAACTTTACTCTAAATGTGAAGGAGCTCGATACGCGTGATAAAGTTCTGCATGTTGAATCGGCTCAGTTTGAAGTACACTTTGAGAACATAGACGAGGCAACGAACAAACTCTATGTGGTACATGGTGTAGAAGAAGAAGAAGAGGAGGATAGACTTTCCATCAAGACGGGAACATACAGCGATGTAGACGATTTGGTGTCTATTATCAATGCCACTCTGAAACGAGCAGGACACGGAGACATTGTGTTTTCCTACTCTCGTCACACCAGCCGCATAAGTGTCTCGGTACCCAGGAATAAACGGTGCTTGTTGAAGAAGGACTCACCCGCATTGGTGCTGGGTGTGGGCACTATTCTCAAGCCATACACGATCGAGGGATCTCACACGTTCCCGTTCGCTGTGGATCTGACGAAAGGCAGAAGACTTGTCCTGCTCTACACCGACCTCATTGGACCTGCTGTGGAGTACGAAGACAATACTGATTCGAGGGTACTGAAGACTTTTCTTATTCAAACCCTCAACGGTTTGAATAACTACGTGTTCGGGAAAGAAGACAAACGACTGCTGCTTCCACACGAAAACGTGACTAGCATTTCGTTCTGGTTGAAATTCAACACCGGTGAACACATTACTTCCGGATATCCCGTCTACCTTGATCTTCGGATCACCAACACAACTACTTAGATGGATCTTCCAGATGTTCGTGTCCGTCACGTGCGTGAAATGGTGGAGGATATAGCAAAACGAAAGAAATTGGAGAGCGAAAAGGTGCGTTGCCGGGAGAAGTACGTGATTTACAACACTGCAATCTTGTCCTTTCTCATACTCATTCAAACCATTCTCAACATTCTTCAAGGGAGTGGTGCCGTATCTGGAGAACATCGCATTCGAATCATCGCCATCAGTAGCACGATTATCGGCGTGATCATGGCACGCATTGGTAAACACGTTCTCGACACCAAACGTCAACTTATCACGTGTATCGAACAACTGCAGCAGATGGAGAGAGCTGAAGACTCGTTCATGTTGGAATTGGGCATTACTCTTGAAGATGGGAAGCTCACTAACGAGGAGCATCAACGATTGATATCGATGATGAACGACTTTCGCAAGACACTGGATATTGGATCTTTGAAAAAAATTCACCCCTATTATAATGTGACTCGCAAGAATGGCACAGGAGATATACTCACCACAAGCTCCGGAGTCCTTCACGGGACTCCTGACCAACACGAAGATCGTTCAGAAGAACATCCTCGACAGGACGGAGAAGAAACTCTCGTTGCTTGAGGGTAGACGCGGAGTACGACTCTTTTCCACAGCAGATCGATCACCACCATCCCTGAACAATGAACTAGACATCTCGTCGCCGAATTTCATTGCTCTGGGGGAGAGCTATTTCATCGTGAAAATGCGCTATAGTGTCAAAAACAATCTCAATAACCAGCCTGGAGACTACACGCGATGGGTGTGCACCACGTCGCCAGCCTTTTCGTGGTTCAAGAACATTCGAGTGGAGATCAACGGAACAGAGGTCACGCAATCGAGTAAAGTTGCCGACATGCAAATGGTTCAGCATATCCTCAGTCTAATGGAAAGCAGCAGCGAACGCCTTCAGTACGTGGACTCGGATCTCTACGGTCTACAGAAACTGGATCCGCAAAGAGCATTGAGAGGTGTGGATTTAACGCCCTATCAACTTGGTGTGAAGCGTAAGCATGGCTATGCCTTCGAAACAAACGCTGCAAACGCTAATGCAGCACAAGCACCGGATTTCGTCGATGATTTCACACTCAGGCGTGCACCCACCGTCGAGCTTGTCACCAACGAAGGCTTCTCCAACACGGTTCAGGAAAATGCACTTCGTGCAGCTGTTGGACGGTTTCAGTACAAGCTGAGACCCTTCCTACCGTTTTTCAATCAGGACGATGCTTGGTTACCCCCGGGTACACAGGTGAAGCTTCGCTTTGATCTGCCACAATCCGAGCTTTCCAGATACATCATGCTTAGCGATCAAGGCGGTGGTGCCAACAGTGCTCTGAGCGTCGGTGATATTGAGATCGATCTACTCCAATTGGAC
Source organism: Sycon ciliatum (assembly GCF_964019385.1). Classification (NCBI taxonomy): domain Eukaryota; kingdom Metazoa; phylum Porifera; class Calcarea; order Leucosolenida; family Sycettidae; genus Sycon; species Sycon ciliatum. The sequence goes on from NC_088649.1 coordinate 25,783,370, forward strand.
TTTGTGTACACTACCTATCGCATGGAACCCAATCTCACCGATCGTGTACGCCTTCCCAAACAACTCTATTTCCACACGTGGTGCCCTCGTCTCATACAAAAGAGCATTTCAGATGATGCTGGTACACTGGAACTGCTTCACAATGCGGACATTCCACGCAGGATGATCCTGTTCTTCACAGATTTGACTCATGGTACACAGCCAGCATTGGCTGGAGGTGAAGCATCGCATTCTTCGAACAGACTGGCCATGATTCATGCAAATCTCAGTCAACTTCGTGTCACTGTCAACGACCAGACGCTCTTTGACAACCCGCTCAAGTTCCAGTGGGATGTGAGTCGTAATACTGAAGGGCAATACTTCTACGATTACAACAAATCCTCCTACCTGCGTGGCTACAATCTGGTTCAAGACTTTTTCGGCAAGACGTATGGAACGCAAATCCCCATCACCGCTGCAGATTACTGCAATCACTACTTTATGGTGCCTATCAACTTGAATCTGGATCGGACCACAGACAATCCAAGATCGAGAGGAAATCTGTCCATCGACTATCAATTTAGCGACGTGACAAACGCCCCCGTGAGGAGACCTAGCGAAAATGGCGCCTCGATCAAAGTCAACCTTCTCTGCATGGACAAGTACTTGTACACCATGAGCAAAGATGAAGGTGTCAAAGCCGAAGTTGTATGAATTAATTCCGACCTAGTAGTAAAAGGGCATCATGGAAGGTGGTGACCTGGAGACCAGACATCGTGTCTACGGTGGTGATTTGAAAACATCGAGTCGACAACACGGTGGATTCTTCTGGAAAAAGAGCTTCTGGAAAAACCTAATCGGTGCTGGACCGGATGAGATGGAAAAACAGATGGCGGAACCCACGACAAAACAAGATGCAATGCAACGCGGTGGACTTGGACCCCTGGCTGCCATGGCAGGAATGACACTTCTTCCCATGCTTTTGGGGAGAGGAGAGTCCGGAGACATTGTGGAAACGCAAATGAAAACAGCTTACAACCCTGCCATGCACCGAGGAGGTCTAGCCATTCCACCAGGATTAGCCGCCAAGACCATACCACTCCTGACGAATCTGGCTGCTCCCTTGGCCATGGGTACCATGGCATCACTGGGTGACAACGTAATGGATAAAATATTCGGCAGAGGAGTAAGGAAGGGAAGCTCAGCAGGTGCCATGAAGCGCACTAAAAGTCGTCGTCGTCGTCGGCATGCACCGAAGAAGATTCGTCAACGAGCATCTCGAAAAACCAAGAAACCAGCTCGTCAAGTTCGCTCCAAAGGCCGCAGGGCACGAGGAATAAAGAAACAAGGAAGGGTATTGTTCAAAAAACTAGGACATCGTGCCCTCGACGAAGCTTCATCGTTCCTGTCTGCACCTCGTAGATCCCTAACCCGTCCTGAAACTCCATTTGCTCAAAAAATTCGACAGAACATTAACAGTGCAGGACCGTCTTCTATGAGTTCCGCTCACATCGGTCCATCCTACAACATCTGATCATGGACTTTATCTCGCTCCTTGGACAGGAAATCGGGAGGAAGAAAAAGACTAGTCCCGTAAGGAACGACGATGTTCCGACCACGGCCACTGCTCGACACGGGCTGCACATTCCTGGTCTTCAGTTCGAGTCTAAGGATTGGTTCACGGAAATCATTCCTGCTCTGAAATCCTGGGGTCAAAACGTATTGTTTCTGGGACAGAGCAACATGGGTAAATCCTACTTTCTCATCAAGCTCCTGAAACGTGTGCAACCTGAGCGTATAGTTGTCATCTCCAACACGCCGGCCGATCAGTATCGTCTCCCAAGCCTCAAATCCTTCAAGCATTACAGCACCATGCCCGAGTGTATCGAAGACATGGATCTCCAGCCTAACACCTATGTGATCATTGATGACATCAGAGTGATGGGTTTGAAGCACGGCAGTCAAAGAGAGTGTCTCTACAAGTTCTTCACCATGTACAGTCATCATCATAAGTTGAACGTGTTCTTTCTCTCTCAGAGCTTTGATAACATTAAGGACATGAAGATCAATGCAAACTTTATGTATCTATTTCGCTTCACTGATAAAAGCAATATCAAGCGTTATCTCAATACTCTGTTTGGTGGTCTGTGCACGAAGTCATCCATTATCTTTAGATTGTATGAGAAGTTATTGGCGGTGTGTCGCAGACCTATCCTAACCATTGATTGCTCTTCTAATCAGTACTACACGTATTGCGAAGACACTGCATTAAAGGTGACTTTTGAATAAAAACCTCGTTGATGTGCGTGTTTAGCCGAAAAGTTAGCCGAAAAGTTAGCCGAAAAGTTAGCCGAAAAGTTAGCCGAAAAGTTAGCCGAAAAGTTAGCCGAAAAGTTAGCCGAAACATTGAAAAAAAATTCCAATAATGAATAAGAATGGAGCATCTTACGGTGAAATTCTCAAATGGGCTACCGAGCAGTATACAGAGGGTGGGGTCCAGAAAGGGATCCTTCTCGATACCCAAGCGTAAAAGGTTGCAAACCTTGCAGTTTATGTCGAAACATCCTCAACACATCCTCAAGAAGAGAGTAAATTCGTGGGAAGTTCTCGGTATACCACCACTCATGCGGCAAAAAGGAGGTAATAACTACAATACCTACTTGAAAAGCGTCAAGAAAGTTCTTTCCCAAGTGCCAGATCACAGTTTGAGCACCTCCACCCTGTTGGAACTGCAAGCTGATCCGCGAGTAAAGCGTCTATATGACACCCACTTCAAAAACAATCCCGATCACATCAGTTACCCGTCTGTGAGAAATGTGATTGCATCCAACATACTCAACTATGATTCCACTACCGATCAAGTTCGCGATTCCGTTGCAGATGTCAGGAAGAAGAGAAAGGCACCTTTAACATCAGTGCCTTTCAATCTATTACAAGACCACGAATTTGACCGATGGATCCTACAAATCCTGGACAGTTTCCTCCGACATACAAATATACCGGCAACCTTTTTGAAGAGCAACTATTTCACAAGCCGATCACAACTGCTGCAACTCTACCATGAAGATCGACTGAGGTTCAGGAGTCGGGTGGAAGCGGCTGCGGATGCCCTGAAGACGCAGACGATGAACGACTACACTACTCTGGTCAACGAGACGAATCGCATCTACATGTCCAGGTACCCGTTTGCAACCATAGCGGGTGCGGTGGGAATCCACAAACATGTCGATGGATTCCTTCGATCAGAACGAAAGATTCATGAACTAGCCACCCTAGTGCTAGCTGTACCAGGATCGCAGCTCAAGTTTCAAGATCTCAACGATATGACTTCTACGTATGGTAGAACAACTGAAGCAAAATTGATCCATCCCGAGCATTTCATGATCAGAGCACAAAAGGTGATGGTGGACGATGCATCATTCATTCAAGAGGTTCTGAAGGATAAAAGCAGGATCACTCGTATCATCAAGGATATCCTGAGTGGACGTTCAATGTGATCACGTGCGCGAAAATTTTCAGGCTATGATCAAGAATGGACTACCCTCTCAGCAGTGCCGACATCAAAGGAAGATTGAATGGTGTTGGAGGGTTCGTGGGGTGTACAAGTTACGATCTCTTACCACCCTTGAACAATGGAGACTTTTGTATCGTCAACACCGACAACGTTCTACCGGTGTACGATGCACCGGAAGGTGGACATCATTGGTTGACCGTGTGTCGCGAGCAAAACGTGATCCTGGTTTTTGACAGTTTCGGACGCAGTCTATACACTATGGAGCAAGATTACACTGAACCTGCACTGTGCGATTTCTTTAAAGAAGCCTATGTAGACTGTAAGATCATCACCAACACCCAAGCCGTTCAAGACAGAAGCACAGCAGTATGTGGATGGTATGCCATATTGATGGGAAAGCTATTTTCCAAATATGGTCTGGATGAAGCACTTCGAATTTTCCGAAGAGTCTTCGATGAGGATGAAAAGCTGGAAAACGATCAACTGGTTCTCAGTTTAGGTGCCTTGCGAGGTGGTGGAGCCTTGTGGGATACGAAAGTGCAAAAAGCACTTCATGATGGAAGACAGAAGAAGAAGTCGCAGTCCACACCATTCCACACGCAACTGGCTAACGAATTGCACAAACCCAGACGAGTGCATTTCAAAAGACGCAAGGTGAAGAGCAGGTCTGTGGATCACATCTGGAGTGCCGATCTAGTGGATATGCAACGGTTTGCCCGAAGCAACAAGAACTACAAATTCCTGCTGACCGTCATCGATCTGTACAGTCGCTATGCCTGGGCAGTACCCCTGAAAACCAAAACTGGCTCTGCTGTCAGGGATGCATTCGACCTGATCCTGAAAACATCGAACAGGGTACCACAAAAACTATGGGTAGACGAAGGCAAGGAGTTCTACAATGCAACAATGAAGCAATGGGTCAAGGATCACAACATCATCATGTACAGCACCCACAACGAAGGAAAAGCCGTGGTGGTGGAACGCTTCAATAGAACACTGAAAGGCAGAATGTGGCGCCATTTCACGGAGAAAGCTACGACACAGTATCTTGACGTCCTTCCTCAGCTTATGGTCAAGTACAACAGCTCGAAACATCGCAGTATCGGCATGAGTCCCACGAAAGCTTCTCTTGATGGAAAACCAAAAGATGCAGACGTACCCTCGAAGCAATCACCAGCTAAATTCAAAGTGGGTGATGATGTGCGTTTGGCTGTGGCTAAACGTCATTTCGAGAAAGGGTACACGCCCAACTGGACAGAGGAAGTGTTCGTGGTAAACGATGTCCTACCCACTGTACCCCACACCTATCGTGTTCAAGACCTGATGGGAGAAGTCATTCAAGGACAGTTCTATGGAGCTGAGCTACAACATGCCAGACACACAGGATTGAGATTCGATAAGGTGTTGAAATACAACAAGAACAGTCGGCTCGTCAAATGGAAGGGTTATCAAGACGAAAAATTCCATACCTGGTTAACAAAGAAGGATGTGAATGATCTCAAAAAGTATTAGCATTTCATATGTACAATGTAGCTCATGCTTTGGATTAACGTGAATATTATGAATCGCATAGTATTTACAATGTATTTCATGAGAAGATATGACATATGCTCTAGTATGTGTGGAAATCCATCAGTGCTTTGGAATATCCTTGTGTCCGAATGCCAGGGTGTTGATACCATCCTCCAGAATGTAACGCTTACTGTCGAATCCACAGAGGGCAATCTTGTGTAGCTCCTCTCCGTGAATGCAATGTCGTCGACTTCGAAGAACATTCATTGTTCTCTTCAGCTGAGACTCCTCGACGAGACATGTTCGATAATCATCGACGGTTATGGTGTTTTTCAACACGCTTCTCTGCACACCTTTGGCACGCTTGCCATTGTCGTCGTTGTCTTCACAGCGGTATGCGTACATCTTGCTCCGCAAACCAATGAACTCCTTGATGGGTTTGCCACCTAGTTCGTCCTTGAACTTCCCTACCACCTTCTTGTTGACCGTGCTGTACAGGTGGTGGGATGGTGAATAGTTGGATGTGTCATAGGCTGTTATGTTGTTTGACATATCGGTGTACAGATCATCCGTTTGAATATGTACGATCAGACTATCAGTATCAGTGTAGAGCAAACGTACATTTTGTCCATAGCGGGGTAGGAGAACTTCATAGTAAAAGGAATACATCAAGTGCTTCGACAGATCGAGGATGGCTGTACCCACATAAATGGGTTTATTGAGAGTCACCTTTGTCTTGGAAAACTCGATTGCTATCAGATCGTTCTCAAAGGCTACACTGCGGATGTACGAAGGTTTGTTGATGCTTTTCTGGAGACGTGGTTTTTCATCCTGTTCACGAATGAGCTTGATGTTTACTCTGTTTCGAACGTTTTCCATGGTCTTGCCATATACAGCATTGTTCATCAACTACGATAAACAGGCATACAAAAAAAAAAGCCAAGAAAAACAACAATAAGAAAACTGTTATCTTCAGGTCATTCACACTTCCAGTACATACTAGATCCCACACTATCGCTAAATACACACACACACACACATGATGTGGAGTACCCACCTTATAGAAGTCTTTCTCGAAATCAGAAGTTGATAGCTTTCTCAGGTCAGTATTAGTGTCGATGTATGGCTTCATCCATGGGTGTTGTGTGAAGGAGAGCACACGATGCACATCTGTAATCTCCACACCCAAGGACACATACTGCTGCAAGTTTCTGTAGTGCAGAACATAGTGCTCTTTCACCAGTAGATTTGGTACCAGTTTCTTCGCTTCCAAACCGGTCACCTACAAGAGTACAGTATAGATATACACAAACCTTTGAAGATTAATACAAGCATATCCACCAGATAGACCATGACTTACCATTAGTTTCTCTGCCATGTGGGTCTGATATGGAGAAAGCATATCTCGTGTCACCTTCATCTTCTCAGGAGCCAACGGATAGTCATTCATCATGTCATGCACACCATCTGGAATCCTTAAATCGCACTCCACCATGTATCCCGTCGAAGAGTCCATTGGATGATCGAGTACCGTCTCCAGAAGATCATCCGTCACTGCTTCAAAGCAGAAGTCCGACACGGGCAAGGGTTGAGACATGGCCCATCCATATAGATTGTTCGCATCTAAATATTGGATGAAGCTTGACGGCTCGTCTGGATTGTACTCCGATAGATATCTGTTGTTGGCGGTGGCGTGTCTAGCGGACACCATGCTTATGCCACCTCTTTTGCCATGCTCAATGAAGTTGAACATGTCAATGTCGGAAATGAGATGAAGGGACACCTTCGTCATTTTCAGCAGCGAATCCCAGGCAAATCCCGGTAAGGTGAGGTAATTAGCGGGATCCAATCCATAGGTTGCGTGAGCAGTTCTTCTGAAGTTTTCGAAAACGTCAGCCAACAGCAGCACATCAGTCTCCAGGTAGAGGTCGTGATAGTCTCCTATATCTTCACAGTCAAACGCAGTCCATACTGTTTGCGCATAGGCATAGTCTTCATCACTGATACCCTAGGGAATAGAAAATGTACACCAAAAAGAAAAACAAATCAACGAACTTATTTTAGTAGTTCGCCCACACAATCAATTATTTAGTATGAAGCTGCAGGAAGCGTTCAAACACATTTTGTCTTATTTTAGTACTTCGAAGTAAGATGGTGAAAAAAGAAAGAGAGAAAGATCTACTATATCTGTCACACTACTCACCGTGTTCGTTAGCGTTGAGTGGAATGCATCCTTGGGAGGTAGACGCGTTTCTTCGAATTGGTCGTACGACCCCATATATTCATACGGGTAGACACCCTTTCGTGTCAACAGTTTGCGTTCATCCTCGTCTGGAAATCGTGCGGATAGAAGGGCGAATGCATCTGGTGGTGTAGCCGAAACCAACCGGTCTAGGGAGGTGTTCAAGAATGCCAGGCTGTCGATGAACTGGAACTGTCTCCATCCGAATGTGACATATTTTTCACTGTTGATGGGAATCACTTTGATAGCACCGAGACGCTTGGTCTGAGAAGAAAGAAAAAGAGGAGACACAGTTTTAAGGTGCAGCTGTAAAGATGAATATCAATCATATAAACGTGAATATGAGTACCAACATAGTAATGATCTTCCTTCTTAGAAAAACATCATGATCCACGCACACGCACACACACACACACACACACACACCACGCATATGTAACGTACCCGTTCTTGTCCTTTCTCGTTCACATACGTAATCTCATCAGTGGACGTTCTCCCAATGGCAGATATGATGTGATGAGAATCGTATCCCTTCAAGTTATGAAAGATCACAGGAATCTTGATCTTGAACGGCTCAATCCGCATGTTCAGGTTACAATGGTTGTGTGCTGCACCACGGTAAGCACCGGTGATGTGACAGTGGTCACGTACACGATCGCTACCCAATGCTTCACCACAGATCCAACAGGAGACTACCGTTTCAAATTCACGTTGCTGACTTTCTGAAATGATCATTTGACCAGCATTACATGCTAGAAGCTCATCACGGATAATCTCCTCCTCTTGCTCAAGTGACAGCAGAAAACAGAACATAGAATCTTCTCCACGGTAGAAGAAACGGTTCGTGACGACGCCATCAGATCGTACTACAATGTACGAACAGGAACAGGCTACATGCTTGTTCTTTTGGAATGTCGAATGACCGATTTTCTTGACAGCGGACAGAGGTTCTATGAAGGCCTCACAATCGGCATAGATCACCTGCATTTGAGAGAGAGAGAGAGAGAGAGAGAGAGAGAGAGAGAGAGAAGTAGGAATAGCAGCAGGGACAACACCGAGTAAAACAGCGGAAAAGACAGATAGAGAATTAGGAATAGCTGCAGAGACAACACCGAGTAAAACAGCAGAAAGGTGAACAATCAGAGTCAAGAAACATGTGCAGGAAAGAAAAGAAAAAAAAAAAAAAAACAGACCACAGTGTGTTCACCTTGATTAAGTGTTCTACTTACAAATGGGGCTTGAAGCTGCTTGTTCACATTCCTGAACATCACTCTATCGCCAGCCTTTGGCATCTCCACCGTGGCTTCAGGATGTTCACTGCAGTACATCATATGATTATTCAATGCCTTCTCCGTGACGTGTGTTGAGAGACATCTGAAGCAGACGAAATGTGCTCGACGTGCTCCAGTAGCAACAAGACGACTGAATGACTTTATCCACACCCAGTGCTGCACCTCCACGTCATTGCGTTCGTCTTGGATGAGCAATACATTGATGGCGGTCTGCGGTTGGTGAGAAATTCTTAACGGATATATGACTTTCTCTTCATATCCGAAGACGTTGATGTAAAGACCGTCGTTCAGTCTTTCGATGACTGGTATGTCTTCCAGTTTTGCTGGAAACTCGATGCCGCTCACATCCACAGTATCCGCATGTTCTGCGTACGACGATTGACGATATGGATGAGACTTGTCTGCCGAAAATTTAGCAGCCAGTATTGACCATCTAAAGTACGGATGACATAAGACATGGACAGAACATACAGTTCAATCCATACACCATAACACAACACTGAAACCCCACTGCTATACTTACAGTAAACACTTGTTGTCAGTGTTCTGCACGTTAACAATGGCCTTCTTCGACTTCAACTCCGGTGGCAAGGGGATGTACGAACTTCCTCCAAGTACACAATAGCGTGACATTTCGATGTGTAAACAGGAAATCCGTTCAACTACCCAACCTGATCCATGACGAACGAAATCATCAAGACGAGCGTTGATCTGAGCAATCATCGTACTGAGAAGGTCCCTCAGCTCCATGGTGTTGAGCACCAGCGTTGTACTCGATCGGAAGAAGAATGTGTTGGAAACCATTTGTCCTGTAGCAGGATTCAGCTTCTGCATCACCACCTGAACTACCAAAGAACACTTGTACTGACCCCATTGCTCAATATTCTCTTCAAGAAGCAGCTCCAGCGACGGTAGAACATGAGAGAAAAACTTTAGTACATCTGCAAACTCTTGATCAGGACAATAACTAAAGAATTGCAACAGATCAGATGATCTCACTACATCAAAAGACTGACTAGGTTTCTTCCGAAGGGGTTCCATCCTGAGCAGGGGTGGTGGCGGACAACCACACAATGGCTTGACAAGGTACCGAGGACCTATTTTTATAGGGTTTTCGTAATAGTTGAATTCGGAATAACTGGTTGTTTTTCAATTAACCAATCCACTCATCTCCCACTGGAAACAATTAACCACTTACCGCACTTCCCGCTGAAAACATGTGACCAATTAGCGCACTTCCCGCTGAAATCACGTTCATCCTTTTATCGCGCATTGACCCATGTTCCACACTTCACAGTGAAATCAGTGCTGCAATGATGTACTGTGACGTCAATGCATGGCTGCATGATCTGTGCATCTGAGGTCAAGATGAATCCGGTATTCCAGCAGCTAAAAGTTCGAGAAAGAATTGTTGTATGTCGAAAAGAATTATACGAGAGGAAAGCTAGAAAAATTCTACACCTCATGGACCTTTCGATTACGGACATAGATGGAAAACTAATTGACTTATGTCAATGGAAAGATTCCAAACCCGAACCAAAAAAGACACGGCATGTCGCGAGCAACGTTTTGGTTTTTGGCGCGCACCGTGTTCACCGTGTTCTCCAAGGTCGTCACCTTCCCGGAGGCGGGACCCGGCGGGACGGGACTTGGCGGGACCTATAAAACCTGATATAATTTCATTTTTGGTTCACAATTCATTTTTGAAAAAAAAAAAAAATGATCCGAAAAATTGAAATTACAAGTCAAAATACTGCAAAACTATGAGTTCTGATTAATATAAAATTGGAAAAAAGTGAGATAACATTGACATTAGAAATAGTAATATTTTAGACATCGGAATGCAATATTATGATGTAGGGCAGGACATAACACCCACCCCTAAAAATCAAAATTAATGATACATGCAGAATTCCAAATCATGACACCATATTACCTTATTGTTTAGGGTAGAGCATAACACCCCAATACATATTTTTCAATAATACCCCCATATTTTATCCGCAAAAAAACCGGGCCAAAAATAATTTTCACCGCAAAAATGGGGTACTATTAGTACCCCATTTTTCAATAATACCCCATTTTTTGGGACCCGGGCGCCCCCTGGCACAGAACCCGCTCGTCCTTTACTACTGCCATGCATACGCAAACGCGCCCAAATGGAAATTCCAGCATGTTGGAATTTACAGCGCGTATCAGGCGCGTACCAGCCTACATGCCATTCACTTTGATTGGCGGGGTCAACAAATTAGTACTCGAAGGTGTCGCACGCGCTAAATACGACACAGATTGCTGTTTGTAACAAAGCTTAGCAAAAGTACATAGCCCCCAGAGTGTGCAACGCCTGTTCCAGCCCTGCATAGTCCCTGATACCAAGAGTCCATAACCCCCAGAGTGTGCAACTCGTGATCCTTCTCAGCACAAATCAGTGCCGCAACGAAATCCAACCTTCATACGTCATGTAGTGAGTAGCGGATGTACCAGATATGCACAGGGCCCCATCCGCCAATGCTTGACTATGGACCGGAAGACGCAATGTTTGGATTTCGTTGCGCCAGACCCCAACCTGGAGTTGCACACTCTGGGGGGTTATGGACTCTTGCTGATACTGATAGGGTCTTGGTTGAGCCAGGTTTTACAAAATTAGGACAGGTATACCATGGCAAAATGTGTGGAGAAGCAGATCCCAAACCCAGGTTTTGGAGATTTAAAGTGGGTTTTTGATCCTCAATTCGGCCCAAATTGGACTTTCAAAAGCCAGCGGGATTGTTTCCGATGAATGGACTGTAGTAAAATCCCTTAATTAATCAGGCTGCGAAAAATTCGCCGAAAATGAGACTGATCGAAAATCGCTACGCTTTTCGCCGATTTTGGAGGGTTCCTTTGACAATCGTCGAAAATCGACCAAATCTTCTAATAATTATTTCACAAATATTGAGGCCAACATGCCAACAGTTCTTTTAGCCGGTTTTCCAATATATTCCAGTTTTCCAGCCGATTGTCAAACAATCAACTGATTTTGCAGTCGAATCTGATGTATTTTGGACCCGAGCGAAAAGCCGAACAAGCGGAAAAAACGGGCCGGTTTGGGGAAAGCCTACACAAGGGACCTTTCCGAACCTGAGCTTTCGAAGTTGGAAGGTTGCTGGTTTGTGCCTTGGAGAAGTGTTGGACCTAGGTGTCAGGTCGCTGAATGTCTCAGTACTCCCGGCCTTGTCAGTTTTGTGCCATTTTGTCGCACCCGCTGACTGTATAAAGATCTGGTTACGTTGGTGGACAGTTATCATAATATAACAAACAAACAAAAAACTAACTAACTAATACTGCGACAAGAATACCATGTAACAGGAGATGAGCCCTCGCCACGGAGAACGGTTTTGGGAAGCAAAGATGCAATGCGCTTGAGAAAAGCCAAAGCCTTGCCTCGACCACCCGTGCCACAAAACAGCAATGGTGCTGGGATTCATGCTGCCATGGAGAATCATAATCAGTAAATTGATGTTGCTGTTTTTTTCTTCCTTCTTTCTTTTTTCTTTTTGGTTTCCCGTTCCCGGGGCCTTCTATTCGGTGCTCTCTGTAGTTGTACTTCTGTACTGTTTCATGTTGAGCTACATGTATCCGGATTCCAATAAACACCAAAAAAAAAGAACAAAAGAAAGAAAAAAACAGTCACATGTACCCATATATTTGGCGTTCCCTCTGAGCTACCCAAACAAATATTGTGCTTGACCGCATTACGGCACGTTCGGTATCTCCGCCTTCTCCGTTAAATCATATTTAAACAAAACCGTTCTGCGCTCCGGCTCTCCGCCTTCTCCGCGAACACAAGAAAACTCGAGGAAAACAAACAAATTCAAGAAGCAAGAATGACAAGAAAGGCAGAAAGTATGAGAACATTATATTGTTATAAGCCAGCAAAATTTACCCCAGATCTCCAGTTTCAATTTCCAAACAACCCAGCACGGGAGTCTTCTGCAAGCTGCGCACTCTGCTCAGGCACAAGTCTGTGGGCGGGGGTATGCATATCACGAACGGCATACTGAGAGAAGTGGCACCCATGTTCATGCAGTCCCTGTGCCAACACTAGTTTCCGGCTCGGGCAGCTACCTAGTGACTGGAAGTTGGCTACAGTCTTACCTATCTACAAAGAGAACGGCAAACATGCGTGGCCAGCTAACTACAGCCTACAGGCCTATCTCTGTATGATGATGTTGTTGTTGTTGCTGCTGCTGCTGGTGCTGCTGCCGTGGCTGTCGTTACAGTCCCTGTCGTTGTCAGGAAATGTTTGCTTGTGCCATTCTTCAACCAACCGACTTCATTTGTCACATGACTGACTCACGGCTGCCATCCAGAGCACACAAGAAGTCCATCGAACCGTCCACTCGGCAAACCTTCAAGAAAGCACCACTTCCTGCTCGATACACAGTGTTTCGGGGAATTCACCATTCATCAGTTGAGCTTGAGTAGGCTGAGGAAGATTGTGCCTGAAGAGCACCACTTATATAATATATAATTATAGTGCTCTCCAGCCACAAACATCACCAGGGATACAAACTTACAGAGACGCTCCGTTTCCAGTGCCACAAACACCTCGTGAGCACCAGATAACAGCGTGAGTCAGTGTCGCTCCTGGACGGTGAGAACCAGGGAGTCGTAAAATACCGGGAGGCATAGATTAACGGCCGAACATCGGCCATTTTCCGGCCATTTTCGGCCACTGACCGGACGTTTTCAATTTCACCGGACATAGTGTCTGGTCAAAAAGGAAAAAAAGAGCAGCAACCATTCGACCGTTTTATGTAGAGTTGGGCTTTCTTCGGAGCTTCGTGCCAAATGCGACTTGCATATCGTACAACTAACACGTCTACCCTGTAGCCTCAGGCGTAGACTTCACCAGATTTACTTGATCCGCCTGTAGCAACGCGCGCGGCGCGGTTGCTACAGTCAATTCACACTTTCGACCTTTGGTACATGGTGTCGACTTCGCACTTGAATCGATGGGTTGAACTGTCGTTGTTGTTGTTTTTTATTTGAATTCGCAATACCAAACGGGCAATAAGCCCAATTACATGGAAGCGAATAAAAGAATGCTAAGAATGAGGCATTGGGGTGGATGTTATTTCAAGTGGAAAATACTGATCCCGGGAGGTACTACAAATAGGTACAATGAAAATCTGAAAAGGCCATGGTACTGTCGTTTACCATGCTGGAAGCAGCTACATGGAGAAGGAAAAACAACAAGAAAGACGTTTTATCTCATGTATTGGACAAACAGAGCTAACAGGAAAAGACCGTTCGTTATATGCCTATACATACTGTCCGTGTGTGTGTGGGGGGAGGGCATGTCACTGTTTCTCTTCTTTTAAAAAACGTTTATGGCCTGAGAGTGTACGGGTACACGGCTGCTGCGAAATCGGCCACGGCTTTGCAGGAACGTACACTGGCTGGCAGAGTGTTCCACAGCGCAGGTACACGGAAGAACGGTCGGCGAGTGCCTGTATTCGTCCTGGCCAGCGGGAGAATGAGCCCGGCGTTGGCTTGATGTCGAGTTGGGGCCGTGGTTGCGGGCTTCAGCTGCTTTGAAAGCGCTGTACTACATTGGCCGTTCAGGCCGCGCCAGATGAGATCGAGGAGTCGGTGGTGTTGTGTCTCCTCGATTTTCCGGAGGGATATGCTCTCCCTTTGGTGGCTTACCGAAGATGTGGGTGGTAGGCTGAACACAGCGCGGATGGCACGGTTCTGAAGACGTTGGAGTTTCCCTAGAGCGAAAGCTGAGAGGGAGGTGCTATAGGCCACACTTCCATATAATAGGTCGGGCATCACAACGGATTTTAGGTATTGGACCCTGGCCTTCTGGGAAAGGGATCGCCGGGCTCGCCACAATGCTCCGACTTTCCTGTTCACCTTCGCTGTAAGATCGTGGATATGATGGTCCCAGGTCAGTTGCTCGGTGATGGTTAAACCCAAGTACGTGGCCGCAGTACAAGCAGGTAAGCGGGTCTGATGGCAATTTACAGCGATACTGGTTTGCGCATCCCTCCCACAGATGGACAGAACTTGACTTTTGCGTTCCTTCAATAACAGGCCGCGGTTTTCGAGCCAGTCGGCCAGCGCAGTGACGGATGACGAGAGTCCCAGTGAAATAGTTGCCGTGTTGGAACCACTTTCGTACAGTGCAATATCGTCAGCAAATTGTATGCTAGGGGTCGGGTGAGCTACTGCAGCTACCGCTCGGGTGTATATATTGAACAAGATGGGCCCCAATACAGATCCCTGGGGTACTCCACTTGTGCATACTGTGATGTTGCTCAGTTCGCTACCGATGCGGACTTGTTGTGTCCGGTTTGTAAGGTAGCTAACGAGCCATTTCATCACCGTACCGCCAACTCCAAATTCAAAGCAGTCCTGGATCATAATTGCATGCCGCACTTTGTCGAAGGCCTTCGACATGTCAAGGAAGCACACTCCAGAGGAGTCCTTCTTGTCGCGAGCCATTTGCAGCTGATCAACCAGTAAGGCTAGTGCATCACCCGTCGAGTGCTGCCGGCGAAATGAAACTGAGTTTCCGGGATAGCGTCGGTGTGGTCGAGGTGCCGTACAAGCTGCCGCTGGACCAGCTTTTCCAGCAACTTTGACAAAATCGGAAGTAGTGACACTGGCCTATAGTTTGTCGGCTGAGACGGATCTCCAGACTTGAACAGCGGGCTTACAGCCGCCAACTTGAAACCGGCAGGCACTGCACCAGATTTCAGTGACAGGTTGAAGAGTGTGGTGACAGATGGTGTGCTGCAGTCTGCAGTGCAGTTGTTCACTCTTGAGAGGAAGATGTCATCTTTTATTTTTAACTCTTTCACTGACCAGGAATGCAAATAGTCTTTTAGAATATCTTGTGGAAAGCGAAAGGGAGATTCAGAGGACTTGCCGCTGGGCAAAAAAAGTCCGTGGTGTGAAGGCCGCTTCTTGCGATTAGTGGATCTCGGACCATGATGCAGAGCTGACTACTTCCGCCTGGCTGATTTATGACCGGCAGAAGAACGATCGGCTCTTAGCAGAATGTTTGAAGTGTTCCGTGTGCATCAAGTTTGTAGACAGAGTCTGCAGTTGTAAAAACTTCAGCGAGGCTTTCATAACCGGATCCAAGAACCTGAGAACATCAGCGTTCAAGGATCATGCTGGAACGGAGATGCATAAACGAGCAATGAATCTTTTCCGCAGGCAAGAGTGTCCCGCTCGAAATGCCCCGAATTCGCTCCAATTGCGAAGGCACTGTGCAGGATGGACGACGGTGCTGCCGCTATTGCACGACGCAAATTCGAACTGACTTACTTTCTCTGCAAGGAGCATATCGCGTTCGCAAAATTCTTCACTGCAATGCTTTCTTGTACATACATTTGTCGTCAGTAAATAGTTCAGTTTCTAATACAAATAAATTGGCGAATTGTACGTAGTAATGTGTGAGATACGTCCACATAATGAATCATTGTGAATATACTTCAGTACTACTAAAAAAAAGAAGAAACACCCTCAAAATGTGCTGTGGAAAATATCCGGGCATGTCCGGACAGATTTCAAAACGGAAGGACATTTGTCCGAGCTAAATGAAATCCTTAAGCTATGCCCTAGAGAGCACTATATAATATAGTATATAATATAGTGCTCTCTAGGCAAAGACATCACCAGGGATACAAACTTACAGAGACGCTCCGTTTCCAGCGCGAAAAACATCTCGTGAACACCAGATAGCAGCGTGAGTCAGTGTCGCTCGTGGAGGTGCTGAACAGACGCTGAGGACCGTTTGCCATAAAAAACATACAATACAATCTCCCTGCTGCCGGCCGTAGCCAAGATTCTGGACGCCATCATCGCCGAGCACCTCACCAGCTTCCTCAATAGGCAGGGATTAATAACCGACCGAAAAATTAATTACCGACCACCAGTATGGCTTTGTCTCCTGAAAGTCAACATTCGATCAGCTAATTGTCCTGTCTTCAAGAGTGGCTAAAGCACTCGACAAGAGCCCTGTCTACCACGCTCTGTTCTTGTATTTTTCGCGAAAGCGTTTGACAAGGCACCGCACCCGGTTCTTCTCCGACAGCTCGCTACTTTAATATCCCCTGAAGCCGTTCCTTGGTTCACCAACTACCTCGGAGACCGGTCCTTCTGTGTTAAAGTTCTCTCGGCCAAGTCGCCGACCCATCTAATTTCTGCAGGCGTTCCCCCAGAGTCTCACCTTGGCCCCATTGATTCTTTTCATTCTCTATGTAATGTCTTTCCTCGCACCATATCGTCTGATGTCACTACTGACGTGCTCTTATTTGCCGATGACACTGCTCTTGGTAGAGCAGCCTGAGAATCTAACCAACAACAAATGGTCCACCCCTCCAGGCCGCCACTGATGCCGTTCTGCAGCGGGCTGATTCAGTCGGAGGTTGCTTCAACCCCTCGAAGTCTTGCACCATGCAGTTCACTCCTAGAAGTCGTGCAGAACATGCCCACCCTACTCATCCGACTCCACACCTGTGTATGCAGGGTCCTGGGAGATGACGTGTCTGATGTAGCGACTCACCGCTACGTATATAATATAACCTAACCAGTTGATTATATGGGAAATATAAACCTGTATACAAACCGAGGCGAAGCCGAGGTTTGTATATTGGTTTATATTTCCCATATAATCAACTGAGTAGGTTATTATTATGCTTATACTGAGCTGATATACAAACTCTCCTCTCCCCCACAAGGGTAGAGATTGGAATTCCAACCCACAACCATGGCTCGACGAGTCTTCCTTTCACCAACCTGTGCGGATCAAGTACAAGACTACCACTGACTCTGTGCAGTGCATGCAGTGCTAGTGCATGCAGTACCATCACACACTCTTTGTGACTTCAGTTTAGTACTGAAGCACTAGTTACATCGGAAGTAACAGCTATGCGCCAAGTAAGTTAGTTTGAACTTCACAGGCACAGTGCTAGTGACCGTTACCGCGCGCAGATCTCACCGCGGGCTCTGTAAAAGAACCGTTTGCTCATTAGACTTTAGAGACAAAGAGTTCGTCTCCTTCCCAAAATAAGAGTAAAATGAATCAGCACGAGCCTGTTGAATCGACTCCCAAACGTTTCTTCTGAGGACGACCACGACTCACGATGCCATTATTCAAGCAGCAGTTTCTAAGAACACTGGCAGTGCCACGGATTATGGCTGCGCATGTTCCGTCCGCTCTGCGAGGGACGCGGAAAGGAGAACATCGATTGGAAAACCATCAGTAGTGAAGTTCCGTTGCCCCTGCTATCTGCATTCTATGTCCATGCAAAAACGCAGGAGGAGCGGCACGCGGGGCTCTTCAGCCGCACATGTCGAGTGCTGCGCTTGACAGACGGAGTGCTGAAACAGCGAAAGAAGGACAGCCTCGAACGCCAGGTGCAGCACAAGTCACATGTTACAAAGGACGATGTTGTATTCTTCATCGTTGACGGGAAAGAGATCCTGAAGTTGGGACCGTCGCGCATGTCGAAAAACCATCAAGGCTGACTGCAGGACACTAGTGTAATCCTAAAAAAAAAAAGGAGTATATATACCAGTTTATACACCAATTTATATACCAGTTTATATACCAGTTTATATTCTCGTCATCGAAGTACCTGTTATATGCAAAATACAAGTCTGGAGTGTTGTGTGGGGAGAGATGGGAGTTTGTATACAAGCTCAGTATAACACTAGATATGGCATGTTCTCCATTTTTTGTGGAATTCTCTGCCTGTCTCGTGTCGTCAGGTTGAGCATCTATCCGTTTTTGTTTCGCTCTGTAAAGAGCACTTAGGGTTCCCTGTAACAAGACGGCAACGTCTGTAGGGCCTTTCCTATCAAAATAATAAATTCTACTACTACTACTACTACTACTACTACTACTACTACTACTACTACTACTACTACTACTACTACTACTACTACTACTACTACTACTACTACTACTACTACTACTACTACTACTACTACTACTACTACTACTACTACTACTACTACTACTACTACTACTACTACTACTACTACTACTACTACTACTACTACTACTACTACTACTACTACTACTACTACTACTACTACTACTACTACTACTACTACTACTACTACTACTACTACTACTACTACTACTACTACTACTACTACTACTACTACTACTACTACTACTACTACTACTACTACTACTACTACTACTACTACTACTACTACTACTACTACTACTACTACTACTACTACTACTACTACTACTACTACTACTACTACTACTACTACTACTACTACTACTACTACTACTACTACTACTACTACTACTACTACTACTACTACTACTACTACTACTACTACTACTACTACTACTACTACTACTACTACTACTACTACTACTACTACTACTACTACTACTACTACTACTACTACTACTACTACTACTACTACTACTACTACTACTACTACTACTACTACTACTACTACTACTACTACTACTACTACTACTACTACTACTACTACTACTACTACTACTACTACTACTACTACTACTACTACTACTACTACTACTACTACTACTACTACTACTACTACTACTACTACTACTACTACTACTACTACTACTACTACTACTACTACTACTACTACTACTACTACTACTACTACTACTACTACTACTACTACTACTACTACTACTACTACTACTACTACTACTACTACTACTACTACTACTACTACTACTACTACTACTACTACTACTACTACTACTACTACTACTACTACTACTACTACTACTACTACTACTACTACTACTACTACTACTACTACTACTACTACTACTACTACTACTACTACTACTACTACTACTACTACTACTACTACTACTACTACTACTACTACTACTACTACTACTACTACTACTACTACTACTACTACTACTACTACTACTACTACTACTACTACTACTACTACTACTACTACTACTACTACTACTACTACTACTACTACTACTACTACTACTACTACTACTACTACTACTACTACTACTACTACTACTACTACTACTACTACTACTACTACTACTACTACTACTACTACTACTACTACTACTACTACTACTACTACTACTACTACTACTACTACTACTACTACTACTACTACTACTACTACTACTACTACTACTACTACTACTACTACTACTACTACTACTACTACTACTACTACTACTACTACTACTACTACTACTACTACTACTACTACTACTACTACTACTACTACTACTACTACTACTACTACTACTACTACTACTACTACTACTACTACTACTACTACTACTACTACTACTACTACTACTACTACTACTACTACTACTACTACTACTACTACTACTACTACTACTACTACTACTACTACTACTACTACTACTACTACTACTACTACTACTACTACTACTACTACTACTACTACTACTACTACTACTGAAATGTGTTTTTATTGAAAGCACAAAGCAATGAAGATGTGAATGCAAGGAGGGCAATGAATTCAAAAGGCGAACAGCAAAATTGTAACAAAATAGAAAGATAACAAATATTAATGGCAACAGCAATGTTTATACATGAAAAAGGGGAAGGAAAAGGAAAGAAAAACATCCAAACCAGAACTGCTTGAACACCGCCAGAATTGAAACCGAGATTCATACAGAAGAAAAAACTTCAGGACACCGGAAAACAAACTTTAGATCACATTTTGACATTATACGAGATGATGACAAAGAAAAACTATGCCCTAGAGAGCACACGGCAGTCATTCACAAAGCTCGCCGAGCGCTTAGAGCGATAGGAGGACCTAGAGCCACGTAAACAGGTGATACACCAGCGAAGTAGGCAGAATGACAAACGGCATCGCAAATGATTGACAACAACAGAATACACCAAATCAGCATTTTTCTCTAGAATACGGCCAACCAATGCCTTCAAAAACACGGAACACTCCTTCCCTATCATGCCGTTGGTCGCAAATACCAGAGGGGTACTACTACTACTACTACTACTACTACTACTACTACTACTACTACTACTACTACTACTACTACTACTACTACTACTACTACTACTACTACTACTACTACTACTACTACTACTACTACTACTACTACTACTACTACTACTACTACTACTACTACTACTACTACTACTACTACTACTACTACTACTACTACTACTACTACTACTACTACTACTACTACTACTACTACTACTACTACTACTACTACTACTACTACTACTACTACTACTACTACTACTACTACTACTACTACTACTACTACTACTACTACTACTACTACTACTACTACTACTACTACTACTACTACTACTACTACTACTACTACTACTACTACTACTACTACTACTACTACTACTACTACTACTACTACTACTACTACTACTACTACTACTACTACTACTACTACTACTACTACTACTACTACTACTACTACTACTACTACTACTACTACTACTACTACTACTACTACTACTACTACTACTACTACTACTACTACTACTACTACTACTACTACTACTACTACTACTACTACTACTACTACTACTACTACTACTACTACTACTACTACTACTACTACTACTACTACTACTACTACTACTACTACTACTACTACTACTACTACTACTACTACTACTACTACTACTACTACTACTACTACTACTACTACTACTACTACTACTACTACTACTACTACTACTACTACTACTACTACTACTACTACTACTACCTTTTTGATGTGAGGGTCACCCACCCCTTGGCGTCCTTGCTGTCGAGATCGGATGTACTTGCCCAGTTGTCTCGTAACGAAGCACAGAAGAAACGGGCCTATCTACAACGTGTGATTGATGTTGAGCGAGGCACCTTCACACCTTTGGTTTTCGCGACCAATGGTATGTGCGCTTCCGAATGTTCCCGTGCTCTAAAGAACATTGTTCAGCTCATTGTCGAGAAGCAGCCAGAGCTTAGTTATGCAATAGTAATGTCGCATTTGCTCTGCAGGATCTCTTTTACTTTGCTCCGCTGGCTGATTACTTGCTTTCGTGGGTGCAGAGCTTCATACTGCCGAAAGCGTGTAGCAATTTCATTCCTGGACCAATGCCGTTTGCTCCAGTTGTGAGTGGGAATATAATTATAAGGTCCTCCATTCGCTGTGCACGGAGGCCTTCGGTTAATTTCAATATCTTCCTTTTTGGCCGGCTTTCCAAGTTGCGCTATTGTGAATAGTGATCTGCTTTGATAGTAGTGACTGCTAATATTGGCCTGGATTTGACTCGAGTTTGGATTTTTTCTTCAATCATCTTTCCGATCACATTATCGTGGATTTTCAATAAAGTTCTTTGACTACTACTACTACTACTACTACTACTACTACTACTACTACTACTACTACTACTACTACTACTACTACTACTACTACTACTACTACTACTACTACTACTACTACTACTACTACTACTACTACTACTACTACTACTACTACTACTACTACTACTACTACTACTACTACTACTACTACTACTACTACTACTACTACTACTACTACTACTACTACTACTACTACTACTACTACTACTACTACTACTACTACTACTACTACTACTACTACTACTACTACTACTACTACTACTACTACTACTACTACTACTACTACTACTACTACTACTACTACTACTACTACTACTACTACTACTACTACTACTACTACTACTACTACTACTACTACTACTACTACTACTACTACTACTACTACTACTACTACTACTACTACTACTACTACTACTACTACTACTACTACTACTACTACTACTACTACTACTACTACTACTACTACTACTACTACTACTACTACTACTACTACTACTACTACTACTACTACTACTACTACTACTACTACTACTACTACTACTACTACTACTACTACTACTACTACTACTACTAGCCGTTTGGCATGGTACAATAACCTTTTTTGTTTTATTTTTTATTTTTAATGGCTTTCTCTTCTTCCTCGGATGGTTTACAATTTGTATCACAATTATTTGTGGGTTCAGCAATAAAGGATGTGACTACTACTACTACTACTACTACTACTACTACTACTACTACTACTACTACTACTACTACTACTACTACTACTACTACTACTACTACTACTACTACTACTACTACTACTACTACTACTACTACTACTACTACTACTACTACTACTACTACTACTACTACTACTACTACTACTACTACTACTACTACTACTACTACTACTACTACTACTACTACTACTACTACTACTACTACTACTACTACTACTACTACTACTACTACTACTACTACTACTACTACTACTACTACTACTACTACTACTACTACTACTACTACTACTACTACTACTACTACTACTACTACTACTACTACTACTACTACTACTACTACTACTACTACTACTACTACTACTACTACTACTACTACTACTACTACTACTACTACTACTACTACTACTACTACTACTACTACTACTACTACTACTACTACTACTACTACTACTACTACTACTACTACTACTACTACTACTACTACTACTACTACTACTACTACTACTACTACTACTACTACTACTACTACTACTACTACTACTACTACTACTACTACTACTACTACTACTACTACTACTACTACTACTACTACTACTACTACTACTACTACTACTACTACTACTACTACTACTACTACTACTACTACTACTACTACTACTACTACTACTACTACTACTACTACTACTACTACTACTACTACTACTACTACTACTACTACTACTACTACTACTACTACTACTACTACTACTACTACTACTACTACTACTACTACTACTACTACTACTACTACTACTACTACTACTACTACTACTACTACTACTACTACTACTACTACTACTACTACTACTACTACTACTACTACTACTACTACTACTACTACTACTACTACTACTACTACTACTACTACTACTACTACTACTACTACTACTACTACTACTACTACTACTACTACTACTACTACTACTACTACTACTACTACTACTACTACTACCGACATCTTGGAGTCATCTTGGACTCTAACCTCGACTTCACCAGCCACATCACTACCATCACGACACAGTCCCGCCAGCGAGTCGTCCTACTGATCCACATGACCAAGCGTATCACTCCGTAATATATACACAGTAATCCGCAAAGACCGAAATGAGGCAGGAGGTGGTGTTGCTATTTGGGCTAACTCAGAGCTCTAGGTTACTCAGCTCACCCATGTCGCTTGCGGCTCACATGAGGTGCTGTGGGCATCAGTGTCCACGCACGACGGGCGCCGCACTGTCCTTGGTGCTATCTACCGACCAGGATCATGTGCCGAGACTGACACTTCTCATATGGAGTACCTGGACAGTGTTCTCGACAATGTCCGACACCTGGGGTCAAACCTAATTCTGGTGGGAGATTTCAATGTGCATAACGCTGGATGGCTGCAGAGCACTAAGACAACTCCTGCTGGAGAGTCACTTGAGGTGCTATGCCCAACCCACCAACTCGCCCAGCATGTGCCACGTGTCACTAGGGGATCAAACACCTTGGACTAATCATATCAAATTTTTCACCCCAGTGTCCACTTCAATCCATGCTCCCCTCGGGCGGTCCGATCATGCTGTAGTTGTCTCTAACTTCCAAGCTGTAGACCCGAGGCGGGAACCTACCACCTCCCGCAAGGTTTGGTGCTATGCCTATGCCGACTGGAGCCGGCTGAGTGCACACTTCCGTAGGCTAGACTGGCATTCACTGCTATCCGATGACCCCAATCAATCGTGCGAGAGAGTGACTGCTGCCATTCTTTGCAGAATGGAGCAGGTTATTCCCTCCAAGGTACTCGTTACCCGGCCATCCGACCCGTCTTGGTGGACACCAGAATGCAGCTCCGCTGTCGAGGCCAAGGAGAGATGTTGGAAAGCATGGAGGAGGAACCTTGCCAATAAAGTCCTGAAGGCCTCCTTTATTGCCTCTGTCGGCAATGCTGTTCACACCTTGCAGTCAGACCGCACTGCCAGTGACGACCGTGTTCGGCGGCAACTAAGCTCCCGGTCCCTCAGTGACAAGCAATGGTGGTCCAATGCTAAGAAAGCAGCATGAATCTCCCGATCTTCAAACATACCCCTGCTGATCGATAGCGACGGAACATAGTATCACTCAAGCAAGGACAAAACTAACGGCTTTGCACGATATTTTGCCGACGAATGCAGCCTCGGTCAAACTGATCTACGTCCCGAAGATCTACCTGACATGCAACACCCTGCGTACGAGGCTCTATCCAACATTTGCTCCTGTGTTCCAGAGGTTCGCCGCCCCCACACCAAGTTGGATACCTCCAAAGCAACGGGCCCAGACGGGATACCAGCTCAAGTCTTGAAGCATTGTTCCATCGAACTGTCATCCATTGTCGCGCAATTGTTCTCACTTTGTTATCGCCATGGTGTCCAACCAACAATCTGGAAGCTACCACACGTTCCCTGTTTACAAGAAGGCCGCGCGGTCAGCACCAGCCAACTATCGCCCAGTCTCTCTCTTATCCGTTCTATCCAAGGTAATGGAGGCTATTATCAACAGTCAAATCACCAACTAATTGGAGAGACACTCCGTTCTTGCTGACACCCAGTATGGTTTCCGTCCGATCGGGGGCACTGCTGATGTCCTCACGGCGCTGCACAATGAATGGGTCCGCACAGTTGCTGCTGGGGGCCATGCCCAGGTTATAGCAGTGGATATCGCCGGTGCATTTGACCATGTGTCACATGCAGGGGTGTTCCACAAGGCAGCGGAAATTGGCCTTGGAGGGAAATTATTTCAGTGGCTCAAGAACTACCTCTCGAATCGCCAGCTCAAAGTAGTTATGCACGGGAAAGCATCAACACCGCTTGCAATCACAGCTGGTGTGCCACAAGGTAGCATACTTGGCCCCACGCTCTTCCTCCTTTGTGCTCCACTCGACTCGGCTACAGCAGGTCCACCAACATAGGCACCTTGGTGTTACACTCCAAGACGATATGCGATGGGCCCAACACATCATAGAAATAACCAACAAAACCAAAAAACTACTACAACTCCCCAAGACACGTGGCACAATGAACGCTTCCAGCCTATTGTTAATATACACGACCTACATCCGACCCGTTCTCGAACATGGCAGCCTTTCCCTCTCCAACACCACACAGCTACAGCGGGACACACTGGAGAGAATTCACCGCCGTGCTATACGCATCTGCCTTCGGATTACCCTCTTTGCACCAGTTCACCACAGTTCCCTCCTCCCATCATGCAAAGCTCCCCACCCTTAGCTCACGACTCCTTGTTAAACAAGTCCTACTAGCATGGGACATCCACCACCAAACCTCCCCACCACACCTGCAACAAGCACATCTTGCAGCACAACGTCAACACTAACCATTATATCAATAAAAACTGCTTTATGGCAGTTTTCTAAAAAAAGTTATTGTGTTCTAGTCCATGGACCTCGTCTAAAAAGTAAGAAATTAACGAAATGTGATAGCCGAAAATTACAATTTCACACAAAACCTCACAATAATCACGACACTTGAAGATCTAATAGTACGGCTTACAACACTTGTTTATTCCGACACTTGTACTTATACAAGTACATGTACTGCGCCAACATGCTTGCATATGAAAGAGGACCACGAGGGGAAAAGGTCGTCTCGCATCCTGTGTGTGATTATTGTGAGGTTTTGTGTGAAATTTTAATTTTCGGCTATCACATTTCGTTAATTTCTTACTTTTTAGACGAGGTCCATGGACTAGAACACAATAACTTTTTTTAGAAAACTGCCATAAAGCAGTTTTTATTGCTATAATTTCTTTTGTTTTTTGGCTAAAGGATATAATCAAGAGTCCATAAACATTTGTTTATGCACTCTTGATATAATTGTGTAACCAATGGAATGCCCTAATGATGGCCTACATGTAGCGCATCTGCATGTTATTATTATTATTTTATTTATTTTACTAGGGTGTTTCCCACAGACCTATGTTCTTCTTACGGGAGCGACTATGTGTATCATATCAAAATCAATACCGTATTATACGCATTGATGTGCGAGCCTTTTCTTGCAGAAAATGGAACTAGTCTTGCATACATGTATTCATGTTCTTCTGCAGGGGAATCATATGGGTCGTGGCGGTGATACTTTTTTATACGCAAGTCATTCTGTGGATGTTGCAGAATTTCATGACTGTCATAAAATTGTCTTGTCTTTCAGAAAATTCAGATGTCCACACCCTAAATCACATTTACTTGAGAATTGTAACCAGGTGTGTGCCGCAGATGTTTTTGTTGATTCTGTGTTTATAATTGTAGTCATGGGTTGTCGTGATAAGGTCATCCGGCATCATATTGTAGTGAAATCGTAATCCTGTTGATGTCGATAAAACTTTTGGAAGCAGTTCAGTGACTTCAAAGTGTCCACGATTGTCTAAAACAACACAGCAAAGTAGGAACAATAAACATGCATTAAAATGTAAACAAATACATCGCTGAGTCCGACACCTCGTTCCTGCAACTACACTGATCCTGAGGATATAAGGGGCAAGGATTATCGTTTTAGGTACTGAGAGATAAACAAGGCACTCCATAATAGTAAAATGTTACACGACTTCGGGGGAGTATGAATGATATCCAGTCAAACCTCTTTAGGACGAACATCAAGGGACCGATGGCATTTGTTCTGTGAGTTTGTGTTAACCCTATTTTATAACGAGTGAATACAATTATTTCTCCAATAGAGACACGAATAGATTTCTTCTACAGCGAAAGATTCTAAGCCAGACCAAACCATTGACTCGTCTTTTATGAAACAAATGAGTCACTGAACCTTTCTTTAGCAACATGACGGCAACTGAAACAACAACAGAGAAAATACGATACATGTATAGCACATTCTTGCAGGTACTACAAACAGATTGCAGATCGTAATTCTTGCTCTACCGGCACGCAACTTTATTTGGGGCAGTGCAATCTCGGCGCTACTCACAAATCAAACAGCCCAGACTCGAGTAAACAAATCCAATCGTACGAGATTTTCACGAGACGAGACTGTACCCATTGGCTTGTTTCGTATGAAGCAAACAAGTCACTGAATGCATGAACCTCTCCATAATGGAGATTTTCCCTGATATGCGAATTTATTTTGCATACTAGTACTCGACCAATGCGTCTTTGAACCTTTCCCTCCAGATTGGGAACTGCAAACGATGCTATGCCACTGCAAAATTCAGATTCTACCCTATGATCGGGGCACGGAAATTCCCGAATGCCGGAAGCAATCATGACCAGTGCCTTCCTTGTAACGTACCAATGAACAATGAACATGAGTATTTCGACAACACATCTATTTAAAGCCTCAGCAGCAACATAAGCCTTACCGTCCAGAAGGTGAACTCGCGTTCTTCGCACACTGTTGGCAAGGGCAAAGAGAAACGAATGGATCTAAATCCGAATAAAATCAGCACACGTTTCCGTAAATGAAAGGGTGAGCATAAGCAAATGAATCGAAGGAAGCTGGTCAACTCAGAGATCACCTGTCATTGAGTATTTCGTAAAAGGAGGCCTCGACAGCAGAAAAGCTAAATTTAGAAAAGAGATCCTGTCAGCTTTTCCTTTTTGTTGTTGTTGTTGTTGTTGTTGTATACTTTATTTATAGTGGAAATCAAAACTTTTCCATTATTAATTATATTGTATTCCACCTAAAATCAGCACACTTTTCGTGAATGAAAGAGTCAACACAAGCAAATGAATCAAAGGGAACTGGTCAACTCACCTGTCATTGAGTAATATTCCGTGAAAAGAGGTCTCAGCAGAGCCGAAGCGAAATAAGCCAGGACACGAAATATCCGAAACAGCTCATGCAAGAAGCAGTTCCAAAGAAGGAAGTTCCTCGCGCATGCACATCCGAAAACGGACTGCACTGCATGCAACACAATGTCTGCCGTGCACAGCACGCGGCTACCACGCGTTAGTAGACCTAATACCGAGCACCTTACGTAGAAACTTACGTAGCCTAAGTGAAGTACCGAGGACCTTACGTAGAAACTTACGTAGCATAGCGGTGTCGTTTTTTCTGCCATGTGAACACAATAATAGAAAAGCTGACAGGATCGCTTTTCTAAATACCCCCTTTGACAGACAAGGACCTACTCCATCGGACACGTAGATCTACACACAAACAGGCACCGAGATTCCTCCATCAACAGGCAGTCGAGCGGGCGGATTGCAAGTTGCGGCTTCTCGTACACCGCATACTTCACGGCAATGTCAGTTTGCTGCTCAAATCACGCCTGGAATACAGTTCACTGCAGTAGTAAGTGCGGGGCAGGTTCTGGCACACTTTTTGACCTTTGACCTTTGGGCCAAATTTAGAAAAGCGATCCTGTCAGCCTTTCTATTATTGTGTTCACATGGCGCTACCTAACGACACCGCTATTCAGACACGTTGTCTACGTAGCTACGTAAGTTTCTACGTCAGATGCTCGGTACCTGGTCCTGGACCAGGGAGCTACTCCATGGCTCCTACCATCGCGCAGCCGGCTGGCGGCATGCGTGTGCATTGGCCATTGCACATTGCAGACTTGTTGTTGTTGCCTTTTCGGATGTGCATGCACGAGGAACTTCCTTCTTTGGAACTGCTTCTTACATGAGCTATTTCGGATATTTTGTCCCCTGGCCTGGCTTATTTCGTTTCGGCGCTGCTGAGACCTCCTTTCGCGGAATATTACTCAATGACAGGTGATTTGACCAGTTGCCTTTGATTCATTTGATTCAGTTCCCTTTGATTCATTTGCTTGTGTTGACTCTTTCATTCAGGAAAAGTGTGCCGATTTTTTTGATTTCGGATTTAGATCCATTCGTTTCCAGTTCCCTTTGATTCATTTGCTTATGTTGACTTTTTCATTTACGAAAAGTGTGCTGATTTTGGGTGGAATGCAATAAATATGGAAAAGCTGACAGGATATTTTTCTAAATTTAGCTTTTCCGCTGCCGAGACCTCCTTTAACGGAATACTCACAGTCGATGCGCCAAGCCAGCTGAGTGGGTCTTTTTATTTTTTCGCGCGAAAGTTTATGTGGCGAACTGTGTTGGTAAAGATGAAGATGTCAGTCAATGAAATTTGCTATTTCTTGTGTCTAACCAACCCTGTACGGATCGAACTGACGATTCCCGAGTGCGACAAATGTCCTGAAGTCTACTCTTAATTAGCTAGGTATCTAGAATTTCAACCTGAGTGTCAAGTGAAGACTTTGCCAGTTGCAGACGAGAGAATTCTCGCTTCACGATTTTCCTGGTGTGTGGAGATACGTTGGAATGCCGACCCACCACACCCGACATGATGCTTCGGCAGGAATGCAGGTTGGTGCAGATAATTGCCTAATAATATATGTCTAAGCGTGTATACCTTTCCTTTCGTTGCATGCTTGGTTAACCCTTTCCATGCCGGGGCCCCTTTTCTCCAATTGGCCGGCTGTCCAGTGCACTGACTCTCTTGGTGTAGTTTGCGCGCACAGCTCTGAATGGAATTTATTCTCATTTCACTCCACCATGATGGATTTTCATCACCCTGGGCTCGTTGGAAAGATCAGGACCAAGCGAATCCATCATGGTAGATCTCAGCAACATAGACACACCAGGGCCACTTCCACCTCCTCTCCGAACTACTCCACCGTGCCTCGGAACGGCACAACAACTCAATCTCACGTTCTTGTTCGGCATCTTGCCCAAATTCAACCGGTTTTTACGATTCGAACTGCGCTGCAAAGCCAAAGGTGAGATCCAAGCGCTTCATTTGATGTCCATCACGCATGCGTCGTGCCAAAGGGAAATCCCCTAGCTCGCTCCAAAAAACTGCGAAGTCATGAACAAAAAAATTCGTGTTCGCTCCGGCCCGTGATTTTGGTGTTCATCCTGTTGCCGCTCAGTGATTCTTTATCCCATCGCGAGGAACGTTATATCCACGGAAAGATGAGCTCAAGACCTTTCCAACGGTGTATTGATTGTCGCGATGCGGTTATGTTTCACAGAGTTACGATAGTTTGTACACTGGTCTATGCACTGAACAAACAAATTCGTGTTCGCTCCGGCCCGTGATTTTGGTGTTCATCCTGTCGCCGCTCAGTGATTCTTTATCCCATCGCGACGAACGTTATATCCACGGAAAGATGAGCTCAAGACCTTTCCAACGGTGTCTTGGTTGTCGCGATGCGTTTATGTTTCACAGAGTTACGAAAGTTTGTACACTGGTCTATGCACTGAACAAAAAAAATCGTGTTTGCTCCGGCCCGTGATTTTGGTGTTCATCCTGTCGCCGCTCAGTGATTCTTTATCCCATCGCGACGAACGTTATATCCACGGAAAGATGAGCTCAAGACCTTTCCAACGGTGTATTGATTGTCGCAATGCGTTAATGTTTCACAGAGTTACGATAGTTTGTACACTGGTCTATGCACTGCAATGTAACGTGCGCGCTACGAGGACGAGATATCTCGTCCTTGGCCAATCGCGTGGGGGTCTGTAGGACGAGTTATCTCGTCCTTGGCACTGAAAGGGTTAATCCGACGGCACGAAATTATAGACATTTCTTTCCAGGTCAAAATTAACTTGAATATTATTTGGTCGTTGTGTGTCTTAGTATTCCCTGTCAGTTTGTGCCTTTTTGTCGTACTCGTCGACTGTATATGATCTAGCTACATTGGTACATGGTGGACAGTTAGTCATAACTCGTAACATTTTGTCCTTATTCTTTTTATCCATGCCTTACATTGGCTCACCGTATTATTTATATATTTTTGATAGGGCAATAAGCCAATATGTGATGTACACACACACACACACACACACACACACACACACACACACACACACACACACACACACACACCTTGGACCTTGGACGCACTGCCATATTCTACACACACACACACACACACACACACACACACACACACACACACACACACACACACACACACACACACACACACACACACACACACACACACACACACACACACACACACACACACACACACACACACACACACACACACACACACACACACACACACACACACACACACACACACACACACACACACACACACACACACACACACACACACACACACACACACACACACACACACACACACACACACACACACACACACACACACACACACACACACACACACACACACACACACACACACACACACACACACACACACACACACATACACACACACACACACACACACACACACACACACACACACACATACACACACACACACACACACACATACACACACACACTTGTACTTGTTGCTCACTGCCGAAACTGGTCACGTGGGTCTCCCCGGGAGAGAGACTCAAAAGGAATCTTGGAAAGATGACTCAATTGGCTATTGAACCGCCCAACGGCCCAACGGCCGACACACACACACACACACACACACACACCATGTACCACCATGTATACGCCCGTCGCAAGAGAAGCACGCAAATCTGCAAATGCACTGGATGTACACCCACAGATTTTCTCTTGTAGAAATGATAGCGAACAATATCTGAATGAGACAGATCAGGACTTGCGCCAGATAACTGTCTAATCCACACAACTGGCGAAGCCACGTGAATCGACCACCAATGCACACCTGATCTACACCACATGGAGTACATCGGTATAAAACGGCCAAGGCAGTTATCCATGCACATCCTACACATGCTGGGGTAACCAGTATAGACAGCACGCTACTTTGATAGAAGCAGACAATAGATGCACTGGTACCTTGAAGTGGTACCAGACGCACACACCATCACATTACGACAAAATCAAGGCAATGCCGGCGAAGCTCTCATTTTCTTGTGCCGCGTGCTGGGAGCATAACGGCATTGCCCGATATTAGACCTTGGTGTAAATGGGTTCTCATGTTGTCACGCAACGAGCGGTGGACAAAGTGAAAGGACTTCTTGCATGTGATTTGTTGTACAGTTTGTGACAGTCGAATTGTCTCAGTGTTACTAGTTTATCGTTAGTTTACTAGTTTGCTGTTTGAATCTGCGTTTGGTTTATTTATTGTTTATCTGACACGTCTTTTCTGTGTCTTTTGTTTGGTTGACGTCATGAGGTCCCATGGCTAAGCGGACTGTACTCAGTCGCGGATCCTTCTGCAGAGCTGGCTACTTTTTCGGTTGCTTTTGGATTCCTTATTTGATGCATGTAGATTAGTGTAGATTAGTGTAGTACGTTGGCGTCGTTTGCGCTGCTGTGGGTTCTTTGTAGGCGCACGTGTATGTGCACGTTCTGCTGAGGAGAGCGTTTTGGCTTTCGCTTGCGCTACTTGTTTCTTCGATATTTTCCTTTTCTAGTGAGTTGTTGTTCCTTCCGTGATGGACGGATAGCTTTCTTTCCCTCTTGTTTCACCTGTATCATATTGTTCCTGTATCCTGTAAATATCCCAAACTGAGTTGTGTGAGCTTGTTGTCGGTTGGATCAAACATGTTGTGTACTTGTGAAGTACATACATGTAATTGTATTATTCGGTTGCTGGCTATCAATTGTGCTGTGAGCATGGCAGAGTGAGGTCTTCCAGCTTTATTGGTGTTTGCTCTACCTTGTGTTTACGCTCTGCAGAAAGGATCATATGTAGTGCCTGCTCAGCATTACATCCATTGCGTAGCAGCAATGTGCCATCCTTCCGCGACTTGGGTGGAATGACGTGCAAGTGGTGCTCCAGGGTCAACTTCAATTTGCCGAGCACGTATGCCGCTGGCTTGGGGTCAGCAGTTGGGTGCACAGTCTCTGTATACAAATCGTGCACTGTCGTCAACAATATGGCACCCTTGTCCAGCAATTCATGTGCTTTAGCGGCAATGACTATATTGGGAAGATCACTCTCGGCACCTTCCGTGCTGTATTGAGAGATGATGCTTCGCAATTGGTGGTCTGTGCTTGGTGCACTGTCGGCAGGGAGCATGTCAATTTGCTTTTGGTAGCAGCCTGACGTCTGAAATCCTGACGTTGTGCATGCTACGCCACACATGCTCTGCAAGTTGAAAGTTTGGTGACTTCCACCTGTCCTGTGTTCTGGTGTACGGTGACCCTCGACTTACACCAAGCACATGTTGCATGGCCCACACACTGCTGGTAACTTATGGGCCGGGCACTGAACCGGTTCGCACTGTTCTTTCAGACTGTGCACGTGCAGTTTGTCTGCAGGACAGTGTACGGATGCCGCTGCGCTGCAATCATGTACTTTGGCAGACTTGTGGCTTATTTTCTTTCGCTGCTGTGCATACTTGGCGTCGTAGTGCATTGGCCTGACGTGATGGATGTGCATGTGTGTAGCTTTTGCCAATCTGACAGCATTGAGCCACGTGTAAATCGCTTGTCAGATGGCACTTTGGTCCAAATGCTGCATTCTGGGCCACATGGTCGTCAAGTATGTATGCTTGTGGCATTGCTGGGTCTTCCTGCCGCTGACATCTGTGCACACATGCATGGAAAATACACGTAAAAACACTAGTTAGAAATCAAGTCACCAGAGGCATGCCCTTTTTTCGTCCAGAACATAACTTCCACTCCAATGTCACAAAGACTTACTCTTTCGATACGTCCAGCATAGAAGCAGCGAAATGCCTGGTTAATTCAGTGGCACGAAATTTATAGGTTGGGCGACGAAATTTCGACGAAAAAAGGAAAAGAGACAAACCGACGTGCAGCGACACCAAACTACAGAATTTCGCCGTTCTTGAAGAACTCATAACAGAAAAAGGTGACGACTACTGAATCCTCGAGTGCGACGACTGACTCAGAGAAAGCGTTAGACTGGCAAGCAGTGTATTTACATGAAACGATCAAATGTTGAGAATGCCTTGAGAAAAGTGCACAAAAAGGTGCATCTGAAAAATAGAACTCGGTGTTCCGAAGTGATTTTTCAAATCTGGCGCATCGACTGCTCAATGACAGGTGATCGCTGAGTTGACCAGTTTCCTTCGATTCATTTGCTTATGCTCACCCTTTCATTTACCGAAACGTGTGCTGAACTGCTGATTGTATTCGGATTTAGAGCCATTTCTATCTCTTTGCCCTTGCCTACAGTGTGCGGAGAACGGGAGTTCACCTTCTTGACGGTAAGGCTTATGTTGCTGCTGAGGCTTAGATGCGTCGTTGAAATACTCATGTTCATTGTACCGTGCATTGGTACGTTACAAGTAAGGCACTGGTCAGTGGCATACTATCGTTGGCAGTTCCCAATCTGGAGGGAAAGGTTGAAGGAACCATTGACCGAGTATGCAAAATAAATTCGCATATCAGGGAAAATCAGAATGATTCTCCATTATGGAGAGGTTCAGTGACTTGTTTGTTTATACGAAACAAGCCAATGGGTGCAGTCTCATCTCGTGAAACTTTCGATCTCGTACTTGTAAAATTGGATTTGTTTACTCGAGTCTGCACTGGGCTGTTTGATTTGTGAGTACCGCCGAGATTGCACTGCACCAAATAAAGTTGCATGCCGCCAAAAGCAAAAATTACGATCTGCAATCTGTTTGTAGTACCTGCGAGAAGTATAGGATATTACCCAAGTACGAGGGTGTTACCTCCCGAATATCATCCCGACTGCGTAGCAGGAGGGATGATATGAGGGTACGGTAACACCCGAGTACGCGGGTCAATATCCTACTTATCCCAGGTACATCTACGCATTTTGGGGATCGACGCAACTGCGTTCTGAATACCAAGGTACAGCTATACCAAAAACAAGATGCTGCCTTTCTTTTCAATCCAGTCAAGGTTTGAGAGCGATGGAGCTCGGGAGACAAGTTGCATTTTTGTAGTTGGACTAGAGAATTGACGAAGATTGCACTGTTATGATACATAGTCATTTGGTTCAAAGTAAGGGCCATACTTCAAGTCACGGTGAGATACAACGTCATTGTGGATGCTGGTGCTGACTTCCTTGTCATTGGATCGGCGTGGAACTTTCAACGGTTTGGGATCCTTGCTGAACACTGTCCGTGCAGGCAGTAACCACATTTAACCACATTGTACATATCGTCGGACATAGGCACCAGTGAGTAAAGTGCATTTCGTTGTATCAAGACTCTTGGTTGTATCACTATCGGCCACTATGCAATCAGAAGAACGTTGATCTTGTTATTATTATAGGCATACTGGATTTGTAGCAGCATCTACGTTTTAGATTGTTCTTGTGGTAATCGTGCTGGATACGATGTCATGATAATCACTGCGGGTCGCATCTTGCATCCATATCTTATCTACATCACACATGGATTGCTGAGCTCTTCTTCTTTCACACTGTTGAATATTCTGTACAAGATTTTTCCTCTCACTTTCACGTCTTGTACTTTTCGAGTTGTTGCGGTATCTCTCCTTGCAATTACATGTAGTAATTTTCACTCGGATGGTGATACTTTGTGTAGTTTTCGAGTTTACAAAGAGCGAATGAGAACTGATGCACTTCGAAGTCTCCTTTGTGTCGTAGTGTTGAGTTGAATAGTGATTGGAGTTCGTTGTTTGTTTGTGTGGAATCTGGTTTTGGACGTAGTCGCGGAGGTAAGTTCTCTCCGTTCACTTTTACTGTACCGACGGTGCACTCTGCATTGGCATGCTCTCACCCTCTCACGGTTCTGTGTAGTGCATTTTGTCGCTGGGTTCTGATCCAAAGGACTCCAGTGGCAAGATGCATTGCATCGAATCGAGAGGGGGTGGGGGCATGCCAATGCAGGGTGCACCGTAGTAGGTACGGTAAAAGTGAACCCAGTTAATAATGAATATCATCCCGCGCGGGATTGTATTGGCTTTTATTTCCCGGTCAGCAAGGCTCCTGATTGGCTGAAACAGGCCTATAGTACCGTACCATGGGATAATGTGCTGTACATGTATCGTACTTTCTCTGTTGCTGTTTCAGTTGCCGTCATGTTGCTAAAGAAAGGTTCAGTGCCTCATTTGTTTCATACGAGACGAGTCAATGGGTCGGTGTGGCGTAGAATCTTTCGCTGTAGAAGAAATCTATTCATACCGGCAAGAGTAGATAAACAAGAGTGTGCAACTCCAGCTATGGGGTCTGCGACGGCAGAACTTCACATCACGTGATGAACCCGTGCACTCTAGTGCATGATAGATACTGGGTTACCGGGTTGTACGCAGCCCAGCTTTGGGTACAACTCTCTTGTGGTCACTTTGCACTGTTTGCCAGCATAACCTTTTGAACCATGTCACGTGATGTGAAGTTCAGCCGTCGCAGCACAGCATAGAGGTTGTGCAGGCAGTTGCACACTCTTGTTTATCTACTCTTGATACCGGGTATGTCTATTGGAGAAATAATTGTATTCACTGGTTATACAATAGGTTAAGACAAACTCACGGAACGAGAGAGCTTGGAAGCTCAGGGCCCTGCGCTATTCTTTGTTGCCTAGCTCATCGTGCATGTTGTTAGAACTGATGGAAATGCTTTTTCCTTTGATTAGCTACATCATTGTATTGCAAACACGTTTCAATGAGATACTGAAGTACAAGTAACGCCTTCTGCATAGCTATGGGACCGGCGCTGACTCTGCCGATCACGGGCGTTCTGGAGTCGACGGGATGTCTGTCCTGACGTTTTTTGGGACCGGCGCTGACTCTGCCGATCACGGTCGTTCTTCTTCTTCTTATTATTATACTGACGGCAACTAACATCCATTCTGATTGCATTTACTCGTCTCCCTACTTCGTATTTTTTTTCAGAAAATCTCCCCATACAGCAGGGAGTCGTTTACACAATATGACTCCCTGCTGTATGGTAAGATTTTCTGATTGCAGTCACTCGTCTCCCTACTTCGTATTTTTTTCAAAAAATCTCCCCATACAGCTGGGAGTCGTTTACATAATATGACTCCCTGCTATAGATCTACATGACTGTATATACGTTATAATTACTCATTATACCATGGTACGGTACGGAGGGCCTGTTTTCAGCCAATCAGCGCTCGTCTAGCCATGGTTATATTGGCCAGTATAAATCCCGCGCGGGATTTATATAGAATATAAATCCCGGTGCACGGTACGTACGCTAGGGCACTGCCACCGTACATGTTCACTGCCTGAAAGGCAGTGAACTTGTACGGCGGCAGTACTCCAGCGCACGGACCATACATAAACAGACACAACGGACACCACATGCACGTGTACACTCCACACAGAACGGCACACTGACGAGGAACAGTACACAATGGAAAAGAAGAATGACCTGGAATTCGTCTACAGAGTATTCTGTTATACTGAATCTGAGGATAAAGAACGTCGAATAACCACGAAGTATCCCGAATGGGTCAGCAATGTACATTGTACTTCGAAGAGTTGAAGATCATCAACAGACTGTCTCCTTCGTAAATAAGTTTATAATACCAGTGTACAAATACCAGTGTACATGTACTTCAACCCGATTGGAAAAGGCTACAATAGATTGGATTGAAATGTGATACAAAACAGTGTATGCAAATGCATCTTTTATTATTATTATGTGCTTGTTCGCGTAGACATCAGCATGGCCTGCAGCTGCATTAATGGGCATGCAAATCATGCAAACCAGCCAAAAATGTTCGCATAAGCCACTTCGAATAGATACAAAAGACCATAACAGTTTCAGAAAAAGAAGAAATATGCGAAAAGAAGACAAAAACTAGGGTGCCGACACCACTCGGGCACAGATGCCCACCCAACCGCTTCGGTCAGCAGCAAGGGCACGGAACGCCTCCAGATCGACTTTGCTTGACAAGGAAAGTCCAATCCGCTTGGCATCATCTTGTAGTAGCGTTGGTAGTGTGTGTCTTGGTCGTCCCCTCCAGCCCGCTGGGCGAGGCTCTGCGAAGTACGCTCCCATGGCCAGTGATGGTGGGGAGTCAGCCGGGAGCCGGAGGACGTGCCCAAAGAGCCTCCACCTAGCTCTCAAGATGATAATGCCGAGAGGAACCGCGCCGGTACGCTCATAGAGCCTCTCGTTCCTAATCCGATTCGGGAACACAATGCCGATTAGCGCCCGCAGCTGTTTTCGGTGGAAGGCCTCAATACGGCTCAGCTGCTGTTTCGTTGGTGCCCATGTTGCACAATTGTAGCAGAGTACAGGGAGTACAAAGGCATTATAGAGCCGGATGCGGAGATCCTCCGAAACTAGCGACCTACGGATCCACAGCGTCCAGAGTTTACCAAAGGCAACAGTTGCCAGTTGCTGTCGCCGTAGCATATCCTCGGCATCACCTAATAGGGACCCGAGTTTCTTGGTGGTTCGCCACTCCTCCTCGATGCGATCAGTGTGCCGTTCGATGTGCTTGCAAGCAAAACTGATTATGAGATGCCGCATGTGAAAATCAGCACTGTACCATAATTATAGTAACACTTACTCCCAAAGAGTCCAAGCTGTAATCTAACTAGTGACGGTAGTTTGATTCAACGACAAACTCCAGCACCGCAGCAATTCAGTCGCCTTCCGCACCGCTCACGACTCAAGACAAGATCATGAAGATGCTACAATATGCACTGGAACTGAAAGGAAATCTTATGCCAAACATCCACGGAGGAATCTTCTTCTGACCTTGCTCGACCATTCTTTCAATTGACAACTGATAACCATCAGAAGATGTTCATGTACTGCATGATGTAGGAGATCTCCAAATAGGTTCGTTGTTCTGGAAATGCGTAGGGGTACCTGG
This sequence comes from Sycon ciliatum, assembly GCF_964019385.1. NCBI lineage: Eukaryota > Metazoa > Porifera > Calcarea > Leucosolenida > Sycettidae > Sycon > Sycon ciliatum. The sequence goes on from NC_088649.1 coordinate 25,822,785, forward strand.
CATAAGTAGGATATGACCCTCGTAGTCGGGTTATACCGTACCCTCATATAAATCCCTCCTGCTATCGCAGTCGGGATTTATATTCAGCCGGTATAACCCTCTGACTCGGGTTATATCCTCTACATCTGATACGTTATAATTATTATGCTATCAGCCTACATGCGATCCCCGGGCTGGTCGACAGGCGGACCAGCCAGCCTGCTAGTGGGTTCTCGGCCTCGCACACAAATCCACACAAAATGTTACTGCACTGAATGCATTCCCCCGATACACTTCGCATATATACTCATTCTCTTGATGGTACCGTACTCTTGATGGTACAGGACAGGTAGGGGATAGCGCCAGGCATGTCGATGGCACAAACAAACAAACTTATACCATGGTACGGTACGGAGGGCCTGTTTTCAGCCAATCAGCGCTCGTCTAGCCATGGTTATATTGGCCAGTATAAATCCCGCGCGGGATTTATATAGAATATAAATCCCGGTGCACGGTACGTACGCTAGGGCACTGCCACCGTACATGTTCACTGCCTGAAAGGCAGTGAACTTGTACGGCGGCAGTACTCCAGCGCACGGACCATACATAAACAGACACAACGGACACCACATGCACGTGTACACTCCACACAGAACGGCACACTGACGAGGAACAGTACACAATGGAAAAGAAGAATGACCTGGAATTCGTCTACAGAGTATTCTGTTATACTGAATCTGAGGATAAAGAACGTCGAATAACCACGAAGTATCCCGAATGGGTCAGCAATGTACATTGTACTTCGAAGAGTTGAAGATCATCAACAGACTGTCTCCTTCGTAAATAAGTTTATAATACCAGTGTACAAATACCAGTGTACATGTACTTCAACCCGATTGGAAAAGGCTACAATAGATTGGATTGAAATGTGATACAAAACAGTGTATGCAAATGCATCTACTTGCAAGCAAAACTGATTATGAGATGCCGCATGTGAAAATCAGCACTGTACCATAATTATAGTAACACTTACTCCCAAAGAGTCCAAGCTGTAATCTAACTAGTGACGGTAGTTTGATTCAACGACAAACTCCAGCACCGCAGCAATTCAGTCGCCTTCCGCACCGCTCACGACTCAAGACAAGATCATGAAGATGCTACAATATGCACTGGAACTGAAAGGAAATCTTATGCCAAACATCCACGGAGGAATCTTCTTCTGACCTTGCTCGACCATTCTTTCAATTGACAACTGATAACCATCAGAAGATGTTCATGTACTGCATGATGTAGGAGATCTCCAAATAGGTTCGTTGTTCTGGAAATGCGTAGGGGTACCTGGCATAAGTAGGATATGACCCTCGTAGTCGGGTTATACCGTACCCTCATATAAATCCCTCCTGCTATCGCAGTCGGGATTTATATTCAGCCGGTATAACCCTCTGACTCGGGTTATATCCTCTACATATAGTAGCCAGCTGTCTTTGCTGGTACGGTACAGTACGGTACAGACACGGGATAGCGCCAGGCGTGACACAAGAGAGGTTCTGCTATACGTGAAACGTAGAGAAATCACGTAGAGAGCAGGTGTCTGGGTTAGAGTCTACGGCTTCGCGTGTTTTGGCTCCAGATTTCTACGCGGAGATGGGGTTCTCTACGTTGTGGCACACGCAGAAAAAATGCGTACGGATTTGCTGGGTACCCGGTATCGATCAACTTTTTGCCGTTCAAACCTTTTTTTTTTTTTACAGTATTCAGTGAGCCTCTTGTACGGGCAAAATAACACATTTTGTGAAGAATCAACACATAAAATGAATCATCAGATACAGTATTTACAGAGTCTGTCACTCAGTAGGATCACTGCATTGTGCAGGTTCACTGGATGCGTGCCTCCGCCGCCACTAGCACAGCAGGGGACTCAGGCATGGCAGGAGCAAACATGCTCCTTGAACCACGCAGGCACATAGCACCACAACGCACCAGGGCAAACCCAAGGCGGCAGCGCAGCAAGGAGATAATCTGCCCGTATGGCTCCTTAAGCGGGATTCACAGAAGCTTTTTTGCGATGCGACACGCGATGCGACGCGATCTGCGATGGATGCGTGCGATGCGAACTCGCGAAATACCATTCACAGAAGAAGTCAGCGATGCGACAAAGTTTTACTGATTTGGGTACGTCACCATGATATTCGCGCGGTTTGACACAACTTGTTAAAATTTATAGGCAACTCTTGCACCTTTGTACAACTTTGCTGTAGAAAAGGTCAAAATCGTACACCAAATCGCTTGTCGCATCGCATCGCATCGCAAAAGTTGAGCCAAGCTCAACTTCTGCGATGGCCTGCGATGGCCCAGTTGCGGCAGTTGCGTGGGGTGCGACATGGCTGCGATTTGGGGTTTTCCCGGTTTCGCGTCTGTCGCATCGCGTGTCGCATCGCAAAAAAGCTTCTGTGAATCCCGCTCTTCTCAGCCAGGAGATCTCGAGAGAGGCGATCCGCGTGAAAAGGTATCGATCAACTGCATTCAGAAAACTGCCAAATATGGAAGGGGAAATTCCCAGTACACATTCCACGTGACTTCTCTAGGTGAAACCAAGATCGGCTGATTCAGACTGCAAAAACCCGTGCACAGCATCTCGGGTTCGAGGCCAGACCAGCAGTCACCGAAGTAGGGGATTTTCCCGTACTCAAGCGTACTCAAGGGCTGAGAAATTTCTCAGGGCCAGGTCTGTACACGAGGCTTCTCGGCCTCACTGAGCGGAGCCTGAGACACTGAAAACAATAAGAACAGCATCGTGTGAGAGTATAGTAGCTGTAGTACAATCGCGTGTAAAAAACGAGTGCTTCTTTCTTCGATCGAGCGACTTTTCAAGCGTTTCTTTTCGATTTCTTACTCCTTGTTGAGCGTGTCTTTTGCTGTACGTAGGCCAGGAAAACTGCCCTGGGTAGCTAGGTAGGGAAGTTTTGGTGGCGGCGAGGGAAGTTTATCTGTATAGCGGAAACCTTCATCTACAAAATACGTTAGTGCCATTGTGATCTGTAGGGTAGTTTTGTGTGCATGGTGTTCTTTCTAACGTCTCTTGTGGCTGAACAATGAGCTCTGATTTCAAAAATTTGAATTTTCACCTTGAGCATGTGGGTATGTTGTGTCGCTTGGGTGGATGTAAACTTCCCAGCCATCGGAGTGGTCGGAAGTCTTGGAGCCCCCCTATTTATCTAGTGAAAGATTATGCATTGCAGATCTTCAATGTTCTAGGTCTCAAGGTAGAAAAGGATGAAAGTGGTGTCCACCCCACACATTTCTGTAGGGCATGCTTACTATTTATCCAGAAGTCAGCAGAAAGTGAAACACCGTGTGATGGTGGTGGTGATGGTAAGGGAGGGGATAGTGGTGGTGGTGATGATAAGGGAGGGGATAGTGGTGGTGGTGATGGTAAGGGAGGGGATAGTGGTGGTGGTGATGGTAAGGGAGGGGATAGTGGTGATGGTAAGGGAGGGGATAGTGGTGGTGGTGGTGCTGGTAAGGGAGGGGATAGTGGTGGTGGTGGCTGTAGCAAGGCTCTGCCAAATGTACTAGCCTGGACGCCGCACACAGATGACAAATGCATTGTATGTGGGTGGATTGAGAGTGCAAGAAAGGGAGGTAGACCAAAGAAGGAGAAAATTTTTAAGGGGGCGTGCTTGGTGGATAACAAGAGCCAAAAGACCGGGGAGAGTTTGTTGGGTGTCGATATTGATGAAGCCACACTCTTCGGGCGAGCCACGCCTTCGCATGTATGTACCCTTCCCTTGGTACCTGATAGATTTACCTTTGTACCTACTGGTATTGTTTGTGGCATTTGCTCATTTGTGGTAGACCGGGCTGTCGAGTCGCCATGCTGCAACAAGGTTTTCTGTGCTTTGTGCGTATTTCACTGGCTGCACACAACTGGTACATGCCACGCTTGTTGCAAGCCCGTCCTTCTGTCGCTGTTTGAGGCGCCTCACCCCTTTGTGAGAACTTGTTTAGAGGAGCTGATAGTTGCTTGTGATCATGCTGGGGAAGAAGAATTTGAGGGCTGCCCCAAAACAGTCGCGTTGAAATCTTTGAAAGACCATGTCACTGAATGCCCCTTCCGGGATGGTGCCAATAAGCCCCCTAGGTATCTCTCTTCTTCTTGCACAGTTAGTTCTGTACTGACTGCTGACGACAGTCTTCTGCAGGGTGATGTAGGCACGAAGTTGCTCACGAAGATGATCCATGCCCGTTCATCTGATGGCCGTCTCGAGCAGCCTTCCCGTGGTGGCACCGCAGTCTGGCAACGGATCCCTGTTTGCCGTGTCTCTTCCACGGATGCGTCCCACGCAACTTTACGTCGGAGGGAGAGTGTGCTGGAGGGGATCAGGCAAGTAGCATGTGGGGGTGAGCGGGGCAGTCAAGCACAGACTACCCATGCCCTTGCCACCCTCCGCAAAGAAGAAAGCGAGAACCTTCTGCGTGGGGCAGGATTGTTGCCCAAGGGTATGGAGGAAGGAATTGGCCTGGCCATCAAGGCAGATCTACAACTCCCGTGGAATGGACTGAGGAAACTCAGGCGCTATTTTAAGCTTTGTGGGGTTGCCCTGGAGTCTGAGCGAACTATGCGCAAACAGCTCTCGGAGGAGCTGCCATTTCCGCTCGTTGCGAAGGAGGAGCCTTTACTTGACAGCTCCGGAACAGTTGTGAGATGCCCCTTGGTCTGTTTCGAGAATCTTGTGGACCTTGTTCTCCACTACATCGAGCTGAATGATCAAGCAGGAACGCTGGTCTGGGATGGTCTTCCTGAGGATGAGTTATGGGTGAAAGTCGGTGGTGACCACGGTGGTCATTCTTTTAAATTTTCCTTTCAATTGGTTAATGTTATGCACCCAAATGCACTGTATAACACGATTCCTTTTCTAGTATTTGCAGGAAAAGACACGCCCGCAAACCTCGCGACAACCTTTGCGCCGTACGCACAACAAATAATCACACTACAACAAACAGAATGGCACGGAAAGCACATTAAAGTATCTCTGTTTGGAGACTACGACTTTATGATGAAGTGCTATGGTTTGTCTGGGCCAAGCGGAGTCCGCCCTTGCCTCTATTGTCTCTCAACAAAAACAGAAATGCAATCCCAGGCAGCTGGCCAGCATGGAGAGCGCACGTTGGAGGGCCTTAAAGCCGACCATGCAAGCTTTGTTGCATCTGGCAGCAGGCTTCAGCATGCGAAGCACCACAACAATGTAATCCGGCCATTTGTTGTGCCGATTGAAATCAGAGATGTTTGCGTGCCAGTTTTGCATCTAGATTTAGGAATTTTCCCTTGGCTTTTTGATGCAATGGTAAGAGACGCTGAAGAGCTGGATCTACAGCTAGCGAAGTCACTCTTGACAATACAGTCAAGCGCTAGCTTTAACGAAGTTGCAGCAAAACAAAAGCAGCTGCACACCTTGTATGAAACAAGGGCAATCCAAGAACACAGAGCACAAGAAGCTCAAGCTCAGCTGCAGTGGCTATTGCTAGCTAACCACCAATCCGGTGTGAACCATCAAGCTGCAGCACTCTTTGCTGCTCAGGCAGCTGCACTGCAGCACCATTGGGGAACACTCCAAGAACAGCTCCAAGCCACCGTCAAAGACGTAACGCAGCTGGAGCAAGATCTGACTGCCGTGAAAGTCAAACTTGGTCCGTGCTCCTCTTCTTTCGAGCCGACCTTGTCACGACACAGAATCGACCGACAAGCTTACCACTCTGGAGCTTTTGTTGGAAACCATGTCCACAAGGCTCTGCAGTCCGGAGTTACTGCAGACATTGTGTCTTCTCCATTGCGTACTCTCCACGCCATAATGAATCCAGATGGCGTTCCGCTTGTGCATACACAGAGTCAGCATGATCTGCTGCAAGCCGCTGAGACGATACGCCAACGCTACGCTCTACTTTTCACATCCTACGCAAGCTGCAGACAAACATTCTCTTCAACACAGCTTGTTGATGATGACATGTTGTCATCCCTTGGCTTGAAAGTCAAAGACTTCTTGTCTGTTGTACGAAGAGAGGTAGTCACTCGCCACAAGCGGCCCATCACGCCCAAGCTCCACATCCTTGAACACCACCTTGTGCCGTGTATGAAGCACTTTGGTGTGGCGCTCGGAGCTCTTGGAGAGCAAGGAGGTGAATCAATACACCACAAATTCAACCTCCTTCGCTCTGGCCTGCAGAACACAAACAAAGATGTTGACCGTCTAAAGGTCTTGGTCGTGCAGTACCTAACAACCACACTGCCGACACACAATAAGCTAATAGCTCCTCCAGCTAAAAGGAGAAGAAGCACTAACACCAGTGCTTAATTTGTAATGCACAGCCATTGCAGTATTAAAGCCAAGGGAAAATTCCCAAATCTAGCTACCTATGGAGAAATGAACTGTTTTGTCGCTCACAACATCAGAGCGGGTGGTGGCGGGCCATAGGTAGGTAAACATTATCACTCTGATACATTCAGAAATCATTTGAACAGCAAAACTGTAACTTCAAACATGAGACAAAAGTCAAATACAATGCAGCGATTCAATTTAAAATCAAAACTGTTCTGCACCACTGAAATCGAATTTACTACTTCTTATACTGCACCTTCTTTACTGCTGATGTTCAGCCACTGTGCAGATCCTGCTGTGCTAGCCTTGTGATCTCATATCAGAATCCAGCCAGAATAGAACAGCAGCTGCATGGGAGCATGCCTGTCCCAGGCCCGCCATGCAGATGCAGTGTGCCAACAGAACAGCACCAGAAAGGGATGGACTTGTCAGAATACTCAAGCGAGTGTCCACGAAAATTCTTTGCTTCCTCCGGCCAGGTTGAGAATCACGTGCACTGATTCAGCCACCAGGTGGCATGCGTCAACACATCTGTCAAGAGATTTTCTGGTAGCTAAACTCTAAACTAAAGGACCGTACAGTTCAGGTGCTGAGCACGTGCAGGCACTACAAAACTTTCCTCGTCCACAGGCAAGTAGAGGACAATGCACTGTTACATGAGCCGTAATAATATAATACTAGAACTTGAACTACAATTGTAGAAGTAATAACAATAGTTCCAGCACGAAAATGATGTTGTGTCGAAGAACGGCATAAACCGAAGAGTCACTGGGTCTGGCAGATGTCGCCTTCATCTTTTATCGAAACTCCACGTCAAGACAGCGAAGACTACACTTCAAAACCACTTGACTTGGCCTACAACGAGACGAACTCCAAACACCTCGACAATGTTTTTTTGTAGCTCTGTAGCTCTTTTGGCACCAAGCAAAAAAATTGTTCCTTGCACTGCGTGTAATCTCTGGGTACCGGGTGGGCACCGCCAAGGCGTTAAAAAGGTGGATTTTTACCAAAAATGTATAAAAGGACGCCATCTTGCCTTTTGGATCACGCGAAACAGCTTAAGAGTAGATTTAGAAAAGCGATCCTGTCAGCTTTTCTATTATTGTGTTCACATGGCGCTACCTAACGACACCGCTATTCAGACACGTTGTCTACGTAGCTACGTAAGTTTCTACGTAAGATGCTCGGTACCTGGTCCTGGACCAGGGAGCTACTCCATGGCTCCTCGTACCATCGCGCGGCCGGCTGGCCGCATGCGTGTGCATTGTAGACTTTTTGTTGTTGCCTTTTCGGATGTGCATGCACGAGGAACTTCCTTCTTTGGAACTGCTTCTTGCATGAGCTGTTTCGGATATTTCGTCTCCTGGCCTGACTTATTTCGTTTCGGCGCTGCTGAGACCTCCTTTCGCGGAATATCACTCAATGACAGGTGAGTTGACCAGTTCCCTTTGATTCATTTGCTTGTGTTGACTCTTTCATTTACGAAAAGTGTGCTGATTTTGGGCGGAATGCAATAAATAATGGAAAAGCTGACAGGATCTCCTTTCTAAATTTAGCTTTTCCGCTGCCGAGGCCTCCTTTTACGGAATACTCAATGACAGGTGATCTCTGAGTTGACCAGTTTCCTTCGACTCATTTGCTTATGCTCACCCTTTCATTTACGGAAACGTGTGCTGATTTTATTCGGATTTAGATCCATTTTTATCTCTTTGCCCTTGCCTACAGTGTGCGAAGAACGCGAGTTCACCTTCTTGACGGTAAGGCTTATGTTAGATGTGTTGTCGAAATACTCATATTCATTGCACATTAGTACGTTACAAGTAAGGCACTGGTCAGTGGCATACTATCGTTGGCAGTTCCCAATCTGGAGGGAAAGGTTCAAGGACTCATTGACCGAGTTTGCCAAATAAATTCGCATATCAGGGAAAATCTCCATTGTGGAGAGGTTCAGTAACTTGTTTGCTTCATACGAAACAAGCCAATGGGTGCAGTCTCGTCTCATGAAAATCTCGTACTTGTAGGATTGGATTTGTTTACTCGAGTCTGGGCTGTTTGATTTGTGAGTACCGCCGAGATTGCACTGCCCCAAATAAAGTTTCGTGCCGCCAAAGCAAGAATTACGATCTGCAATCTGTTTCTAGTACCTGTAGTACTTGCAAGAATTTGCAGTACATGTATCGTACTTTCTCTGTTGCTGTTTCAGTGGCCGTCATGTTGCTGAAGAAAGGTTCAGTAGAGAGGTTCTGCAAAACGAAAATTCGAACGAAGTTTCGCCACAGTCCTTGCGAAAGTGTGTACGAATTTTTGCATGAACTTTGCGTTCTGCACATTTTCATAGTTTGTGTGGGCCAAGTGCACGTACGCCATGACCCGATCTCACGAAATTTCATTTCGCGTTCCCTGCAAGTTTCGCTTCCACAGTTGAGAGAGTTCGTGCGAAGTTTCGCACTTCATGATGTAGAGCGAAAGTTTGTACGCATTTTCGTTTTGCAGAACCTCTCTAGTGACTCTTTTGTTTCATATACGAGACGAGTCAATGAGTCGGTGTGGCTTAGAATCTTTCGCTGTAGAAGAAATCTATTCGTGTGTCTATTGGAGAAATAATTGTATTCACTGGTTATAAAATAAGTTAAGACAAACTCACAGCATAAATACCATTGGTCCCTTGGTGTTCGTCCTAAAGAGGTTCAACTGGAGTCATGAAATTCTGCAACAGCAACATGCACAGAATGACCTGCGTCTAAAAAAGTATAACCACCACTACTCACATGTTCCCCCGCAGAAGAACATGCATTATGCTAGTGCCATTTTCTGCAAGAAAAGGCTTGCATATCAATACGTATAATACGGTATTGATATGATCAAGAGTACATAAACCTCTTGATATGATGTGAAGGCCATCATTTGAGCCAGCACAAGCGAAAAGGGACCTTATCCGTTTTTTGGGCATTTTGAGTTAGCAACGGATTCTTTTAGCCAGAGAACGTATGAATCAGATAAAAAAAACCGAATGAAAATCCATCAACATATAGCAAAGTTACGGACGTTTAAATCAACACTGTTTTCACCAAAACATCGCACATATTCACGAATAATCTTTGAAATGCGTAAATTGCAATAATTTGGCAATAGAAGCCTTACAGAAGCCTTCGAGTCACCAGCAGAAGGGCTGGAGGATACAGTATACACACACTACTGGGCAGTTGGCATAAGTTTCACTGTGATGGAATTTATAGTGCCAAGCGTGACGTCTGATGGGCCATCACGTTCTTCCGTACCACGGAGGCACGCCGCATTTTAGATCTAACAACAAGAATAATAGAATGTTCTGAGGCATGTAGCTTTGACACAGCACCAGACTCTAGCAATTATCAGGCTCAAAACGTGTGTTGCACTACGCAAGTTTGTCATTCCTCCGGCACAGGCGGACACAGCTCATCCTTGTAAGGGTCTGCCACAAACGGCCGGATATCCTTGAACAGGTACTTCTGGCGTTCTTGTGACAGACCTGCTGGGGGGCAACACTTGGGGAAGGCCTGCTGCTCTCACCTGCTCAGGTGTGGTCTTCAACAGCTGAACATGGTCAGTCAGCTGATGCATGCAGTCGTCTTCTGCTCCTCACTCCCAGCCGCCATCACGTTGCGCCGCAAGTCCTCGCACAACGGGCAAACATCCATGCGAGCCGTCATGAACTTAATATGCGGCAATGTCTGGTGCCAGATGGAGCGGAACGTCGACAAGGATACAGACTTCTTACCCTCCTTATGGCAGCAGTCGCAGAAGTCTGCATGCACGGACTTGTACGTTTGTGACGCTGGAAGGAAGATAGGTGGCGTGTCGTCTCTGCCACGGAGTGGCGCAGGATGTGGAATTCCAAACACTTCCGCGTGCCGAGTGATGTACTCCACGCAGTACTTCACAACAGCAAACTCCAGGACATTGTGTGGCCGTTTGCCTGTGTTGCCGTGCACTAGTGGCACAAGCCCATTCTTCTCCAGGTGGCTTCTGTACCGTTTCAGCCTCTTGCTAGACAGTGCGTACACGTGACGGAACGCACTCACACAAACAGTCAGTCCTTGGAATTTGTAGGTAAAAGCTCCCTCTTGCGCTTCTCTCTCCTCTCAAAAACTGTTTCAGGATTACTCAAAGCTTCAGGAAGGCCCAGGACCACCAGCTCACTCTCGTGCGACTCCATTTCTCTCATGTTCAGGATCGACGTCTCGATGTCAGCTGGGTCAAATTGCTGCAAGCAATTTTTTGAACATCCGCAGTTCTCTTTTTGACGAACAGTGTCGTCCTCCTCTGCCGGCGCAACGGTCGCTTCACAAGCTGCTGCGGAGCTAGCCTGCGGAGGTTTGGGCTCTGCCTTTCCGACATACAGCTCTGCTGCTGCGTCGACATCCACTCGCTGCTGAAGAAAGTGTCGCCGTCGTCAGGTTGAAACGAACGTCACTGGCGTCCGACTCGTCTTCCACACCAAAAACTTCAGCCTCATCTCTTCCAGGAGAGATTTCAGCGCTTCGTTCACGGTGAAACATTTACGATGGCTCATAGTGAACAGCTACGCCGACCCAAGGACTTAGCAGAAAGCGAAGACGGCAAGACAACTGCGCTGAAACTGTGAAAGCAACTCTTTGTCTTTCCGCTCGCGCGTGCGATTTTATTCAGCGGAGGTGTCGACGTGTCACCTGGTCACGGTCGATCGATTTTGATCGCCGATCGGTGGTACGTGGGTCGATTTAGCCAGGGTTTTCTTCTACAGGAGCTGTAGGATACTGGCTCTCCAATACAAAGAATGACTGAGCTCCAAAGAAGTCGCGTATCGCCAAAAAACGAACAGTTTCAAGTTCGATCCGAACGTGACAGCTGAGAATCAGCTGATTCACTTCAAGTGCGGTTTTCTCAAAATCACGTGCAGCAGGATAAGGTCCCTTTTCGCTTGCGCCGGCTCATTTACATATTGATATACTGTACATGTAGGGCATTCCATTGATTGGTGACAGAAAAAACAAAAGAAATTATAGCAATAAAAACTGCTTTATGGCAGTTTTCTAAAAAAAGTTATTGTGTTCTAGTCCATGGACCCCGTCTAAAAAGTAAGAAATTACCGAAATGTGATAGCTGAAAATTAAAATTTCACACAAAACCTCACAATAATCACACACAGAATTAAAAGCTACATGTAGAAGACCTTTTCCCCTCGTGATCCTTTCTCCTATGCATGCATGTTGCCAATTGTTGGTGCAGTACAAGTTAAAGTTGAAAGCAGCATTTCAAGTGTTATGATTATTGTGAGGTTTTGTGTGAAATTTTAATTTTCAGCTATCACATTTCGGTAATTTCTTACTTTTTAGACGGGGTCCATGGACTAGAACACAATAACTTTTTTTAGAAAACTGCCATAAAGCAGTTTTTATTGCTATAATAAACAAGAGTGTGCAACTCCAGCTATGGGGTCTGCGACGGCAGAACTTCACATCACGTGATGAACCCGTGCACTCTAGTGCATGATAGATACTGGGTTGTACGCAGCCCAGCTTTGGGTACAACTCTCTTGTGGTCACTTTGCACTGTTTGCCAGCATAACCTTTTGAACCATGTCACGTGATGTGAAGTTCTGCCGTCGCAGCACAGCATAGAGGTTGTGCAGGCAGTTGCACACTCTTGTTTATCTACTCTTGGTGAAACCAAGAGTACATGGGGTTATGTACTCTTGGTGAAACGTAGAGCAGAACAGCATTTCTTTACGTTACGGGAACGCGAAGAAAGTTCGCGTGATTCTTTGCGTCTCGTTCCCAGTAGTAGTAGTAGTAGTAGTAGTATTTTATTATTTGACTAGGGGAGTCCCAACAGGCATGGCCTTGTTACAGGGAACCCTAGGTGAATCTTTGTGAGGTGAGCAAAAGTACCAGCAGATTGTGCCTGACGACAGTTTGGAGGAAGAGTGTTCCACCGACCTGCCGCCAGAAAAGAAACTGAGCGCAGTCCATACCCAATATGTACAGTAGGTAATACTAAGGCAGCTGTATCCTGGCCACGAGTACGAGCATTTGTGTGCGGGCCAACTGAACGCAGGAGAAACAGTGACTGAAGGAGGGGGCTAGTAATTGATGACAAGCAGCGATAGACCAAAACGTATAGTTTCAAATTAACTCGTTGCTCAAACGAATACAGATGACACTGTTGTAAAACTAATGCAGTTGGGGTCATTCTATCTAAACCAAATGCCTTCTTCATCGCAATATGGCTGACCGTTACAAGCCTGTTATATAGGGTAGTTTTCAAACAGTGCACATACGCATTACTTGCATATTCTAGAGTAGACTGTATAATTGACAAGAAGAAAGTTCTCCGAGCTGTAGCTGATAAATTGCGACGGCCATGAGCAAAACAGGCTAGTTTAGCGAAGACCACTGAACACACCTTTTCTACTTGTGGGCGGAACGTTAGATGCTCATCGATTAGTATACCGAGGTATTTCACAGTAGAGACAGGGGAAATGACAATACCTTTACAGGTCAGGTACAGGGCTGGGCTCAGTGCAGGCAGGGCAGGACGCCGTATCAACATGAACTGTGTTTTAGTGGGGTTGAGCAGAAGGCCTTTCCCAACACGTAGAGCAGAACCTCCCTACAAACAAACAAACAAACTAACTAACACCAAATTAAAGCTGTGTGGACCCTGGCTAGCGCCAGACATTACTGAAGTAACGTCTTCTGCATAGCTACGGGAATAAATACCATCGGTCCCTTGGTGTTCGTCCTAAAGAGGTTCGACTGGATATCATTCATACTCACCAAAAGATGTGCAGCATTTTATTATTATGGAGTGCCTTGTTTATCTCTCAGTACCTCCAGGGTACCCTGTAAGAAGGCCTTAGGCCTGTAGGGATTGCCCTATCAAATATTTGACAATTTGATAATAATAATAATAATAATAATAACCTCCAACCATAGCCTTGCCCCTTTTATCCTCAGGATCAGTGTAGTTGTTGGAACGAGGTGTCAGACTCAACAATGTTTACATTTTAATACATGTTTATTGTTCCTCCTTTGCTGTGTTGTTTTAGAAAATCGTGGACTAACAGTTTGAAGTCATTGAACTACTTCCAAAAGTTGTATCGACATCAACAGGATTACGATTTCAGTGCAATATAATGCAGGATGACCTTATCACGATAACCCATGATTATAAACAATTATAAGCACAGAATCAACAAAAACATCTGCGATACGCACCTGCCTATATTTCTCAAGTAAATACATGTATGATCGAGGGTGGGGAAATCTGAAATATCTGAAAGGGCAAGGCAAGACGATTTTATGACAGGCATGAAATTCTGCAACAGCAACATGCACAGAATGACCTGCGTATAAAAAAGTATCACCACCACTAACCACATGTTTCCCCCGCAGAAGAACATGCGTTATGCTACAACAAACAAAAAATGTAGTGCCATTTTCTGCAAGAAAAGGCTTCCACATCAATGCGTATAGTACGGTATCAAGAGTACATAACCCCAAGAGTGTGCAACTCCAGCTATGGGGTCTGCGACGACAGAACTTCACATCACGTGATGAACCCGTGCACTCTGTGCTAGTCATAGCCCAAATTTGCTAGCAATTCTTTGAGCAAAATATCGGATGCGCAAGTTGCCGGCAAGTTTTGAGCAAAATATCGAGTTTTGGTGGGCTTTTCGGAAAATCCAAGGCTTCTCAGGGACTTTCCCAACACAATCAGCAATCAAGGTTGAAAATGAGCACAAAAGTTGGACAAAGCAGACTCGTGGCTACATTTTTGTAGAAAGGTGAGCAGCAGCAGAAGCTCAATCAAAAATACCGGCGCCATCAGCGACAATTATCGTTGAGTTTTCCTTGAAACTCATTTTATCTCGAGCAAAACCAAAGCAAAATACCGACGGAGAAAGGAAATGCCAAGCAGAATATCGAAAATTTTGTGGCAAAATTGTGCGGCAAAATATCGATGTAGGCTGAGCAAATTTGGGTCATGACTACTCTGTGCATGATAGATACTGGGTTGTACGCAGCCCAGCTTTGGGTACAACTCTCTTGTGGTCACTTTACAGTGTTTGCCAGCATAACCTTTTGAACCATGTCACGTGATGTGAAGTTCTGCCGTTGCAGCACAGCATGCATAGAGGTTGTGCAGGCAGTTGCACACTCTTTCGCGTTATGTACTCTTGACGGTACATGTATTTATATGTATATTTTATATTTATTACATATCAAGACTCGGTGGAAACACCGGCCAATGCTGAAGAAAGTGGGTGATTGCCAACCACGGTGATAAATAAAAGTAAGGGGAGGGAAAAAGAAAGAGAAGCATAATGAACAGCAACAACAACTCCGTAAAAAAAGATATGATGTGAAGGCCATCATTTACATAAGGGCATTCCATTGATTGGTGACAGAAAAAACAAAAGAAATCATAGCAATAAAAACTGCTTTATGGCAGCTTTCTAAAAAAAGTTATTGTGTTCTAGTCCTGGGTCTGGCCTAGGCTATAAACAATTTATAAATTGCTTCCAAACTGCCTTAAACTCCGTCTAAAAAGTAAGAAATTAACGAAATGTGATTGCCGAAAATTAAAATTTCACACAAAACCTCACAATAATCACACACAGGATGAAAAGCTAAAAGATCTTTCCCCTCGTGATCTTCTTTCCCATGCATGCATGTTTGTGCAGTACAAGTACAAGTACAGTGTCAGACTAAACAAGTGTTGAAAGCAGTACTTGATTGTCAAGTATTGTGATTATTGTGAGGTTTTGCGTGAAATTTTAATTTTCGGCAATCACATAACGTTAATTTCTTACTTTTTAGACGGAGTCTAAGGGTGCGTTCCTTAATTCTCTAGCTTCTAGGAGAAGAAGAAAAGAGAAGTCGAAGAAACTGGGATTCTTCAAGAACGGGTCTCGAAGAATTCGGAGATATTTTGCAGATGTCAAGCAAAATGAAGCGCCAAAGGGACCGCGATCTTGAGTGCCACGAATATAGTATGCGACGTGCGTATGCGAAAAGGCAAATGCGTACACTCATGATGAACACGTGGCTTTTAGCCTAGTTCGCATGCGCTGATCCCAAACCGCGGGAATCTCCAAGTTTCAACCACCTCTGAAGCTTGGAGAGCTTGGAGAGCTTTGGAGAGCCTCCTAAAATTCGGAGAGGATATAAGACCAGCTCTCGAACTTTTCGGAGAGTCTCCAACTTTTCCGAGAGGATTTAAGAACGCACCCTAAGGCAGTTTGGAAGCAAATAAATAGGCCAGACCCAGGACTAGAACACAATAACTTTTTTTAGAAAGCTGCCATAAAGCAGTTTTTATTGCTATAATGGCACTTGTTGTTGTTGTTGTTGTGTGAGTGCGTGTGTGTGTGTGTGTGTGTGTGTGTGTGTGTGTGTGTGTGTGTTTGTTTTCTTTCCTTTTCTTTTCAGCTGTCTTGTCCTGATCATGCCTCATGCGTGTTGCACAGCATAGTACGTTTCCGCTCATTCCTTCTTCAACACACGCTAGCTGTATTACTTTGTTCTTGCCCGTACAAGAGGCTTTTGTAGGTTTGGAATCAGGGAGTAGTACAATACAATTGTACTACTCCCTGTTTGGAATCAAGGGTTTTCGTAGGGTACCGGGTAAGTACTTTTTCATGTACAGTACAATAAGTACAGTACTGCATGCGGCAAGTAGGACTCGCCTATCCGCCCCCCCCCCCCCCCAAAGCGTCGAGGAGGTAGGGGCGCTCTGGCCTAGCCTGTTGGCGGGATTTTACGGTAATTGTAGTTTTGTCAACAAAACCGCATGCACACTATCCTTCGTTTGTACGTAGTGCGAACGTATTTGACACACATGCTGTGAGTTTTCGTAACCCCCAAAACTGGCAAAAGTGTGCAACTCTACATATGGGGTCTCTTTGTGCGTATCACTCATTTTGTCTATCGTACAGACTTTCAACTGAGCCTGAACTCGACCCGGGTTGAAATTTCTCATGTAACCAAATTTGCAAAGCCTAACAGTATAGCATTAGTGCATGAACCCGGTACATGTAGTCCCGCACAGTTCTTCTTTCACAGTCATCAGCTCAGTACCATTGCCAAGAGAAGGAGCACTTTGGCCCTGCTTTTCCGAAAAGCACTACTAGTACTTGTATTTCTCTGTACGACCAATCGGCATTTCGCAACAGAAGGAGGGCTGTCGAGAGAGGGAACCCAAGTTCCTATGTGGCATAATATCTTTGGATCTCACAGGCTGTTTGCAACGAAGACATCATGAACGTTTCAAACTTGTGTGTAAGTACTCAATATTTCTATAGCTGTTAGTTTTCTTTGTTGTCACTTGTAGACAACTACTGTGTTATCAAGAACATAATATTACTATGATAAGGGGGCGTCCGTATTATTTGAAAAATTAAAAAATCCGTCCTTATGCAGAAAGGCCAAGGGGTGGTCAAGAGCAGGGAGTAGTACAATACCATATATTGCGCTGGCGGAATTTAATTTTTCGATTTTTCGTACTTTTTTTTTCGTCAGTGACTTTCATACACTTGTTGCACTGACATGTAGTGCACTGTAGACGTAGTGTAGGATCGCAAACACCAGTATGATATACCGGTACATGACTCTTTTGTAGTTGTAGGACGTGCATGGCCGTCGGTAGACCTACTCACTTTACTTAGCTACTAGTACTTGACATTCATGTACATGCAGGTGCAACCAGTGAACATGGGGTCAGGACTCAGGAGTTCTTACTTTCGAGCCGGGCATCGGTAAAAATCAAAAAAATAATGGAAAAAATGGGAGGTGGGTGAGTGGGTAAGAGAGAACTTTGCACGAGGACGGATTTTTTAATTTTTCGATAATTACGGACGACCCCTAAGAGCAAATCGGCATGCCCTTTAACTTAATACAGTTGTGGCAAGTGAAATCCAACACTTAGCATAAGGGACTGCACCATGCAGTCTTCAGCCCCTGCAGCCCTCCATACAGACAGTACGAGGTCATTTGCTATTTTTGGACACTCTAAATAGCACCCCATGATGTTGGTTTGTAAGATAACTTAAAACCCTTTCTTGATTTCTACTGGCACACTTATGCTTTACCACCACCCCACACACCTGAAGGCATAGAGTTGAAGCATGTGGTCACAACTTGACCTGATTCATGCATTGCCCTGCTCTAGAAATGGTTCATGAATCCGCCCAGCCCACATTCCTTCTCCGTTTCTCTCCGATTTTCTTTCCTTTCAGTTGCATCTTCCTCTCTGCTCTGTTTTATTTTCTCTTTTCGTTCGTCCCTCTTGATATTTGTACTTTGTATTGTTGAGGTAACGAACTGAACTAATTAAACCAAACCCAACCAAACCATAGAAGGTGTCTTTTTCTACTGCTTTTTCAATGCGAGCAATTATTGGACAACTAAATTAAATAGCATCTAGCAGCAGTCTGCAATGGTGTGAACAAGTAAAACTTGCCCAGGACATGAAAATGGGGTAAGGCTATGCCTATGAGACCGGCTGATATGAGTTCTAATGACAGGCCATAGCAAGCTTTTCAAGGCTTTTCAATGTGACACACAATTTAAAGGGTCACTAAAGGTTTTTCACGGACGTAATAATAAAGAAAACGCCCAGAAAGAAACGGCCTTCACCGCTAAAAATTGGCACGAAGAAACTTGAGGACCACAAGAAGACACTCTTGTCAAAGATTTGTCCACCAATGAAAGGACAACAACTCAGGAGGTTTCTACTTCCATATTTAACTGATTTATCTAAAAATTACGATGTCCAAAAATTGCGAACCACCTCGTACATGTGTTACATACAACTTTATCTGTCTGATGACAAAACTCGTACTCATCACAGTCAAGGTTCAAAAGATGCTGGCAAAAATGAATAGGGATTGGATACCAATACTCCTTATGTGTACCATGTTTGTGAACTGTGTGTATCTACACTGTGACCTTTCGATCTGTTTGGGATGCATACGGCTCTATAGTACAAATTAGGTGCAGTACATTACATCATTGGTGTCCATTTGTGGCGTTGTCCCCTATGATAAGTGTCGGATTTCACTTGCCACAACTGTAGATCCGCAAACAGCGAAAGTTTCACACATCACGTGGTCTAAATCTCATATCGTACTTTCACCGCTCGTGCTGGTCACGACAAGCAGCGGATTAAACGTTCCAGCAGGGGTCTCATCGATTGGCAAATCTGGATTGAGTGCGGGCACACCGTGTAGTCCGAGCAACGCTGGCCCAATCGACCTCAACAAGGGTGTAGTTCGCAACATGTACGCATATTGAACAAAGATGATGTAAATGTTGTCAAAAAAGCACCAACATTGTTTGAATTCTTTATTCTCACTATGGCACCATCGCCAAGAAGAGATACATTTATGAGAAGGTGAGATTGTGGGCTAAACAGTTGGAAAGTGATTTACATCACTTTAAACTTTACAAGTATGGGAGAGGGTGAGCGCTGCAGGAGCAGATTGAGTTAATCAGCAGTGAGCAGATTTCTTGTTTGAAAGCAGGTCGGGAGGAGACGTCATGAATGCTAGCAGGGAGGGCATTGTAGTATTCTAGGGACTTGTACAGTGGGGAGTCTTTACAGCGATCGGTTCTCGAGGGTGGGAGGTGCCAAGTGCGTGCGGGTCGAAGGCTGTACTGGGCCGTAACCTGAGCGGGGGTGTTGAGCATGCGTATGTGTTGTGGGGTATATTGATATTTTATGGAGTGAGCAAGCTGTTGTTGTTTTTGTTGTTTATTTAATATACATCGCATGTCAAACGGGCAGTTCTGCCCAATACCGTAAAGTACCGTTGATCCGCCCCCACCCCATGCCGTTTACCAGCTGGTTTTTCGACAGGGGGGGGGGGGTGGGAATTAGATCAAGGCTGTCAAGTGCAGTACGATGTACAACAACTTGGAGGATCAGACTCTATGTGCTAAATTGTGCACATTCTCATCCTGGATTGGCACATATTGAGTACAGCAAAGCAAACGTCGGTTCAACATCGTATTTCGTTATCTACGCCGAAATCGCTTCACAGGTAGAAAATCGACATGGGGTGGGAATAAGAGAGGGGCGGATCAACGATACTTTACGGTATTATGAAAGCGATGACAACCAGTAAAATGAGTCAGAGATGAAGAGAAAGTAAAATTATAATTATAATACGCAAATGGAAGTAACAGTGAGGGGAGGCAGGGTTAGGACGAGCAGGAAAAAGGTTCGAATTATAAACACGGGAAATTGTGGACACAAGGTATGCTATCGATTTCCATGTTTAAAAAGTTCCTTGGCTCTCCATCTGAGAAAAAGAGATCTCAAATTTACAAGTCGGGTCATCGTAGTATGATTCTATCAAGCCTCATCAACAGGTTACGAAAGCCATTGCATTTAACCGAATACAAATACGCGTAGCATGCGTTTGAATCCACCGTCAGTTACTAGCGACTTCATATTATCGGGCAGGCCATTCCAGAGTCGGTAGCTGGCTCGACACCTCGGTTGAAACACCTCCTCCAGCAACGAATCCACATACATACAAATGTACGCACTCACCCGTCAGATCATTAGCTTCGGCAGATGTATCGTGCAATACGGCGAGAAGGCACTCTCCTCAATAGGCAGCTGAAGTCACAGTATTACATCAGAGAGTTTGAAAATCGTCACCATGACCCACGAGGCTAACGGGCCAGTATCAATAGCTAGTCTCGTAGAACAGCAGTGAGGGCTGCACCAGCAGCCACACTCGCTGATCTGATGACTACTAGTGCCCTTGCCGAGATCGTCCATGACCCTGCCAGACCAGTCAAGGTGCCCCTGCCTCTTGCAGACCCCAATGGCGCTACCCTTTTGGAGTTTGATACTGTCAGCGTCGATGCCATCTCGACGTTGCTTGAATCTCTTGCATCCAGCGAAGCCACCGGCTCCTATGATATTCTGTCCGGCATCCTGAAATAATGCAGAGATTAAGTCTCGTATCCCCTAACTTTAATCGTCCCCCAGTCCCTTAGGTCTGGCATCTTTCCTGCTGCCTACAAGATTGTCCATGTCTGCCCTGTTTACAGATCCGGTGATAAGACCTCAGCCACCATCTACAGACCAATCTCACTGTTACATATCGCTGCCAAGACCCTAGAGAAGATTGTCCACAATTTGTCACTTCATATTTCTACCAGAATCCAGACCTATCTGCCATAGCAGCTGAACAATTTGCATACCTCTCACATCATAGCTGTGAGGATGCCCTGACACTTTGCATAGACAGAACTTGACTAGAAGTCTTTGCGGATATGGGCAAGGCGTTCAACCGTGTGCACCCCACAGGTCTACTGGATGAGCTAGCCGCAACTAGCGTAGGCAACACTGTCCTCAAGTGATTCTCAGACTATCTCACGAATCGCAGTCAGCAGGTTACTGTCAGTGGTTACAAGGGTGACACCAAACCCTGTACAAGAGGGGTCCCCTAGGAGTCTGTTGTCGGGCCTTTGCCTTTCTGCATGTACCTTCGCCGAATACCCGAACTTATTCGCGAGAGTATGGAGCAGCTGCTCGCTGATGATATTGCGTTCTATGTATCCGGCTCTGATGTGGCTACATTCATGCTACGCTTGAAGGATAGTATTCGGTGGCTAGAGCATCACCTCGATGAAAATGGCCTTCGGTTCAACTCCTTTAAGACACAGGTCATGTTGATGCGGCGTCCTGCCCCGCCTGCACGAGCCCAGCCTTGTAAAGTGTACCTGACCTGTAAAGATATTGTCATTTCCCCTGTCTCTACTGTGAAATACCTCTGTATACTAATCGATGATTTTTTTATCTAGGATTTGCAAGTAATGTGTATGTGCACTGTTTGAAAACTATCCCATATACTGTATAACACCATTATTTCGGTGTAATTTAAATTTCGGTAACTTCGGTACTGGTCCTGGATCACCTAATTTAACATTACACCTAAATTTTTCCGAAATACCAAAAATATGTAAAAATCACGAAAATCACTGTCAAATTAAAAAAATCAACTTGTATACTGGTATACCGGTAGTACATTGTACATACATAACATGTACCGGTATACATATGTGGAGCCTTTTGGCCTTGCTTGGCGGAGATATTAGTGCAAGACCGTTTTTTTTTTTTTTTTTTGGTGCCATGCAAATTTATCCTTACACCGAAAAGTCAGGGGTGGGCTTTTACCGAAATTTTACAACACCGGAAATAAGGTGATATACAGTACCCAGGCTGGTAACGGTCAGCCACATTGCGATGAAAAATGCATTTGGTTTAGATAGAATGATCCCAACTGCATTAGTTCTACAACTGTGTCATCTGCATTCGTTTGAGTAAAGAGTTAATTTGAAACTATACGGTTTTGTCTATCACTACTTGTCATCAATTGCTAGCAACTCCTTCAATCACTGTTTACCCTGCGTTCAGCTGGCCCGCACACAAATGCTCGTACTCGTGGCCAGGATACAGCTGCCTTAGTATTACCTACTGTAGAAATTGAGTATGGACTGCACTCGGTTTCATTTCTGGCGGCAGGTCGGTGGAATGCTATTCCTCCAAATTGTCGTCGGGCACAATCTGCTGATACATTTGCTCACCTCACAAAGATTCACCTAGGGTTCCCTGTAACAATGGCGGGGCCATGCCTGTTGGGACTCCCTAGTCTAATAAACACTACTAATACTTCTACTACTACTAGCCCAGCCACCTTCAGTTATGTGCCCTGCTAGAAGCGCATCATGGCTTCCTTTAAATGCTTTTCTGCTAAATGGGTTTCTGTAGTATAGCGGACTAAAGAATAGGAAACGTGTCACTCAATATTGTATTATGCTTTTTTTTTAGAATGAGGTCTGTCTCGTTATCCAGGAAACAACATATGAGCAACGTTGCCGCAGGGGCCTTATCAGAGTTTAAAGCCAGCTCAATCGTAATTTTACTACTCTTGATATTAACATGAGAGAGCTTGGAGGCTCAGGGTCCTACGCTAAGCTTTTTTTTTGCCTAGCTCATGCATGTTATTAGAACTGATGGAAATGTTTTGTTTCCATTAATTGGCTATAGTGTTTTACTTCGACCATGACGGCTACAATGCCCAAACATACCATAACGAACTGATCGGCTACATCATTGTACTGCAAAAGTTTCCATCTGTTCGAATAACATGCATGATGAGCTAGGCAAATAAGAATAGCGTAGGGCCCTGAGCGAAAGAAAATAACTTTCTCTTTGCATTCGAAGGTAATACGACACCGTCTACCACCTTGATGACCAAGGCGAAAGAGCATAGTGATGCTCTAATTTTTTCATCTCTCCTAATTTACTCAAGACATAACCTAGGATTCGAACCCGCACTATCACACCGTATGCATCCCCCCGATACACTTCGCATACATACTCATTCTTCCAAGCTGCTGCACGTTATGATCTTGCATTTGAAAGCCCTATTTGAATATTGTGGCCAGCTGTCTCTGATGGTACGGTACGAGACAGGTACGGGATAGCGCCAGGCATGCCGACGTACGCGACGGCACAAAACAAACAAACACATGGCATTAAAGCTGTGTGGACCCTGGCTAGCGCAAAACGTTACTGAAGTTACACCTTTTGCATAGCTACGGGAATAGCAAAGTCTGGTAATTCGAACCTCAAAACGGGCATATGTTGTGGGGGTTGGATAATTGGAATGCCCTGGCATACTGGGGTTTGATTTATCCAGATTCTACCTATATTTTTGCACCTCAGCGTTGACTTTCTCATCTCCTCCACAGACTTAGAATGTTTAGCGTCCTTGTGTACGTATACAAATATAATAATTAGGTAATTGATAACACTGCTGTGTTGTATTTTTGAGTTTCTACCAGAAGACGTTTTCTGTTCTGTTCTGGTTGTGCGTCTGGTCATTTCCTTTGGATATTCGCAGGTCTTAACGGTAGCTGTGATTTGTATGGTGCTAGCTTGGAGTGAACCTTCCAAAGCCTGTGGTTCGTGTACATGTAGCAACGGAGTTGTCATGTCGTGCCCAAACATTGTCCAAATGTGAGTTCTACATGGTCTGGCGTTTGAAAGCTTTAACTTACGTATTCATAGCAGCAATTACTTCCTCTGCGTCATCGAAATTGTTGCAGTTTGACTTTTGATATAAAACGGGGTATTTACTCACCAGCACTCGTACCAGAGGCAAGGAATCGGACATAAGCGATAGTCAGCAGTATAGGGTGATGGCAAAGTTCTATTTTCTGTTATTGAAAGCTGGAATTTTTGAACTACAGTCCATTCAGAAAAAAATGAACTTCTAGCTTTTGGCCATAAATGGGTCAAACGTTGAGTTTTTTTAGAATTTTTTCTGCAATCCCATATGGAATCCTCTTCCAATTATGTTTCTGAAGTTTTTTTGTCCAAAAAGCAAGCCATAGCAAGAATAGGATTTCGGCCAGGTTTTGCCCCAAAAGCACTGAATTGGGAAAAACCATCAAAATCCAGGCCGTTTGACCCCGCCTGCAACAGTGCATTCTGCGGCTCGAACCCCAGTTCAGGCACTCTTTTTGGACTCTTTTTCAAATTTCAAAGTTCGCAGCACTGCACTGTGTACAATGAAATCACGAAAAATCGCCAAATAAGGGAGCTCGCCAGAGCCAGGACCCATCTTTTTATGAATGGACTGTAGACGCAATTTCTTTGCTGATGTCGCTGCGATGGTAATTCCAACTCGCTGAGATTAGTCAGGCGTTGCAGCCTGCACATTTCTCATGCTAATGGCCAATCACTCCAGCCTCATCTCTGTTTTACCTTAGCTGGGGTGAGAATGACTTCATGGAACAAGTGGCAGCGCTTGGAGAAAAATCGAGGGATCAGCAAACTAAATGCCTGCAACAGCGATAAAATGTGTCGCTCTGGCTGACACACTCAGTACATGATTGTACCTGCAAGAGCAGTGTAGACCCCACACGTAGTGCTAGTGATGCACGCGCAGGTGCCTACCATGATACCAGTGATGCTGAAAAAGACGGCGAGCTGGACGTGATGGTACACTTATCTGCATGAGCTGTGACCACACAGCTAAAATAAATGAGCATGCCACGGCTAGAAAAGTTCAATTCAAGATCGACGTGATTCCGCCGACGGTAATCAACCGACCTCGCAACGATCGTGTATTCTTACTAGGCTTCGTTGGTGGTAAAGTAGAAATCATCCAGAGCTAGCAAACAACAAGCATAGCAGCTCTTGTCCTGTGGAGGAAGTCAAAGCGTTTGTGATGAGGCGCGACCAACTTTTAACCTTCCTTGAAATGTTTCGGAGAGATATTTTTGCGTCCATTGACATCAACGACGACGAGGACTTCATCTCTGCATGAAAACTCTCAGTCCAACTTTCCTGGAACGTTACTCTAGTCTTCAGACTATCATACTGTGTAATAGGTTTTGAATGGCTTACAGTCCATTTCAAAACTATAGACGTGTACCTAGGCAAAAACCGTTATGCCAGCATCTATACCACATAAAATCTGTGATCACTTTGTGCATAATTTATTTCAAATTGGGCGTCTGTTATCCAATCGTTTAGAAACTATATGAGAGTATTTGTGGAGCGGTCCTGAGCAATATTCCGAAAACTATTCTCAAAGAGGTCCAGCCAAATTTGAAATATTTCAAAAACCCTACGAAATGGACTGTAGCTTATGGAGTTGTCAGTAACAAGTGACGAGTCACTAGTAAAACTGCGACAAATATTTCAAAAACCCTACGAAACGGACTGTAGCTTATGGAGTTGTCAGTAACAAGTGACGAGTCACTAGTAAAACTGCGACAAATATTTCAAAAACCCTACGAAACGGACTGTAGCTTATGGAGTTGTCAGTAACAAGTGACGAGTCACTAGTAAAACTGCGACAAATATTTCAAAAACCCTACGAAACGGACTGTAGCTTATGGAGTTGTCAGTAACAAGTGACGAGTCACTAGTAAAACTGCGACAATTTCGATGACGCGGAGGAAGTAGAAATATTCAGCACTTGTGCCCATATTAGTATTCACATTGAACACTATTCAATGATGGAGTTATTCTTTTGATCCTTTTGAATACATGAAACACGTTTTGATGCAGATAATACATAAGGGTCTTTTCAATAACGATGTTGCATGCCTTTTGCTATACAAACGTCAAGGTGATACAAAGGCACAAAGTCGCATAGATCAACTGATTTGCCGAGTTGGAGAACCAGCTTTAGAGTTACACAAACAGGCGATGGCATCTCCTTTTATACATGTAAGCGACATATACGGCATGGCAAGGTTATTGATAATAGGTATGGGAAGTAATGGGGAGGGGAGGAGAAAAAATCACAAGTGAAAGAAGTCACAACTGTAAGAGAATAAAGTCGGATGTTGAACCAACAATAACTGTAGAAATGAAAAGGACATTTGAATTCGAGTTAAGAGTAACTCTCCATCACTGTAACTAGATTCTACATACTAGTGTTAAAACAATCTCAACCTGTACTCGTTAGCTCGCCCGCCAGAAACTCTGCTCGTTGTGCGGCAAGCTCGTTTGCACTAACGAACACCGTACACCGTACTCCGTACACATGGCAGCACATGTCGACCGGGGAGTCGTAAAATATGTTACGATTCCCTGGTCGATAGAGAGTCCAGTCCCGCTCAAAGTGAAAATCACTCGCAGTTATATTGTCTGGATGCCTGCACCACACTTGAGTTGCTTGTGCTGGCATTGCAGCTTTGGTGGACTCTACTGATGTCTTGTTGCGCATCTGAGTGAAAGTTACGCTCAGTCGTTTGGAAGTTTTCTCCCGCGATGCAGCGAAGACCAGGGCTACTTGCAATCTTTGCAAAACGGTCTATTCTTACAAAGGCTACTTAACCACGGTGCCGAAAAGACATCTCGACACCAAACAGCAGTCCAAAGTGAAGCAGCAGCAACCCCAATTATGCCAGTGGTGATAATTTGCGGTGATAATTTGAACCAGCTGAAAAATCGATCTTTGAAAAAAGTATATCCAAAAATTTATAATTGCCACATCAATGAAACTCGTTAGCTCGCTCGATAGCTTCCTCGTTAGTGGAACTGATCGTTCTTTTTTTTTATAGATATGCTCGCTTCAACACTACTATGTACAGTCAGAAAGTGCAAGAACTAGGCACAAAACTGACATAGTACTGAGACATCTTGAATCGTGGTTCGACCTTATTGTCCATTGGTCTTGCCAGTATCGTCATCGCAATGCATGAACATCTGCCAACGTCCTTCACAGCGGAGACTTTCAGCTCGTGCTTATCTTGCTTGCGCTCACCTTTCCTACCTGATGTTATTTCTATAACTTAGAACCTTTCAAGTTGGAAGGCTGTTGGAGTGCACATCGAAGATCTGCTAAAGCTGTTAGCCAGTTAGTTGTGAAACCAGGGCTGTTCCAAGTGCGACATTTATCAATATGGCGGCGTACCGTAGCAACCCGCATCGCAACAGCTCGCGTACGCACAGCGTACCGACGCATGCAGTCTTTCTGCACATTTTTCAAATTTATCGAAGAAAGTTTTTGTTTTTGGGCGATGGATTCGTGCCTTAGAGAGGTCGTATGATGCCATGCTGGAGGAGAATAAGTCTACCCAGACCTGGAAGCCTCCCTTCGGCGAAGTACTGAAGTTAGTATGTCCTGGAGTCAATACAGTCAATACAGGAATTGTTTTCAAGACGATGCAGTGTAATAAATTCTAGTAATGTAGTGCATCATGGAATTCGGTGTGTTTGAAACTTCGGAACACGAAGGGGCCACGTTTGCTTAACTCGCTACCATCATGATGTCAACAGATGGAACCCCACTGCTCTTATTCTACAACATGTTCTCCCCTGAGGACAGCTTACAGCCAGATTTCCGTGCATAAGAAAAGAGCGCAAATAAATCGTTAGACTGATTGCAATACATCTTGGAGAAGGAGAAGGATAGAATTCGATCGTCTGCTACTCTCTCAACGCAAAGTTGATGACATAGCAGCTACATGTACGTCTCTTCATGCGTGTGCTCTTCCCCTTTGGGGGCAGTGTGAGGATTTTAGGATTGCTGGAAATCAGATTCTGTATACTATTGGACAGCAGTTTCTGCATTGCACATGCTCCACAGTGCTCATCGGCAAGGATGTTGAATTTGCGTGTACCCCTTCACCACCCTGCTCTCCATACTATTCCAGATCAGCACTAACTGAACATTAAAGTGTTTCATTTCCAGTAAAATGTGCTCCGCCAATAAGTGCGGCATTGGAGGTGGTGATATTTATTGCCACAGTTGCACTGCTGATATTCGTCATGAAAGAAGCAATGGATGTTGGTCAAGTCAACCAGTGGGCTTGCAGTGATTTTTTTTCTTTCTTTTTTTACTATATTCACATAACCAGCTCGAAAAGAATAAGGAAAGACAATGGTACGGAGACTAGGACAAACTGACAAGTAATGAGCAGGCGCTGTGCCGAGACGCAGCAATGATGGTGGGGCATTGATGACTCTGCCGACCTGAGGTCTCGGCGTCACGGCCAAAAACACGCACCAAAACAAGGAAAAAAGAAGAAGATAGAGCTGTACAAGTCAGAAAGATGCGAAAAACCCGTAAAACCCAAGGCTTAACACGAGTGAGTGTGGGGAGAAACTATCATAGCATCATACTATTCATCGACTCGACTGCCCAGAGCCAGTTTGTGCTGCGAAGATGGCGATAAACGTTCGTTTTGAATGATTGCATTCTCTTGCTGTGGGAAGGCTGGGACAGGAGAGCTGCAGGGAGGGAGTTCCAGTTGCTGATGCTGCAGTGTGGGAAGGAGCGCTTCAGTGTCAGCGGGGCAGATGCAGGCAGCTGGTGTTGGAGCTGGTGGTCATGGCCACTGACACTACCGTGCTCGCTGCGGGTTCTGGGGTTGGCAGAGGTGATATGGCGAGGTGGCAACGCAGAGAGCAGCTGCGGTGGACCAGGCAAGTAGTGAAGCTTGTACAGGCAGGCAAGCGAGGCAACAGTACGGCGGATGGCCAAGCTGGGTAGGTGTGCCCCAGGGCCGATAGCATGGAGTGTGCGGCGCTGAACATTGTTCAGACGCTGGAGGTGACTCTGCGCAGATCCCATCCATACAAGAGGCGCATACTCCATGACTGGTCGTACGAACGCCTTATACAATGTCGTCCGGCCGGCGGGGGTGAGGATGTGGGCGGCTCTGTTTAGGACCCCAAGCTGTTCGCGTGCACGGGTGGCTACGGAGCGTAGGTGATCGCCAAAGGTCAACTTGGCGTCCACCTTCACACCAAGGAGGGTGATGCTGGTTGTCTCGGGCACCAGTGTTCCACCAAACAGGAGTGAGGGGAGATCTAAGCCGGCGCCTCTGAGGGTGGCTGTCATGGCCTGGGATTTAGTTGGTTCAAAAGTCACTTTCCACGTACGGCCCCACTCGTGCAGTCGGTCAACGGACACCTGCAGTGACTGCTCTGCGACTTCCGGAGTCTGCTGGGAGGTGACTAAGCTGTATAAGGTTGTGTCATCAGCATAGGCCTCCAAGCTGGCGCCGTCATCGAGAACGTCTGGCGCGTCGTTGATGTACGCCAGGAAAAGCGTTGGACCAAGAATGCTTCCCTGGGGGTCTTCAGCGGAGGTCGTATACGAAGCTGACGTACGCCCTCCAACAAGGCACTGTAATGAACGGGTGTCCAGGTACGAGGCAAGTCATCTCTGGAGCGGACCATCGATGCCTAGGCTGCGCACCTTGTGGAGGAGGCCGACATGAGAGACACGGTCAAACGCACCTGCGATGTCAACAGCCAGGATACGAGCCGCCCCTCCGCAGCCCACAGCGCTTGCCCAGGCAGTTTGGAGAGCTTGCAAAGCGTCTGATGTGCCGAGGCCTCTGCGAAATCCAAACTGGTGCGACGTGAGCAGATGGTGGTCCTCAAAATATTAATTAAAAAGGGGAGTGGAATTTGGCATAAGCAGTTGCATGGCTACATGTATGGCTCTAAAAATCTAATGAAATACCTAAAAGGTGTGGAGAACAACGTCTCTTAACCAGCTCCCCCTTCGCGAAGAAGTTTCAATAACTCAATAAGCGTGACATTTAGTGCGACAACAAGAGATAATCACTGGACATAACTAAAGAGGTTTTCACAACATACCTAACAGCCTAAGTGTGAATTTAATTTGCTTATGCTTGCTAGCAAAGGTTGAGTTTCTTTGTGTGGATGTATACGGCTTCAAAACAATCTAGCACTGCGTACACATGACACAATCGAACAAAATCATCTGAATACACAGCACAACAATCAGGATGCTCAAACAAATGACGATGGACGACTCATACATCAGAATAATCAGCATGTGCGGTGGACACAACCGATACCAAATGGCTAGTCGTGTGGACCCTAGCCATTGCCGCTGTCAGTGCTTTAGACGCTGCCATCGCCGTCGGTGCCGATCTTTGCTGTTGCTTGGCGTTGACGTCAGTGCTTTAGACAGCCATCACCATCGTTGCCAAATGTTGTCAACACCTGGACGCACGCATCCGACAACAGGAGACGTCCAGCAAAGAATCATCCTGGTACAAGATGATCTAACGCAGCGGCATCAACACAAAGCAACGTCACCTCACAATTAACTAGACCACCGGAAAAAAACAACCGGACAAGACACTTACTGGCATGGCAGTGACAGGAACCGCATCAACTAGAAGAATGACAAGATCAGAAACGACGGCAATGGCAGCAGGAGCAGTCTGAAGAACAAATTGCCTGACTCCACCAAGACTCGAACCAGGGACACTCGCTTGTAGCCAGCAATGCTGTAACCACTGAGCTATGGTGTAGTGGTCATCCCAGCAGAAACCGTTCAACATTTTCTTCAGACTTCGTACCTCACACTTTGTGTGAATCTATACAGGTGGGTGGAACGCAGCCCTCACTGTAATCCACACACTCCACCTACAAACTAGCACGCAATATTCTTTCAGGATCATACATCCTATCCAAATTCTACTTTGTTCTCCCAGAGGTTTGTGGGAAAATCAACTTGTTCACCTACCTGCCGGGCTGTTCAAAGCCACAACCAAATTACAATCACTGTAAGTCACATTGTGAATGTACCGTAAAAATGCCTTTTTGTTCAAGTTCTTTTGAGATGTGGCAAATGGGATTTCGGGATATTGTATCTCGTTGAATGATCTCATGTACCCTTTATGACCCGAATCTGACGCCGCTCGTGGAAGACTTTTCCAGGTATAACTCCGTGTTGGAAGCAAAGAGCTGAGATAGTGTCTTTACAAGTTCCATTGCGCATTCCTTCAAGAAAGAAACTAGCTCCTGCGATTTCTTTTCCACTTAGCCACCTATTTAACCTCTCCTTTACCACAGGCAAGTTCTCTACCAACTGGAAACTGGCTAAATTTTTGCCTATTTACAAGTGCAAAGGCAGCAAATCCCAAGCGAGTAACTATCGCCCAATTTCCCTCCTGTCCTGTATTTCCAAATTTTGCGAATGGCAATTCTTCAATCAATTATATAATCCTATTTCTCCTGCTCTGGATCCCGCGCAATCTGGGTTTCGTCGTGGTGACTCGACCGCTCTACAGCTCACCAAGCTGATCCGAAACATTGCCGACTATTGTCATATGGGGCGGAAAGTTGCCATATGCTTTTTCGACCCTGAGAAAGCTTTCGACACCGTGTGGCAGCTGACAACCTATCCAACAGAACGCAAGTTGGCTTTGTAGGTGGACTTCTCTCAGATGCCTCACCTGTTCTGTCCGGAGTGCCGCATAAAGCAAATAGCTTGGACAGTGGCTCTGCGAGCTCGTGGGCACATTCCTTAAGGACGCGAGCAGAAATACCGTCAGGCCCTGTAGCCTTGGAGACGTCGAGCTTTGTCAGAAGGCGGCGCACAGCCTCTGGGCGGAAGCGGATGGTGCGAAGAGTTCGAGCATCTGAGGGAGCAGGGTCCGGTAGGTCAGCCTCCACAAGGTCCGGACCGGCAACGCTGCATTTCTTCGAGAAGAAGCGAGCGAATGCCTCTGCTTTCTCTGAGCTCGTTGCCCACTTGCGGCCGTCAGAGTCGACAATTAGGGGAATTTCGGGCTGTGTGCGGTTGCCTGCGGCGCTCTTCAACTTCGTCCACCACTGTTTGTCTCTGAGGGACCCAGTTGTAAGGCTTCGACGGAGACTTGTCTCCTTTGCACTTCGTGATCGGAACTGGGTGGCGATCGCTACAGTCACGGAATTGCTGAACGCCTGCTGAAGTGCTGGGTCATAAGGGTGTTTTCTCCAATCGCGCCAGCGCTGAATCGCCCGTTCACGCTTATTTTGGAGTCGACGAGATGTCTGCCCTGACGTTTCCTGTGACCGGCGCTGACTCTGCCGATCACGAGCGTTCTGGCCTCGACGGGATCTCTCTTCCGACGTTTCCTGTGACCGGCGCTGATTCGCCTGTTCACGCTTATTTTGGAGTCGACGAGATGTTTGCCCTGACGTTTCCTGTGACCGGCGCTGACTCTGCCGATCACGGGCGTTCTGGTCTTTCTCTGAGCTCGTTGCCCACTTGCGGCCGTCAGAGTCGACAATTAGGGGAATTTCGGGCTGTGTGCGGTTGCCTGCGGCGCTCTTCAACTTCGTCCACCACTGTTTGTCTCTGAGGGACCCAGTTGTAAGGCTGCGACTGAGACTTGTCTCCTTTGCACGTCGTGATCGGAACTGGGTGGCGATCGCTACAGTCACGGAATTGCTGAACGCCTGCTGAAGTGCTGGGTCATAAGGGTGTTTTCTCCAATCGCGCCAGCGCTGAATCGCCCGTTCACGCTTATTTTGGAGTCGACGAGATGTCTGCCCTGACGTTTCCTGTGACCGGCGCTGACTCTGCCGATCACGGGCGTTCTGGCCTCGACGGGATCTCTCTTCCGACGTTTCCTGTGACCGGCGCTGATTCGCCTGTTCACGCTTATTTTGGAGTTGACGAGATGTCTGCCCTGACGTTTCCTGTGACCGGCGCTGACTCTGCCGATCACGGGCGTTCTGGCCTTTCTCTGAGCTCGTTGCCCACTTGCGGCCGTCAGAGTCGACAATTAGGGGAATTTCGGGCTGTGTGCGGTTGCCTGCGGCGCTCTTCAACTTCGTCCACCACTGTTTGTCTCTGAGGGACCCAGTTGTAAGGCTGCGACTGAGACTTGTCTCCTTTGCACGTCGTGATCGGAACTGGGTGGCTATCGCTACAGTCACGGAATTGCTGAACGCCTGCTGAAGTGCTGGGTCATAAGGGTGTTTTCTCCAATCGCGCCAGCGCTGAATCGCCCGTTCACGCTTATTTTGGAGTCGACGAGATGTCTGCCCTGACGTTTCCTGTGACCGGCGCTGACTCTGCCGATCACGGGCGTTCTGGCCTCGACGGGATCTCTCTTCCGACGTTTCCTGTGACCGGCGCTGATTCGCCTGTTCACGCTTATTTTGGAGTCGACGAGATGTCTGCCCTGACGTTTCCTGTGACCGGCGCTGACTCTGCCGATCACGGGCGTTCTGGCCTCGACCGGATCTCTCTTCCGACGTTTCCTGTGACCGGCGCTGAATCGCCCGTTCACGCTTATTTTGGAGTCGCCGAGATGTCTGCCCTGACGTTTCCTGTTACCGGCGCTGACTCTGCCGATCACGGGCGTTCTGGACTCGACGGGATCTCTCTTCCGACGTTTCCTGTGATCGGCGCTGAATCGCCCGTTCACGCTTATTTTGGAGTCGATTCTGCGTCTGCCCTGACGTTTCCAGGGACCGGGGCTGACTCTGCCGATCACGAGCGTTCTGGCCTCGACGGGATCTCTCTTCCGACGTTTTCTGTGACCGGCGCTGAATCGCCCGTTCACGTTTATTTTGGAGACGACTGGATCTCTCTTCCAAAGGATCTCTCTTCCAAAGTATGTTTTTGCTGACGCATCCTATCACCTATTCCGCAACTAGCGTCCATTCCAATTTTATTTCCACCTCGTCTCCCTATTAATTTTCTTTCCAAATCTCTCTCTACATCAGGGAGTCGTATACATAATACGACGAATATTGTGGCCAGCTGTTATGTACAATCCTGTAGAACCTTTATAGTCACATATAACGGGACAGATACGGTAGCTCCAGGCATGACACAAACAAACAAACACCAAATCACAGATACGGGACAGATACGGGACAGTTACGGTAGCTCCAGGTGTGACACAAACACACAAACACCAAATTAAAGCTGTGTAGACCCTGGCTAGCGCCAGACGTTACTGAAGTAACGTCTTCTGCATAGCTACGGGAATTAAAGCTGCGTGGACCCTGGCTAGCGCCAGACGTTACTGAAGTAACGTCTTCTGCATAGCTACGGGAATAAAGCACTTCCTTATGTCAGTGCATGACACAACGTGGTGTCAGAAGTTAGTCAACCAGGTCTTCTACACTTCGAGTAGAAATGGCCAAGTTCGCGCCGCCTGCAGACTTTGATTCCTCCATTCCAGATGCCTGGCCGGCTTGGAAACGCCGGTTTGCGAGATATCGCCTCGCCTCAGAGCTCAACGCGATAGACGTGAAAGTGCAAATCTCTACGTTGCTCTACTCGCTGGGCCCTGAGGCCGAAACTGTCTTCGATCAACTGGTATTCGACTCCGTTGGAGACGAGGACAAGTATGACAAGGTCATGACGAAGCTGGACGCTTACTTTACGCCAGCATTGAATGTTTTTCACCAGAGGACCATTTTCGAACAGTGCGTCCATCTTCCAGGAGAGTCCGTGGAAGAATTAGTTCGGAAACTTCAGGCAGCAGCGAAGTTCTGTGACTTTGGTGACCAGAAGGACAACAGATATCGAGATCGCCTCGTGGCTCACATTCTGGATCGTCAAGTCGCGAAGGACCTGCAGCTGATTGAGCCCGCAAAACTCACCCTCACGGACGCAGTTCTCAGGGCCAGGCAGGCCGAGAACATTTTCGGATACGTTGCAGCGCAAGCCGCCAGGCCGCAGGTCAATGCTGCATCCCGCTTTGGAGGTAAGCAGCAAGATGCAAGGAGTCGCCGCCAGCGCAGCCTGCACCAACGCCGTCCACGCAGAGGAAGAGCGGCACTGCAGCTTCAACATGTGGATGGTGTGGCCACGCTGGTTCGCACAAGAGCAACCGTTCTGCGTATCCTGCGTTCCGTCGCAAGTGTGATTCATGCGGCAAGCAGGGCGACTTCGCCGGCGTCTGTCTTTCCACTCCAGCAACCACGCGTGGTGCCAGAGCTGTCGAAAATGAATCGCTCGCGTCCCCGTCGCCATTCATGGGTGGTGTTGCAGAGCTGTCATCCAACGCCAGACCTTCCCAGTCCACCGACGCCTGGTCAGTAAGTCTGCCTGTCTGCCTGCTTGCTCGACAAATTTGATATTGAAGATCGACACAGGTGCAGACGTATCATGTATCACGCACTCCACGTATCAGAATCTCGTACTTGGTCTGGCTCATCGCAATTGTCGCTTATCTATCGCCACTAAGAACAGGAGTTTTTTTACCGCTCTGTGAAATTTCCAACAGGCATAGTGAGGAAGCATGATACATGAATACTCTCCGCTACAAGAAAAAAAATTCAGCAATGGAATCAGGTGAAGCAAGTCGAAGAAAGGAAGCAAAGTAAGCAAAATGAAGAAGAAGCGCGTTCTTGCACTCACACTAGTAATACAGGTCCAGAGTACATTCAACTCCGCATCTCTGGAGCCGCGCGGCTACATTCGCTGACATTTGCTGGTGTCTAGCTGCTGGCATAGACTGGTACATGGTAGAGTATCTCTCGCGTTCTCAGCCTATCATAATTATGGCAGCAATGGGAAAGAAACAGTTGTGGCTGTCACTTCGGTGCTTGAATGAACCGTGGGCAGTGTGACCTGTGTGTCACCACAGTGTGTTTCAACAAAGCCTTCGAATGAGGCATACAGGCCTCTCCAGACAGCTGTCATACGCTTCGCTGGATACCCTGGCCTCAACTCTTGTAATGCGGCTGCTAGGTCCACCAAGAGAAGGAACAACCAACACGTCGGCCGGGCGCATCCATCAAAAACACTTTTCTTCTTCAGCATGGGGCTCATACTCCTCTGCAGTGCACGCGTGCCTGTCACGCTTTCCAGGCCAGGATG
The DNA here is from genome assembly GCF_964019385.1 of Sycon ciliatum. NCBI lineage: Eukaryota > Metazoa > Porifera > Calcarea > Leucosolenida > Sycettidae > Sycon > Sycon ciliatum. The sequence goes on from NC_088649.1 coordinate 25,858,311, forward strand.
TCAGTTGCCCCTGCTACAGTTCCGGTCTTCGGGTCTCTGCGCGCGCTTGGCTTTTGGCAACACAGACAGTGAATGGCCAGATTCCCACTTCCCAAAAAAGTCGAATACATCGCGATTCAAAGCGCTAGTCGCGATCATTTTTTCCTTGGTGCCTCCTTTGATTTTTCCATCACGATCTCCCAAGCAAAAGTAAGTTCGATATCGTGATTGGACTGTGTTTTACCTGTCAAAAAGGGCGTGGGGATAAGCGAAAATTGCGATGAGCCGGACCAAGTGCAACGCCCTGTACTCACACCATCCACTACCAAACTTCTTAGTCCATCTGGTGCACCTCTATCCATCAAGGGTCAGTTCACTGCAGACACCATGCACAAGAGTGAACTGTTCTCTATGGAGATCGTAGTTATCGATGGACCTGGATCTACCAACCTGTTGAGTCGCAGAGACTGCCCCCGACTTCGCCTGATCCAGCATTTAGATGCAGCAGAATCGTGTACCAGCAAGCCAGCACAGCCCATCGGTTGTATGGTTGGGCCCCCAGCTCATATCAACCTTGTGGATGACGCCACGCCGTACCACTGTGGTGTTGCCCGCCGTGTGCCTCTGCCTCTACAGGACAAGGTCACAGAAGAGCTCGCACGTATGGAGGAAATGGGCATCATCGTCCGGGAAACAGATCCCTCTGACTGGTGCTCTCCTATGGTGCCGGTTCGTAAACCTAATGGTCGCGTACGGATCTGCGTAGACCTAAAGAAGCTGAACGGCAACGTGAAGAGCGAGCACTTCCCTCTTCCGACAGTTGAGGACACACTGGCTAGGCTCGCCGGATCTACTGTCTTTTCCACGCTGGATGCCAACAGCGGCTTCTGGCAAGTGCCTCTCACGGAGTCTGCATCCAAGCTGACCACGTTCATCACGCCTGTGGGTCGTTTCCGTTTCCTCGGGATGCCATTCGGTATAACCTCTGCACCAGAAATCTTCCAGCGACGCCTGCAGGATTTCCTGTCCCACGTCAAAGGTTCTGAGGTATTCGTGGACGACGTTCTGGTCCACGCCGCTAACGAAGCTGAACACGACCACCAGCTGGACACAACGCGCCAGGTCCTTGCTGACGCAGGCATCACTCTTAACCCCGACAAATGCCACCTCAAGCAGTCGTCAGTCAAGTACCTGGGACACATCGTCAGCGGGTCCGGTGTGAAACCCAACCCCAGCAAAGTCTCCGCCATTGACGAACTCAAAGAGCCTACGAATGTTCCTGAGCTCCGGCGTGCCTTGGGTCTGTTCACATACGTCGCCAGATTCATCCCGGAATTGGCTACGATCTCAGCGCCCCTCCGTCAGCTCCTGCACACCAACACTGGTTGGTTCTGGGACTCCCCGCAGCAGGACGCGTTCCGTCGGCTTAAAGAGCTCGTTGTTTCAGCCCCGTGCTTAGTGCACTATGACCCCAAGCGTCCCATCATAGTCAGTGCAGATGCCAACAGCTATGGCATTGGTGGTGTTCTGCTCCAGAAGCACGATGGCGACTGGCGCCCAGTAGGCTACGCCTCTCGCTCCCTGACCAAGACGGAACAAGGCTATGCGCAGATCGAAAAGGAATGCCTCGCAGCGTTGTGGACGTGCGAGAGGTTAGACCTCTTCGGCACTCCCAGGTTCATCGTGCAGACGGACCACAAGCCCCTAGTGCCACTGATCAACACCAGAGACCTGGACAAGGTTCCCATCCGATGCCACCGAATGCTGCTAAGCTTCCTCGGGTGCGAAGTCCATGCCATACACGTTCCCAGCAAGGATCTGGTGGTGGCCGACACGCTTTCACGAGCGCCAGCATCGGCGTCAGTTGACAACGTTCTGCAAGACGACATCGGCATGGTTTTATCAACCACTGCCGAAGATCTCACGAGTCCATCCGTTCTCGCCGACCTAGCCAAGGCTACGTCTGAAGATCCCTTGTTGTCCAGTGTGATGCGCTACGTCATCCATGGCTGGCCTGCTACCGTCCCTGACGACATCAAGCCGTTCCATCGTGAGCGAGGCCAGTTGTCTCACATGCAAGGTGTCTTGTGCCACGGCTTTCGCCTGGTGGTTCCGTCCGTGCTACAGCCTGAAATCCTCCAGAAGCTGCACGATGGTCACCAAGGTGTAATGAAGAGTAAAGTCTGTGCCCGCTTCTCGTCGTGGGGGCCTGGTATCTCTGCCGACATCAAGGCGTACGTCGCCAAGTGCACTACCTGTATCAAGCAGCGTCATCAGTCTCCAGAGCCTCTTTAGACAACTCCGTTCCCCGAGCGTCCGTGGCAGCGTATTGCATCGGATCTCTGTTATGTCGACGGCCGCCAGTACCTGATTACCGTGGACTATTTCTCCCGTTACATTGATGTCGCTTGTCTCTCATCGACTACATCACGGGCCGTCATCACTCACCTGAAGAGTATATTTGCTGTCCACGGCTATCCGGACATCTTCGTCAGCGATAATGGGTCACAGTTCGCTTCCGACGCCTCTCACATCCAGTATAAGAAGTACCCCACTCTTGACAAGCTCACCCATTACAAATCTGAGCGGAACAAGGCCCGGAATATGTCTCGCTCATTTTCGCTGCGCTCACCTTCCCCTCTTCGGTCCTACGTAACCATGAACCTTCCAAGTTGGAAGGCTGTTGGTTTGCGCACTGGAGATGTGTTAGAGCTAGGTCTCGGGTCGCTGAATGTCTCAGTAGCCTGTCAGTTGTGTGCCCTATTATCGCACTTTCTGACCGTTTATCATCTCGTTACCGTCGTGGATAGTTGCTGCATAACTCGTTCTCAGGTGTTTCTTCTCTTTTTTACATTTTATTACTCGCTCTGTATCCGACTTTAAACTTTCTTTGAGTGCCGACTCTTTTTAAAATAATCTTTCTCTTTTGTAACTCGGGTATTGAGCCAATAATAAAAGTAGAAAGGAAAAGGACATATGGAAATGAGTTAAGAGTAACTCTCCACCACTGTAACTAGATACTATATACAGTCAGAAAGTGCAACAACTAGGCACAAAACTGACAGAGTACTGAGACATTCGACGTCCTGACACCTAGCTTGTACACATCTCCGTAGCGCTAACTGACAGCCTTCCAACTTGGAAGGTTCAAGGTTATGAAAAGACCAAAGAGGGGAAGGCAAGCGCAACGAAAACGAGCACAAGCTACAGTCCCAACGGAACAAAGAATGTCGATTGTCACTGGACGATGACGAGTTTCAAATTGCACACCTGATGAGCCGTCACGAACCATACGGCGAAACTTACGTCGTGTGAAACAACTTGTTTTGTAGTCAACTAGTCCATCACAATGTCATGCATGAGGAGTACTGTAGGAGTTTAGATTTCGGCTTGTACAATTCGTTCTCGCAAAGCTTCCCCCTTCTTAATTTATCTTTGATATTTTTGACCCACCCAAGTTGGGTGGTGTGCTGCTTTGCTGCTTCGAATTGTAGTTAGACCGCTTTGTCAAATCGCCTACTGGTCTCGTCATCGTCCAGTGACAATCGACATTCTTTGTTCCGTTGGGACTGTAGCTTGTGCTCGTTTTCGTTGCGCTTGCCTTCCCCTCTTTGGTCTTTCCATAACCTTGAACCTTCCAAGTTGGAAGGCTGTCGGTTAGCGCTACGGAGATGTGTTGAAGCTAGGTGTCAGGACGTCGAATGTCTCAGTACTCTGTCAGTTATGTGCCTAGTTATTGCACTTTCTGACTGTATATAGTAACTAGTTACAGTCGTGGAGAGTTACTCTTAACTCGTTTCCATATGTCCTTTTCCTTTCTACTTTCTCTTTTGTATAAATAATAATAATCCCTAGTCATAACTCGTAACAGGTTGTCCTTCTCCTCTGAGATGCCAAATAGAGTAACAAGAAATTCTTCCAGGAAGTGATATACATCCTATCAAAATTCTACTTTGATCTCCCAGGGATTTGACAAGTAATCAACTTGTTCACCTTCCTGCCGGGCTGTTCAACGCCACAACCAAATTACAATACCTGTAAGTCATGTTGTGAATGTACCGTTATTATGATCCCACCAGAGCAGTTCAGGACAAGACAAAAGGGGCACTGTTGACTTCAAGATCAAAGCTAGAACGCCGAACTAGAATGACAGAGAAGCTCAGCAGCACAACGGAGAAGCATGCGCGGCTGATACAACTTGGAGTAGAGGAGTAGAAAGAACTTCCTTGAGCGTGTAGACCTGCGCAGATTAGAGCTAGGAGAATTAACAGAGATAGCAGAAGACTGAGTAGAAGATTCAGCAGAAGGTGCAGCAGATGCAGAAGAGGATAGCGATGTTGATTCCACATCCTGGCGGCTGGCGGCAACCTCTGGCTGTGACGGCTGCGGTGATTCGGCATCTGCATGTGATGGCGGCTGTGCAGTTACCAAAGTTGAAGTCGATGGCGGTGATGACCGGTCGGATATGCCTGCACTCTCGGGTAGCATTTCTCCTCCATCGGACGGAAGACGGCGTCTAATGTGATCAGCATGGCGATTCCATATGCGACCATCATCCAGACGTACAGTAAACGTGGCTGGACCAAGACATTCTTCCGGCACACCAGGCATCCATTTAGGCGTCGATGTGAAGTTAATCACCCAAACAGCATCACCACAACAGAGATCCGACGCCCGCGCTGTGCGACGGTCAACAGCAGCACCTTGCCTGTTCAAGACACGTGCTGATGTATCTGGAAACGTCAGGTCAAGACGAGAACGTGGCTTGCGTTCATAAGCAGCTGAAATGATGATTGGCCTGTTGTTGACTGAGGCGTTAAGCGATAATGAAACAGAAAGCGGTGTAACCGTGACGCTAGGTCTCCACCAGCACCTGACAATTTCTTCAAGCCGGATTTGACTGTTTGAACTGCTCGTTCAGCAAGACCGTTGCTTGCTGGGTGGTAGGGTGAAACCAAAGTATGCTTGATACCGTTAATTGAGCAGAATTGTTGAAACTCCGAGCTGGTGAACACTGAGCCATTATCCGAGACAAGCTGTTGCGGAAGACCATGTGTAGCGAAACACTCACGAAGCTTGCCACTGGTAGCTGTCGACGTAGCAGATGGAACAGCGTGCACGTCGATGTACTTGCTGTGGCTGTCGACGATCACAAGTAGCATCTTGCCTTCCACCGGGCCTGCATAATCAATGTGCAGTCGGGTCCAGGGTTTGCCTGGCCACTCTCAGGGATGCAATGGCTGTAGTGCTGGAGACTTCTGGGTTGCTTGAGATGGCTCACAGCTGCGGACCTTGAGTTCAATTTCGGCACCGATCGATGGCCACCAGACGTAGCTGCGGGCGAGCGACTTCATTCTGGTTATGCCGGGATGGCTGAAATGTAACTCTTCCAGTAACTTTTCTCGGCCTTGGGGTGGAATGACAATGCGAGACCCCAACAGTAAGCACCCATCGATGATGGAGAGTTCACTTCGACGACGGTAGTACACTTGGTAATCGCTATGTACGTCGTTAGGCCAGCCTTCCTGGACGTACTTAAGAACTAATGGAAGCACTGGATCGCGGCGAGACCATTGCGCAACGCTCGATGATGTCACGGGAGTTCCGTCCAAAACAGTCATTGACAAAACTGTTTCAGCCGGCACGGGAACCTGGAATTCTGGCGTTGGCGCCGGCAGACGACTGAGACCATCAGCGTTTCCATTCGATTTGCCGGGCTTGTACTGTAGCTCATAGTCATAGTTGGCTAACATCAGCGCCCAACGCTGAATACGACTGCTGGCCATAGCAGGAACGGGCCGACACTCGCTGAACAAACCCAGCAGAGGTTTGTGGTCTGTTTGAAGAGTGAATGATTGGCCATACAGGTACTTGTGGAATCGCTTGACAGCGAAAACCATGGCAAGGCCTTCCTTCTCAATCTGTCCGTAGTTTCGTTCTGCTGACGACAGGGTACGCGATGCGAAGATTACCGGATGCTCCTCGCCATTGACAACATGCGACAAAACTGCCCCAATGCCGTACGGTGAGGCATCACAGCTCACAACAATTATTGGTAGTTTAGGGTCGTAATGCACACGGACGGGTGAGTCAATGAGCAGCTTCTTGCTACTCTCGAATGCGGACTGTTGACAATGAGACCAGTCCCAACTCTTGGAAGACAATAGTTCATACAACGGAGTAAGTACTGAGCTCAGGTTAGGAATGAACTTGTGGTAGTAGTTGATTAGTCCGAGATAGCTTCTCAGCTCTTGCACGTCGGTAGGAGCCCTTGCATCAATGACATCTTGCACTTTCTCCTTGGTTGGCTTAATTCCAGATGCATCGATGATGTGACCTAAGAATGTCACAGAGGACCTTGCAAATGAACGTTTGGTGCGGTTCAAATGCAATCCAGCTGCGTTGAGACGTTCCAGAACCATGTTCAGATGTTTGTCGTGTTCTTCACGAGTTGTGCCAGAGAGAAGGATGTCATCCAAGTAGATCACGACCATTGGTATTCCAGCTAGCAATTGGTCGAGCGTACGTTGAAATATGCTCGGGGCCGAAGACACACCAAAAGGCAGTCGGTTGTACACAAACAGTCCCTTCGTGGTGTTGATGGTGGTAAGAAGTTTAGACTGTTCATCCAGTGGTAATTGGAGATAAGCTTGACTGAGGTCCAGCTTGGTGAAGCAACAGCCATTAGCAAGTTTCACGTACAAATCCTCTATGTTCGGCAATGGGTACTTATCTGTCTTGGCTGCCTGGTTAACAGTGCACTTGTAATCACCGCAAATGCGGACTTGGCCATTGCTCTTGAGAACTGGCACAATCGGTGCTGCCCACTCAGCGAATTCGACTGGCTGAATGACATTGTTGTCGACTAGTTTGTCCAGCTCCTTCTCCACGGCAGACTGTAGAGCATAAGGCACAGAGCGAGCTTTCAGGAAGCGAGGTCTAGCATTGCGGTCGACTGCAAGCTTGACACTGCTGTGCTTCCAGGTGCCTAGTCCGGGCTTGAAAACATCAGGATGCTTGCTCAGGAGGTCACTGCTCAGATCTCCGGTGACATTGAAGACTCGGTTCCAGTTGAGCTTTAGCGTCTGCAGCGCGTCTCTACCCAACAGATTCAGACCAGAACCCTCGACGACAAACATGATCAGCTGAGCCGAGTTCTTCGCATGACGGGCATTGCAGATGAGACGACCAATAACTGGTATGATCTTGCCAGCATACGACCTAAGGCTCGGCAGGTCATTCGTCTCCAGACTCGGGAGTTGCTGCTTGGTGTCTTTCGACGCCAGTGTCTGGTACTCCGCTTTGTTGATTATTGTTACTGCCGCTCCGGTGTCTATCTCAAACACAACAGGGGTGCCAGCCAGACTCACACTACACATATAAGGATCCACGTTGGAACGCACATGACCAGAGCAACTGGTGTGGTGCAGCTCCGCACTGTATTCCGCCGTCTGGTCAGGTGATGCGAACTCCGGGGCTCTCTGCTCGGAAAACTGATGCACAGCCTTCGACCGGCATACCTTTGCGAAATGATTCGACCTGCTGCAGGACTTGCACGTCTTGCCCCATGCTGGGCAATCCGAGCGGTTGTCGTGCCATTTCCCCCCGCATCCGCTACATTTGCGAACGGCCTTACTGGAAGGACTGGGCTGGTCACGACTTGATGGGTGTCGCCTCTCCACTTTATGGACTTGGGGATGTTCAGGCTTGCTGAAGCTGCTGGCCCCGGCCATGGCTACCACAGACGACATCGTGACTTCCACTGAACGTGCGTAAGTAAGGAGGTCTGCCAACGACATGCTGCTCTCCATGAAAGCCTTTTCACGTACCTTCGACGACACACAGTGCTGTACCACCTGAGACTTTAGCTCTGTGTCCATATCTGCAAATTGACAGTGCTTGACCAAACGCCTAAGACGAGTTACGTAGCTATCAAGGGTCTCCGACTGAGATTGTTTCTCACGACGGAACAAGTAGACCTCGTATTCCCTGTTGCGCTTCGGACTGAAGTGAGCCGGCAGAGCATCCTTCAAGTCGTCGTAACTTGTAATGCTACTGCTGTCAAAGGTGAGGTAGACGTCAAACACGTCCTCTCCGCCACCGTGCAAGAGCTGGGCTCTCTGCCGCTCGTCTTCCGTGATGTTTGCTGCAATCAAATAATTATCGAAACGAGCCAGCCATTTCTCCCAACGAGGGCCAACCGACTCAGGCGGTTCCAGATCAAACGGGTTCAATGATTTTACTGTGCTCATCGTGGCAGCTGAATCAAGGACTTCGTCGCCAAATATTATGATCACACCAGAGCAGTTCAGGACAAGACAAAAGGGGCACTGTTGACTTCAAGATCAAAGCTAGAACGCCGAACTAGAACGACAGAGAAGCTCAGCAGCACAACGGAAAAGCATGCGTGGCTGATACAACTTAGAGCAAAGGAGTAGAAAGATAATGATCTATCACGTGAGGTAGCTCACTAGTACGGATATCACAACCGTAAAAAGGCATTTTTTGCCGTAGTTCTTTTCTTTTGATATGTGGCAAATGGGATTTCGGGATTTGGTATTTCGCTAATTGATCTCATGTACACTCCCCCACCCTTTATGACCTGAATCTGACGCCGCTTGTGGAAGACTTTTCCAGGTAGAACTCCGGGCTGGAAGCAAAGAGCTGAGATAGCGTCTTTACAATTGGTCTGGCGCATTCCTTCAAGACAGGAGCGGAAACACCGTCGGGTCCAGTCGCCTTTGAGGAATTCAAGACGAGCTAGAGACCTGTGGACTGCATTGGGACAAAAGTGAACTGTCGTTAGTGCATGTGAGCCAGTGAATGCTGTGTTCAGTAAGTCCATCGTAGTAAATTCGAGGCTTTGTACACTGCATTTGTTGGAAGAGAAATGTGAGAAAGCCTCCGAGTTCTCATACTAACTTGTGGCCCTCTCGCACCCTTTAAGGTAGCTCGTTCCTAAATTTAAAACTAGTCCTTTGAGCATCCTTCTGCGCAGGTTTGGAGTAAAAATATTATGAAATATTATTATTTTTTGCCGCTCGCGGATTCGAACCTCCCCCGTATAAACTTTTTTCTTCTTCTTTTCTGGTAGTGGTTTTTGACAAGAATAGCTTCTTTAATCAACTCAAAAGGTATGTTCTTGTGGCAACAGAAACATGGAACTTGGCAGCCACTTTTTCATCAATCAAAGGAACATCTTTACCAAATTTATAGGAAATCCATTGAGCCGTTTCAATTTACTTGATGGCAGGGATTATGTAAATTTACCCCCAAATTGACAAATTGATAGTACAGTGCGTATCGGTTATAGTGTGGTCGTATACAAGAATATATTGCCTACAAGAATAAACACTCATTTTTTTCATAATCAGAACACATGTTTTATGTGTATATTTATTCTTACAAGCAGTATTATCGCATAGTAGAATATATCGGCCCTAAGAATGGATTTTATGCAGCAAAATATGCCAGATTAGTGCAAAGTGTGTTGCCTGTAGTAATCACATCTGTGCTCTGTGCATACTCAATACAATAATACTCAACACAAAAAGAGAGTTATGTCCAAGGGAGCATTGGAAAATCACTTTTTCTGTCCAGTCGGACTCTTTCTTCCGACTTCTCTCGTATCTGCTGCTCCGCAGTCTAGTCGCCTAGCACGACCGGTCGACCGCGAGTCTGATCCGTGTGTATCATGTGTACGTATCCACATGCCAAACGTGCACACAATGCGCGCATGCGCATATGATTATGTCACACGTGCATATGATATGTCACACGTGCATTATGATATGTGCACACTTGATTTATCGTGTGTAAGAAATATCGGCAATAAGAATCAAATGTCGTTTTTCAAACACCCACGCTATAACCGATACCTACTGTACTTGACAAAGTATGCTTCTGGTAGCTGCAGGGGGCTATAACTTGGTAGACTCTTCCCATTACTATTTGAGCTGAGCAAACCAAGAAGGTGGCTAAGGCATACTTTTTTGGAATTTTCTTTTTTCATGCCAAAGTGATATCTTTCTGTCCAACTTTATGGAAATGTTGGTGCCCATCTGAAATGTATATGTGCCATAAATAAGTTCACATTGTGCACATGTCACAGAATGTGTGGTATCAATGACACTAAGGATTGGTTCATACGGCACACGCAAGCACTAGCACTTGTACAACTTTGAGGGCGTCAAGGGCCGCATCAGTACTGGGCGCCAGTTATACACTTCGGGCTGGACATCACCGAGCGCAACTGTACTACTACTACTACTACTTCTACTACTACTACTACTACTACTACTACTACTACTACTACTACTACTACTACTACTACTACTACTACTACTACTACTACTACTACTACTACTACTACTACTACTACTACTACTACTACTACTACTACTACTACTACTACTACTACTACTACTACTACTACTACTACTACTACTACTACTACTACTACTACTACTACTACTACTACTACTACTACTACTACTACTACTACTACTACTACTACTACTACTACTACTACTACTACTACTACTACTACTACTACTACTACTACTACTACTACTACTACTACTACTACTACTACTACTACTACTACTACTACTACTACTACTACTACTACTACTACTACTACTACTACTACTACTACTACTACTACTACTACTACTACTACTACTACTACTACTACTACTACTACTACTACTACTACTACTACTACTACTACTACTACTACTACTACTACTACTACTACTACTACTACTACTACTACTACTACTACTACTACTACTACTACTACTACTACTACTACTACTACTACTACTACTACTACTACTACTACTACTACTACTACTACTACTACTACTACTACTACTACTACTACTACTACTACTACTACTACTACTACTACTACTACTACTACTACTACTACTACTACTACTACTACTACTACTACTACTACTACTACTACTACTACTACTACTACTACTACTACTACTACTACTACTACTACTACTACTACTACTACTACTACTACTACTACTACTACTACTACTACTACTACTACTACTACTACTACTACTACTACTACTACTACTACTACTACTACTACTACTACTACTACTACTACTACTACTACTACTACTACTACTACTACTACTACTACTACTACTACTACTACTACTACTACTACTACTACTACTACTACTACTACTACTACTACTACTACTACTACTACTACTACTACTACTACTACTACTACTACTACTACTACTACTACTACTACTACTACTACTACTACTACTACTACTACTACTACTACTACTACTACTACTACTACTACTACTACTACTACTACTACTACTACTACTACTACTACTACTACTACTACTACTACTACTACTACTACTACTACTACTACTACTACTACTACTACTACTACTACTACTACTACTACTACTACTACTACTACTACTACTACTACTACTACTACTACTACTACTACTACTACTACTACTACTACTACTACTACTACTACTACTACTACTACTACTACTACTACTACTACTACTACTACTACTACTACTACTACTACTACTACTACTACTACTACTACTACTACTACTACTACTACTACTACTACTACTACTACTACTACTACTACTACTACTACTACTACTACTACTACTACTACTACTACTACTACTACTACTACTACTACTACTACTACTACTACTACTACTACTACTACTACTACTACTACTACTACTACTACTACTACTACTACTACTACTACTACTACTACTACTACTACTACTACTACTACTACTACTACTACTACTACTACTACTACTACTACTACTACTACTACTACTACTACTACTACTACTACTACTACTACTACTACTACTACTACTACTACTACTACTACTACTACTACTACTACTACTACTACTACTACTACTACTACTACTACTACTACTACTACTACTACTACTACTACTACTACTACTACTACTACTACTACTACTACTACTACTACTACTACTACTACTACTACTACTACTACTACTACTACTACTACTACTACTACTACTACTACTACTACTACTACTACTACTACTACTACTACTACTACTACTACTACTACTACTACTACTACTACTACTACTACTACTACTACTACTACTACTACTACTACTACTACTACTACTACTACTACTACTACTACTACTACTACTACTACTACTACTACTACTACTACTACTACTACTACTACTACTACTACTACTACTACTACTACTACTACTACTACTACTACTACTACTACTACTACTACTACTACTACTACTACTACTACTACTACTACTACTACTACTACTACTACTACTACTACTACTACTACTACTACTACTACTACTACTACTACTACTACTACTACTACTACTACTACTACTACTACTACTACTACTACTACTACTACTACTACTACTACTACTACTACTACTACTACTACTACTACTACTACTACTACTACTACTACTACTACTACTACTACTACTACTACTACTACTACTACTACTACTACTACTACTACTACTACTACTACTACTACTACTACTACTACTACTACTACTACTACTACTACTACTACTACTACTACTACTACTACTACTACTACTACTACTACTACTACTACTACTACTACTACTACTACTACTACTACTACTACTACTACTACTACTACTACTACTACTACTACTACTACTACTACTACTACTACTACTACTACTACTACTACTACTACTACTACTACTACTACTACTACTACTACTACTACTACTACTACTACTACTACTACTACTACTACTACTACTACTACTACTACTACTACTACTACTACTACTACTACTACTACTACTACTACTACTACTACTACTACTACTACTACTACTACTACTACTACTACTACTACTACTACTACTACTACTACTACTACTACTACTACTACTACTACTACTACTACTACTACTACTACTACTACTACTACTACTACTACTACTACTACTACTACTACTACTACTACTACTACTACTACTACTACTACTACTACTACTACTACTACTACTACTACTACTACTACTACTACTACTACTACTACTACTACTACTACTACTACTACTACTACTACTACTACTACTACTACTACTACTACTACTACTACTACTACTACTACTACTACTACTACTACTACTACTACTACTACTACTACTACTACTACTACTACTACTACTACTACTACTACTACTACTACTACTACTACTACTACTACTACTACTACTACTACTACTACTACTACTACTACTACTACTACTACTACTACTACTACTACTACTACTACTACTACTACTACTACTACTACTACTACTACTACTACTACTACTACTACTACTACTACTACTACTACTACTACTACTACTACTACTACTACTACTACTACTACTACTACTACTACTACTACTACTACTACTACTACTACTACTACTACTACTACTACTACTACTACTACTACTACTACTACTACTACTACTACTACTACTACTACTACTACTACTACTACTACTACTACTACTACTACTACTACTACTACTACTACTACTACTACTACTACTACTACTACTACTACTACTACTACTACTACTACTACTACTACTACTACTACTACTACTACTACTACTACTACTACTACTACTACTACTACTACTACTACTACTACTACTACTACTACTACTACTACTACTACTACTACTACTACTACTACTACTACTACTACTACTACTACTACTACTACTACTACTACTACTACTACTACTACTACTACTACTACTACTACTACTACTACTACTACTACTACTACTACTACTACTACTACTACTACTACTACTACTACTACTACTACTACTACTACTACTACTACTACTACTACTACTACTACTACTACTACTACTACTACTACTACTACTACTACTACTACTACTACTACTACTACTACTACTACTACTACTACTACTACTACTACTACTACTACTACTACTACTACTACTACTACTACTACTACTACTACTACTACTACTACTACTACTACTACTACTACTACTACTACTACTACTACTACTACTACTACTACTACTACTACTACTACTACTACTACTACTACTACTACTACTACTACTACTACTACTACTACTACTACTACTACTACTACTACTACTACTACTACTACTACTACTACTACTACTACTACTACTACTACTACTACTACTACTACTACTACTACTACTACTACTACTACTACTACTACTACTACTACTACTACTACTACTACTACTACTACTACTACTACTACTACTACTACTACTACTACTACTACTACTACTACTACTACTACTACTACTACTACTACTACTACTACTACTACTACTACTACTACTACTACTACTACTACTACTACTACTACTACTACTACTACTACTACTACTACTACTACTACTACTACTACTACTACTACTACTACTACTACTACTACTACTACTACTACTACTACTACTACTACTACTACTACTACTACTACTACTACTACTACTACTACTACTACTACTACTACTACTACTACTACTACTACTACTACTACTACTACTACTACTACTACTACTACTACTACTA
>NC_088649.1:25878016-25973016 GCF_964019385.1 Sycon ciliatum
GAGTAGAAAGAGAAGGTTGAGGCTGGTGTTACAGTGAAGACGAAAGCAGGAAGTGGCGCTTAGCCCACACTAGGACCTGACGGACTTCAGCACATACAGCATTTTGTTGAAAACAACCGCTATTCCAGCAGCGAGAAAGCAGCAGCCGACTTGGCTGATGTCGGTCCAGCAGGCGAATCAGTAGGTGCTAGGCAGGTGAGACGGCGCCTATCAGAAACCCATCGCATTGGCTTCCGCATAAGAAAGTCGTCCTCACAGAGGCACACTGGCTCCACCGTCTTGTGTGGGCAATCGTCCACCAAGACCATGCCTTCGATCAGACAGTATCCGCCAACGAAGCTTGCTTCGCTGCCTGCCCAAATCATGTTCTGGTTTCCTCGCGATTCTGTGCCTGTTCTTGAGCAGTCACAGCATCCGGCGAAGGTGCACGTCCTCGGCGCTGTGTCTCTGTCACGCGCAGAAGCACATCCTCGACAACGGCATGCCGATCATTGCGTTTCAACCTGCTCGTTCACCAGACCTAAACCCGATCGAGAACATTTGGAGCTTGCTGAAACGATGACTGGCGGCACGCAACTGGTAAACTGCAGATAAGCTACACAAGGCTCCGATCTGCCGATGTGGCGAGTTTAGCAACATCCATGCCAAACCGTCTGCAGGAAGTCATCGCTAATAATGGTGGTCACAGCAGATACTAGCCCAGCTTCCCAGCTACTGCAAATAAAATAAAATCATGACAAGACTATCATGACAAGAACACTAAAAACACTAAAAATGAAGTTTTGCTTAGCGGAGCAAGTATACAAAGTTCACTTATTTGAGGAAAAGACACAAACGGGGACAGTCTGAAGAAAAAATTGACTGTCACCACCAGGACTCGAACCATGGATCCTCGCTTGTAGCCAGCGATGCTGTCACCAGTGAGCTATGGTGTAGTCGTCATCCCAGCAGAGTCTGTTCAACATTTTCTTCAGACTTCGTTCCTCACACTTTGTGTTAATCTACACCGGTGGGTGGGATGCAGACCTCACTGTAACACACACACTTCACGTACAATGTAGGAGCAGGAGCAGCGACGGCAGGTGCAGCAGCTGTGGGAGCAGCAGCAGGTTGAGCAATAACTTGATGACTGACTAGGTAGACAACAGCCACCTATGTAGTGGGTACTAACAACGAGACTGACGTTCCATAAATAGTCAAGGTACGAGTTCACGCACCGCTGCCACCAATGTAGTGGTAGACGAGTGCGCGAATTTACTTTTAATCGATCTTCAGGTACACACCTGGATTGTTAGGTTAATAAAAGAAGCGTTCGTTCGTGGTTCTCCTCTTCCTGGAGCGCGTCACCGTGGCGCTATGTGCAATGGGCATACAAGTTGCAAAGGAGCGAGTGTCAGTGGTCATTTCTGCTACAATGCCGGAGGGAACACTTTATTCCACGATTTATAACCCAGGGTACCTGACAGCCAAGGTCTTCCAGGCACAAGCAAGTCCGCCAAAGAAAAAGACACCAGCACTGCCTTCGTCTTCTGAGCGACGCCTTAGAGGACAAGTGTGCAGAGAAGGACTTTCGCTTGAGACAGAGCACGCACTTTCGGGACAAGCTCTGGTCATTCGCTCGGTAGAGTTACATAAGGATCCGTACCATGAAGCGTTGCGTAGCCACAAAGGAGCGCATCGATACAAATGCAAGGCTAGCCCGGAAGCTTGGCAAGCTTCGTGCAGAAGCTGGCAAGCAAGAGCATGAAATTACGCAAGCCGCATCACTAGCCCAGCTTGGCGCTCGGACCAGTAGTGCGGCGACATGTGATGGATCCAGTGTCCAGCGGGCATTGGTTGTGGATGATTGTGTGCCGGACAGCACCAGGCGGATTCTGGAGCTTGGACCGAGCAATAATCTAGCACCACCATTCGCAATATTGTTCATGCACTCTCTGGAAACGCACCTTCTGGCTGAGTCACCGGTTCTGCCTGTGCTGTACAAACGGTACATTGATGATGTGATCATTCTCTGGACCCACGGTGAGAAACGCCTCTTGGTGCTAATACAGCACTTCAATGCAGGACACGACCGACTCAAGTTCACCTACGAGCTCAGCAGTAGCAAAGGCTGGATTGATTACATGGACGTGACGATTGCCATACAACAGTCGGGCCAGATGACGTACAAGCTCTGTCAAAAGCCATGCAATAGTGGATTGCTGATAGACTACGCATCTGCTGTGCCCCATCACATCAAACTTGCCGTTGCCAAGTCTCAATTCTTAAGAGGACAACGTCTGTCTTCCAATGACACCATGTGTGAAGAAAGTGAACAGAAAAGACCAACTTCAACTCAACTACTATCCAAAGAGCCTCATCATTTGAGGAAGCATGTGATATACTGTCTGCAATGCAAGTTGTGCAGGGTAAAATACATTGGAGAGACGGGTCACACACTGGAGACGAGACTGAAGGAACACAATGTTGAAGCTCGTAGGTGGACTGTGGAGAAGCCATTGGGTGACCACATGTGAGCTAAGCATGCAGGGATCAACCTGAGTGTCGGGGACAGCATCTTCTCAGCAGTGTCTGTGATTGCAAGGTCCAGTGAGAGGGCAAGCCGCATATTGTGGGAGGCAGTGGAGATCAGAAACGAAGGCCCAGAGATCAACACCAGTGCTGAATGGTCATTACTCTAAAACAGTCACACCACACTGGTTATCTACAGTTGCGCATGTGCCGTATGCACTGTGCATGTGCTGTACTCATACGCATGCATGCTTACACCAAAGTGTAAAAACCGCCCCAAACAAAGACAAGTGCAACATTCATTTCAGTTCAGGACAAGTAAAGAAGACGGAGATCGTTTCGAAGCGGTTTATTTCATACACAGAACAGCAGGGCTTCAATATTTTGTGTGGCCACCGTCTGCTTCGATTAGGGCTTCAACACGACGTGACATTGACTCCACGTATGGGGAAAACGTGTCAGGAGCCAACAAGTCCCACTCCAGGTGCAGTGCCTGCACCAGCTGGTCAGCATTCTCGCAGCGATGTGGAATTATTCTCTTCTTGTCAAATCTTGAGGAGAGCCCACACATTCTCGATTGGATTCATGTCGTGTACAACTTGACCTCCCGTACCCGTATGACAACCTGCTTCGTGTACACCGGCTCTTGCGTGAGACAGTGTGACCGCTGGTCTACCGGTACCGGTGCCTACATTCCACCATGGAGCAGCCGCTGATCAGCGCATTATTTGGAGATTTCGACACTCCGACTAGGGCTGGCCAAACGCTCGGCTCCCAACAACATCTGCTGCAGCTTCCATCCAGAACTCATCCCGTGTCTCTTTCTGCTGCACGCGTTTGGAACAGTCTTCCACCTGATGCGAGAAACATCACGTCCCCCCTCCAGTTCAAGGGTGTGTTGCACGCGTATTGTCTTACTGTAGCATGACAGCAACCCCCTCCCCTGTCTTGAGTACTAGTATGTAGTAATCCTGATGCTCTGATACATACCGAGGCTAGCTGTATGCTCAGTCTCCGGCTAGCTGTATGCTCAGTCTATACATTCTTGATCTTATCTTCTTCTTTTTTCCTTTCTCTTTTCTTTAAAATGTTTTATTGCCAGAAGTGGTCTTCATATAAGGAGGCAGACATGCCTGTTTGTTGTTCGACTTCAAATAAATCCAACTAACCAACCAATGTCCGGCGAAGAGGGAGGTTGAAACAGGATGTTGGGTACTCTGCTATCGAGAAGATCCTGCTGTGCTTGAGTGAAGTGAATGAAAGAAATTTTGAACTGTTTTTAGTACGCAACACGTGCACTCCGAACTTTTATGCGTACCGTTGAGTTCATACACACAAATCGCCAGTGATGTAATGGGAGCTAGCTTCGCGCCAATTCGCGGCGCCGGCTTTGCACTTCGGGCCGGATTTCACCGAGCGCAACTAAAGGTGACAGTATTTTCTGGAAAACACTGACATGGTCACTTTCGTGTATTGCTCGCGAGAAACCTGTTCAGACATTTCTCAAGTTATCTGGTGACATCTGCGCTGTGCTAACTAATAATTACTTACTACCAACACACAGCATAGAAGTCAGTGAAAGCTTGTGTTCTTTCACTAGTTTTAGACATGTCATATTCACAGCACTGAGGTAACATGTGTAGTCATAGAAATATTAACACCTAAGAACACCAAATTGATGTATATAATTTCTCCTTTGCAGACTTCCACTTCATATGGCATCCTGCTGAGGGCAATTTGCCAAAAACGTTGAAAATGATTCTGAGAAATGAAAACGAGTTGTGAATTTGCAGTGCCCAGGGAATGAGCATGTGTGCTCACCAATTCTCTTTGAAAAAAAAAAACGGGAAATAAAAGGAACTTTCTCCGGTACACACCTGGAGGTTTAACAGCTCTTCTGTTCGGCTTTGTTGTCATTATCAAATCTCATGAAAACAAAAATGGCTAGCAGCTTTTACAGGCAACAGACAACATACACTAACGTATAGGGATACGCTTACGTACGAGGATACGCTACAAGCAAGGCAGGGATACTACACAATGTACATCTTATCCAAGTCATGGGGTGCATATATCGGAAAAGAGATTTTTTGCGTAGTTCTGTTATTTTGATATGCGGTAAATGTGTAAAGCATGGTATAAAGAGTATTAAGAAATTCTTCCAGGAAGTGGTATACATCCTGTCAAAAATCTACTTTGTTCTCTCAGATATTTGTGGAATAATACACTTGTTGACCTACCTGCCGGGCTGTTTGACGCGACAACCGAATTGAGATACCTGTAAGTCATGTTGTGCATGTATCGTAAAAAGGCGTTTTTTTGGCGTAGTTCTGTTCTTTTAAGATGTGGCGAATGGGATTTCGGGATGTAGCATCTAGGCATATGCGGATAATGCCATCAAAAATTGGCAGAATTCGGTACTTTTTCTTGTAAATTTCATGCATGTTTAGTATGTGGATAAAGAATTAGAGCAAAATTCGACAAATTGCCCGCCATAAGGTTTGTATCGTTCTGCCAATTTCACTGCTTTTCGAGCAGAATCTGCCACCTTTTCGATGATTATCCGCCAGTGCCCAGTGGCATCTCGTTGGTTGACCTTAGTTACCTTTCTTCTCCCCTTTATGACCGATACCTGATGCCGCTCACGAGATGGTCGCAACCAACGTAAGCGAAAATGTGGTTCTTCATCCACCCTGTACCGAAACTAGTGTTGAAACGAGCATATCTATAAAAACGAACGATCAGTTCCACTAACGAGCAAGCTATCGAGCGAGCTAACGAGTTTCATTGATGTGGCAAATATGAACTTTTGAATATATATTTTTCAAAGTTCGATTTTTTCAGCTGGTTCAAATTATCACCGCAAATTATCACCACTGGCATAATTGGGGTTGCTGCTCCCCACTTTGGACTGCTGTTTGGTGTCGAGATGTCTTTTCGGCGCCGTGGTTAAGTAGCCTTTGTAAGAATAGACCGTTTTGCAAAGATTGCAAGTAGCCCGGGTCTTCGCTGCATCGCGGGAGAAAACTTCCAAACAACTGAGCGTGAACTTTCACTCAGATGCGGAACAAGACATCAGTAGAGTCCCCCAAAGCTGCAATGACAACACAAACAACTCAAGTGTCGTGCAGGCATACAGACACTGTAACTGCGATTGATTTTCACGTTGCACGAGACTGGACTCTCTATCGACCAGGAAATCATAAAATATTTTACGACTCCCCGGTCGACATATACTACCATGTGTACGGAGTACGGTGTACCTTGTTCGTTAGTGCAAACGAGCTGGCCGCAGAAACGAGCCGAGTTTCTGGCGAGCGAGCTAACGAGTACCCGGGGAGATCGTTTTAACACTAACCGAAACCCGTGCAGAACCAAGAGCAGCCTCGTATCAGATACAGTTGTATGTAGACAGCTATGAATGACCATCCGTCTGCTAAGGTAGAACATGGCCACTGCAGGTAGCCATGGAATTTTGACATCATTCAGGTCTACAAAACCAGAGAGAGATTAGCGAAATAACAGCAGCGAAAAGTACTGTCACGATCGCACAAATCGAGATTTGTGTGTGTTAGTGTGTGCGTGCATGTGTGTATGTGTGTGGGTGTTACTATGTGTGTGCGTGTTAGTATGTGTGTGTGTGTGGGTGTGTGGGTGTGTGGGTGTGTGGGTGTGTGGGTGTGTGGGTGTGGTATGTGAGCGAGATTAAGCGAGTGCGTGTTAGTGCTAGACCTGCGCCTACTGCATCTGCCTCTGAAATAGCCTGACCATGTATACATTCACGCAATTACTCCTCTTGTTCACCTACCTGCCGGGCTGTTCAAAGCCACAACCAAATTACAAAAACTGTAAGTCATGTTGTGCATGTACCGTAAAAAGGCGTTTTTGGCATAGTTCTGTTCTTTTCAGATACGGCAAATGCGTTTTCGGGATTTGGCATTTCGTTAATTCTTGTTACCAACCACACAAGAAGCCGACCTGTTTGGGAGCTATTAGGCGTTGTATTACCAGGAGATAGGCAACAATTGCCGCATACAAAATGCAATATTCTGGTCCAATGCCAGAGCTAGTATTGCAAGCACCGCTGTGTGTTATTATGGCCAATGCTGACACTAACTGAGGCAACAGTTGCCCGGCGAGAATTCAGACGTGTCAATACACGAGCATGCAGTAGGGATGCACTTGTGGGAGAATGTAGGCGCACTTGGCTCAATGCCAGCCTGACCCACGATCCCTACTGTTGAATTCAGACGTGTCAATACATGAGCATGCAGTAGGGATGCACTTGTGGGCGAATGTACGCGCACTTGGCTGAATGCCGGCCTGACCCACGATCCCTACTGTTCTCCCTTACGGGATGGCTTAAAGGATGCACTTGTGAGCGAATATAGGCGCACTTGGCTCAATGCCGGCCTGAGTCACGATCCTTACTGTTCTCCCAAAAATACAACATGACCCAAACATGATTTATCGGCATAACTATTTACAGCAATAGATGCGAGCGCCGTCCAATGCGGCTGCCCATTAGCGTAGTGGGCAATGCGCTCTAAGTACCGGATCTGGAACAACGCTGCTGGCACTGATCAGTCCCTGGGTGTAGCTTGCCCTGGCTAGGTTCTGCTCCTCTGCCAGAGTGGCCAAGTCATCGCGTACAGTAGTCTGAAGCCAACTTCAACTCGAACAGGCGAATCCGCTGAGTAGTTTTTGTTCCTGCCGGGTCTAAATTGCGGGATGCCAGTGCGTTTCGCAGCTCAGCAGAGCGCATTTTGGCTGGACATCGCTCAGTGACAGAGACATGGTTGATCGGATATAGATCAGAAACTGGCCACGATTGTCAAACAATTTGACCGTCAGCGCAGCAAAGCAAAGAGCGTTTTGGCTGGACATCGCTCACTGACAGAGACATGGTTGATCGGATATTGATCAGAAACTGGCCACGATTGTCAAACAATTTGACCGTCATTGCATCAGCGCACCAAAGCAAAGAGCGTTTTGGCTGGACATCACTCACTGACAGAGACATGGTTGATCGGATATTGATCAGAAACTGGACGCGAGAGTCAAACAATTTGACCGTCAGCGCAGAAAAGCAAAGAGCATTTTGGCTGGACATCGCTCACTGACAGAGCCACGGTTGATCGGACATTGGCCGCGATAGTCAAACAATATGACCGTCAGCACAGCAAAGCAAATAGCGTTTTTGGCTGGACATCGCTCACTGGCAGAGACATGGTTGAGCGGATATTGATCAGAAACTGGCCGCGATTTCATGCCCCAGGGGCTGCTGTGGCTGTCGACGTCAGCAAGAACATCTGGCGTGTCGTTGACGTACGCCTGGAAAAGTGTTGGTCCAAGAATGCTTCCCTCGGGGACACCAGCGGTGGTCGTGTACGTATATGACGTACGCCTCCAAAGAGGCACTGTAAGGAACGGGTGTCGAGGGAAGAGGCCAGGCTACGCACCTTGTGAAGGAGGCCGACATGTGAGACACGATCAAACGCTCCTGTGATGTCCACAGCAAGGATATTCGCCGCCCTCCACAGCCCACAGCGCTTGCCCAGGCAGTTTGGAGAGCTTGCAAGGTGTCTTATGTTCCGAGGCCTCCGCGAAATCTAAACTGGTGCGACGTGAGCAGATGGTGGTCCTCAAAATAGTTTACGATGTGTCTGTTTACTAGAGTTTCCATGATTTTCGAGATTATGCACAGTAAGGATATGGGCCTGTAGTTGAGCGGGAAGGTCGCTTGTGGATCAGAACCACGTTGGCCGTCTTCCACATCCTAGGTTGGACTCCAGACCGGAAGCATAAGGCAAATACTTGGACAGTGGCTCTGAAAGCTCGCGAGCACATTCCTTAAGGACGCAAGCAGAAATACTGTCAAGCCCTGTAGCCTTGGTGACGTCGAGCTTTGCCAGGAGGCGGCGCACAGCCTCTGGGCGGAAGCGGATGGTGCGAAGAGGTGGAGGATCTGAGGGAGCAGGGTCCAGTAGCTCAGCCTCCACAAGGTCCGGACCGGCAACGCTACATTTCTTTGAAAAGAAGCGAGCAAATGCCTGGCTTTCCCTGAGCTCGTTGCCCACTGACGGCCGTCAGAGTTGACAATTAGGAGAATTTCGAGCTGTGTGCAGTTGCCAGCGGCGTTCTTCAACTTCGTCCACCACTGTTTGTCTCTGAGGGACCCAGATGAGAGGCCGCGACAGAGGCTGTCCTCCTTTGCACGTCATGATCGGAACTGAGTGGCGATCGTTACAGTCACGGAATTGGTTAATGCCTGCTTAAGTGCTGAGTCATAAGGGTGTTCTCTTCTTCCTCTGGGTCTGGGTGAATTCAGGCATCCACCATACCGGATCGGAAGGCCTCGTTTCCAGAACTTTGGATGGGACAAATTATGCAACAGCTGCAGTTATCGAAGCGGTAACTTGCTTACAGGAAATTTCCTCCGTGATGATATCACCCCATTCCACGTTGCTAAGGTGCGCCCTGAAACGATCCCAGTCTGCCCTGTTGTAGCAAAACACTGGGGGGTTCACGTCTATGGAGCAGATCAGAAAAGTCTGAGAGTACAACTGCATGGTCAGATCGACCGAGGGGTGGAAGTGTACGTGTAGTTACTGGGGACGTGAATGTTGACATTGTGAGGTCTAGCGGGTTGTCTCCACGGGTGACATGCTTAAGGTGGCAGACTACCCAAAAATTCGCTGAAAAATCGAATTTGTAAATTCATATTGAGTGCTACGTCAGTTGAAAGAGCATGAATAGCTGCAAATTCTTTGAAAATTGTGTCCCGATCTGACTGGCCGTTCAAGAGTTATGGCCGAAAATGTGCCCTTGCAAGGAAAGATTTTTTTGTTGCACGCTGTTTGTTGGCTGCGCTGTACTTGAATGTGAGCAGACCGTGCGCAACTTGTCGTATCATGGAAACACGTGAAAGTGTGCAGAATTTTGCTCCAAGTCCAAAAAATCAGGTTTTTGAGCCACGTATTGGGGTGCACGGCGGCGGGCGAAGCCCGCCGCCGTGCAGCAGGACCTTTGCCAGCACCCTCGTGACGTTGCAGATATGTGGCTTGATTATTGTAGTTGACGTTGATTTAGTGACTTTGGCAAGTTTGAGTCGTGTCAAGAAGTCAGGTAGGATTCAGTGCTAGGCAGTAGTGAAACATGAGTGGTAGTCTTTGCCGGTTTCTGAGGGTATCCTGGATTTGGTGTGCAGCGCTGTGGAAATGGCTTGCTGTGGAGGTCCCAGCACTGGATGTTGTATCAAAGGTACGACCTTGTAGCACGTGCTAAACCTAAAAAGATTCAAAAATTGACTTGGGTCTGTGGGAGTGTGTGAGAGAACGCCCACTCGTTCCGTTGTGACAGATTCCAGACCTCGTTGAGGGGCCCTACCCCATCACCCATGGCTGCTTCTGGACTTGTTCTAGGTTTGAGTCCCGCGCACGAACAGAATGAGCACGAAAATGTGAAAAATTTGTAAATGCATTTGTTTGGCTCCTGGGTGGCTCGCACACCGTGGCACTATGCCGGAAATTTGAGTTTTTCCGGCCTGGAAAGCCTGTCAGTGAGGTGCAAGAACTTGTAAATCATGTCCTGAGGGCCAGCAGGAGTGTGTGGTCAAAATTTCACTCAAATCCATTGAGAAACACCAAAGTTACGGTCAATTGAATGCCATATGAAATTTATGGGTAGGCTGCCCCCTTAAAAGAAGATGGGCAGCAGGTATCTTCGAGAGCCTCGCCTGCAGGCGTAGTTTTCGAGCTGTTCAACCAAGCCTGGCTGTGCACGTTGAAATCGCCAGCTAGGATAATGTGGGGGCCCTGCTGTCTAGCTTCTGGGAGGATGGTGTCGGGATGGTCAATTAGGGTGAGATCGCCAGGGGCACAGGACTCCGGCCGAAACACTGCTCCCAAGACGGTGCGGAGACCTCGCCCCAGCTGGAGAGAAAACCAGATGATCTCATGTGCGGGGGACATGAGTTCAGTGTTGAGCATGGAGGGGAGTGACGACTTCACCCAGATGGCTACCCCTCCCCGTGTGCCGTTCTGTCCAACCAAAATGGCGAGCTGTATCCAGGGAAACTGATGCCAGAGGGAAGCACTTTCTCCGCAGTGAACTTCGTCTCTGTCACAATTGCGACGTGGGGCTGATGCTGCAGGAGTGCGTGCTGTAGGTCGGGAGGTTTGCTGGCTAGGCCGAAAGCGTTTGTGCAGATAATACGAAGATGCTTGCGACCCTTCATTGCAGGAGGAGGTAATTAAAAAGGGGAGTGGAATTTGGCATAAGCGGTTGCATGGCTACATGTATGGCTAAATCTCCTAAAAATCTAATGAAATACCTAAAAGGTGTGGAGAACAACGTCACTGTAGGCTAGGATTGAGTATCATGTCATACCAGTTTGCTGAGGCGTGAGCCCTGTGCTGGGGCAAGGGGTTGGCTGTGGCCAGGGTCGATGTTGTTGCTCTCTTTTTGTTTTTTTTGAAATTTTAAAAATCAGGTGAGGATTCCGCACTGGGACTGGTTCTCCTGCATTGTTCGGAGGTAATCCAGGGGTTTGCTGGATGTTTAGACATGTCTGTGTTAGACACCAGTGAGGATAGGAGATATTCATCACGCGCCGAATCTGGGTGATTGCATGTTGTGGTGGTAGGAGTGGTTGTGTCGGTGTGCAGTGAGGTTGGATGTTGTCGTACCTGTACCTGTGCGGCCTGGCGGCGTTTCCGGGTGCACAGTCGTGCTGGTTGCCGACATGGGCGATATAATGTCGGGCTCGTACTGGTCGTTGACTGGGTCATTTGGTGCGAGCTGGAGAGCAGGTCCGCTTTCCGAGTGGTGTTGGCACCGTCGGAGGCGGTTTCGGATACGGCGCTGGCGTGGGTCAAACTCTGGGCCGCTTTTCGTGCCGAATCGGTACGGTGAGAGTCAGTTTCAGCTCCGCTGTTCCGCTCTGTGCTGCCCGTGCTGCTGCCTTTGCTGCCGGAATGCGTGGAGGTGTGTGCACTGCGACGGTTTTGGCTTTATTCCAACAAGAATGGGTGAGATATTTTCGAAAAATGAGAAATAGCTCAAAACCCACTCGTAGCGTTCATGACGAGTAGACCCATCCGAACTCGTGAGACACGAATATGTCACGACTGGTCTCTAAACCAGCTCCCCCTTCGCGAAGAAGTTTCAATAACTCAATAAGCGTGACATTTAGTGCGACAACAAGAGATAATCACTGGACATAACTAACGAGGTTTTGACAACCTACCTAACAGCCTAAGTGTGAATTTAATTTGCTTATGCTTGCTTGCAAAGGTTGGGTTTCTTTGTGTGGATGTATACGGCATCAAAACAATCTAGCACTGCGTACACATGACTCAATCGAACAAAATCATCTGAATACACAGCGCAACAATCAGGATGCTCTAACAAATGACGATGGACGACTCATACATCAGAATAATCAGCATGTGCGGTGGACACAACCGATACCAAATGGCTAGTCGTGTGGACCCTAGCCATTGCCGCTGTCAGTGCTTTAGACGCTGCCATCGCCGTCTGTGCCGATCTTTGCTGTTGCTTGGCGTTGATGTCAGTGCTTAGACAGCCATCACCATCGTTGCCAAATGTTGTCAACACCTGGACGCACGCATCCGACAACAGGAGACGTCCAGCAAAGAATCATCCTGGTACAAGATGATCTAACGCAGCGGCATCAACACAAAGCAACGTCGCCTCACAATTAACTAGACCACCGGAAAAACAACCGGACAAGACACTTACTGGCATGGCAGTGACAGGAAGCGCATCAACTAGAAGAATGACAAGATCAGCAACGACGGCAATGGCAGCAGGAGAAGTCTGAAGAACAAATTGCCTGACTCCACCAAGACTCGAACCAGGGACCCTCGCTTGTAGCCAGCGATGCTGTAACCACTGAGCTATGGTGTAGTGGTCATCCCAGCAGAAACTGTTCAACATTTTCTTCAGACTTCGTAACTCACACTTTGTGTGAATCTATACAGGTGGGTGGGACGCAGCCCTCACTGTAATCCACACACTCCACCTACAAACTAGCACGCAATATTCTTTCAGGATCATACATCCTATCCAAATTCTACTTTGTTCTCCCAGAGGTTTGGACGAAAATCAACTTGTTCACCTACCTGCCGGGCTGTTCAAAGCCACAACCAAATTAAACGAACTGTAAGTCACATTGTGAATGTACCGTAAAAAGGCCTTTTTGTCCAAGTTCTTTTGAGATGTGGCAAATGGGATTTCGGGATATTGCATCTCGTTGAATGATCTCATGTACCCTTTATGACCCGAATCTGACGCCGCTCGTGGAAGACTTTTCCAGGTAGAACTCCGTGTTGGAAGCAAAGAGCTGAGATAGTGTCTTTACAAGTTCCATTGTGCATTCCTTCAAGAAAGAAACTAGCTCCTGCGATTTCTTTTCCACTTAGCCACCTATTTAACCTCTCCTTTACCACAGGCAAGTTTCCTACCGAATGGAAACTGGCTAAATGTTTGCCTATTTACAAGTGCAAAGGCAGCAAATCCCAAGGGAGTAACTATCGCCCAATTTCCCTCCTGTCCTGTATTTCCAAATTTTGCGAATGGCTCTTCTTCAATCAACTATATGATCCTATTTCTCCTGCTCTTGATCCCGCGCAATCTGAGTTTCGTCGTGGTGATTCGACCGCTCTATAGCTCACCAAGCTGATCCAAAACATTGCCGACCATCGTCATATGGGGCGGAAAGTTGCCATTATGCTTTTTCGACCTCGAGAAAGCTTTTGACACCGTGTGGCACCGTGCATTACTTGCTAAACTTTCCAAAGTTTTCGGTGTGTGTGGCGCAGCGCTAGAGTGGATTACAGACTACCTATCCGACAGAACGCAAGTTGTCTTTGTAGGTGGACTTCTCTCAGATGCCTCACCTGTTCTGTCCGGAGTGCCGCAGGGATCCATCCTAGGGCCCCTCCTTTTCCTAGTGTATATTAATGATCTTCCCAGTCATGTTGAAGGTGTGTCCTTATTTGCTAATGATACTGCACTGCTCCGGTTCAATGAGTGTCCAGAGAGACTGCGAGACAGTCTCCAGTGCGGCATCAGCGAAGTCTAGGACTCGGCTTGACTATGCTCAAAACCCCAATAATGATTATTGTGTTGAGCTCATCACGTTATCTGGTTGCAGTAATATAGATCAGGTGGGAATAGGGACATTATGTCGATAGGAATCAACTTTATTCTCTTTGTCGGGCTATGTCGCTCCGGCAACAGATGTCATCCATGCGTGAAACACAAAATTACTGTTGGCAACCTAAAAAATGCACGAAACACACGACCAACTTACCAGATACACGAAATAGCTGTGGATGCATTTCCGTATCCAACAAGTCGATCTCTCCGGGTTGTACCTGAAAAGCAAGTGCTCGAACCTGTCATACCTGTCATACTGGCCAACCCTCCCGGTTTTCCTTGGAAAATTCCGGGAATTAACACTACTCCCGGGGTCCTGGGGATTTGAAGGAAAATACCGGAAAAGTCACAGTTTCGTCTGATACAGGATTTTTCTGAAAACTCCATGGATTTGCTTTGAATGTCCCGGTTTTTTCAAAAATATGTACGGTGCGCACTTGCACTTCGAACTGTTAACGGCACTTTCAAGACCTGACCACAAGATCTGCACTGACAGGCGCTATAGGTGGGCGCCGACGCGCCGACTGATCGAACTGCAGTGCAGGGTTGAACTGTGCCGTACGCAGATCTGCAGAGTTGAACTTTTTTTGGCGGGAAAATCCCTTTTCACTTGTTTTGTGCCATCCAGGGATTTTGCGAAAAATCCAGGGATTCTGCTTGTATTGTCAAGGGATTGAGATTTTTGTGGTTGGTCAGTATGCTACGTGGTCGAAATTTCAAATGATATTCCTGGAAAACAGGTTGCAGCTAGATCCCAAATCATGAAGTGCAGGGCATCGTGCCTCTTCATGGTTTCACTCAAGCAGCATTCCATCATACATCACAGTGGTAGCATAGCAAATATCATGTTGCTGATCAACCTGATCATTTGGATTTTGATCATGATCTTGATTGTCGATCAAATCGATCAAATCCGTCGATCTGCTATGTCACGCGGTGGTCGGCACACGGCCAGTTTCAGGACGTAAAATATCGTGCTTCGATCGCACAAATCGAGATTTGTGTGTGTTAGTGTGTGCGTGTATGTGTGTATGTGTGTGGGTGTTACTATGTGTGTGCGTGTTAGTATGTGTGTGTGTGTGGGGGGGGGGGTGTGAGCGAGATTAAGCGCGTGCTTGTTAGTGCTAGACCTGCGCCTACTGCATCTGCCTCTGAAATAGCCTGACCATGTATACATTCACGCGATTACTCACCTCTCTCCGTTTAGATATACCAGCGCTGCCTCCTATTCCATTATCGTTGTCTGATGATTGGTTCAGCCATGAAACTCTGAGTCTCAACGGAATTGATTTGCCAAGGTTTTCATTGTGTGCCTTTGTGTCTTTTGTGTAAATAATAATAATCCCTAGTCATAACTCGTAATAGGTTGTCCTTCTGCTCTTTTACCATAATTAAATTGGCTCACCACTAGAACTAAACATCATAATTCATTGTTTTACTGCTTATAGAGTTCACTACTTCAAGGGTAAGACACAAAGGAGAACAGACTGAAGAAAAAATTGACTGACACCACAAGGACTCGATCCAGGGACCCTCGGTTGTAGCCAGTAATGCTGTAACCACTGAGCTATGGTGTAGTGGTCATCCCAGCAGAAACAGTTCAACATTTTCTTCAGACTTTGTAACTCACACTTTGAGTGAATCTACACAGCCGGGTGGCACGCAGCCCTCACTGTAACCCACACACTCCACCTACAAACTAGCACGCAAAATAGAGTAATAAGAAATTCTTCCAGGAAGTGATATACATCCTGTCAAAATTCTACTTTGCTGTCGCAGAAATTTGTACGGTAATCAACTTGTTCACCTACCTGCCGGGCTGTTCAAAACCACAACCAAATTACAGGGCCTGTAAGTCATGTTGTGCATGTACCGTAAAAAGGCGTTTTTGGCATAGTTCTGCTCTTTTCAGATACGGCAAATGGGTTTTCGGGATTTGTCATTTCGTTAATTATTGTTACCAACCACACAACAAGAACCAGGCAGGCACAGTGGGTTGGTCAAAGACCATGATTGAGATACGAGAGGTACCTGGTTCAAGTCCTGCCTGGGAGCGGTTTTTCCAGCCGTGCTGCTACCCACAGTCAACTGGGAACTTGTGGCCAGGCACAAGGGGTACATGGATGCAGCTAATGGGGTCGCTTTCGGCACTTGTGCCAGTGGTTGTGAGACTTACCCACTCACCCCCACCGTTAGGCGCTGCATCTGCCGCTAGGGTTTATCGGGTGTTAGCGGCCGTCGTGAGTTCCCTTCGGGAACGGATACGATAATTTACTTTTTATTTACTTACACAGCAAGCCGACCTGTTTGGGAGCTATTACGCATTGTATTACCAGGAGATAGGCAACAATTGCCGCATACAAAATGCAATATTCCGGTCCAATGCCAGAGCTAGTATTGCAAGCACCGCTGTGTGTTATTATGGCCAATGCTGACACTAACTGAGGCAACAGTTGCCCGGCGAGAATTCAGACGTGTCAATACACGAGCATGCAGTAGGGATGCATTTGTGGAAGAAGGTAGGCGCACTTGGCTCAATGCCGGCCTGACCCAAGATCCCTACTGTTGAATTCAGACGTGTAAATACACGAGCATGCAGTAGGGATGCACTTGTGGGCGAATGTACGCGCACTTGGCTGAATGCCGGCCTGACCCACGATCCCTACTGTTCTCCCTTACGGGATGGCTTTAAGGATGCACTTGTGAGCGAATATAGGCGCACTTGGCTCAATGCCGGCCTGAATCACAATACTTACTGTTCTCCCAAAAATACAACATGACCCAAACATGATTTATCGGCATTACTATTTACAGCAATTGATGCGAGCGCCGTCCAATGCGGCTGCCCATTAGCATAGTGGGCAATGCGCTCTAAGTACCGGATCTGGAACAACGCTGCTGGCACTGATCAGTCCCTGGGTGTAGCTTGCCCTGGCTAGGTTCTGCTCCTCTGCCAGAGTGGCCAAGTCATCGCGTACAGTAGTCTGGAGCCAACTTCACCTCGAACAGGCGAATCCGCGGAGTAGATTTTGTTCCTGCCGGGTCTAAATTGCGGGATGGCAGTGCGTTTCGCAGCTCAGCAGAGCGCATTTTGGCTGGACATCGCTCACTGACAGAGACATGGTTAATCGGATATTGATCAGAAACTGGGCGCGATCGTCAAGCAATTTGACCGTCAACGCAGCAAAGCAAAGAAGCGTTATGGCTGGGCATCGCTCACTGACACTGACAGAGACATGGTTGATCGGATATTGATCAGAAACTGGCCGCGATTGTCAAACAATTTGACCATCACTGCGTTAGCGCAGCAAAGCAAAGAGCGTTTTGCCTGGACATAGCTCACTGACAGAGACATGGTTGATCGGATATTGATCAGAAACTGGCCGCGAGAGTCAAACAATTTGACCGTCAGCGCAGCAAAGCAAAGAGCGTTTTGGCTGGACATCGCTCACTGACAGAGACATGGTTGATCGGATATTGATCAGAAACTGGCCGCGAAAGTCAAACAATTTGACCGTCAGCGCAGCAAAGCGAAGAGCTGTCAGGGCAGCAAAGCAAAGAGCGTTTTGGGTGGACATCGCTCACTGACAGAGACATGGTTGATCGGATATTGATCAGAAACTGGCCGCGATAGTCAAACAATTTGACCGTCAGCACAGCAAAGCGAAGAGCAAGAAACAACAGCATGGCGAATTGGAGTAATGTGCATGCTCCGCACAGTCCGGTGAGGAAACGCGGGAATTCGGAGTGCATGCATGTTAAGAGTGTACCAATGTTGCTTATGGCAAGGATGTTGGTGTGTTGCTAACTCCACTTACCGTGCCATTCACGGAAACTTATATATCTCATATACCCTCCCCCACCCTTTATGACCCGAATCTGACGCCGCTCGCGGAAGACTTTTCCAGGTGGAACTTCGTGGAAGCAAAGAGCTGAGATAGCGTCTTTCCAAGTTCTCTGGCGCATTCCTTCAAGACAGGAGCGGAAACACCGTCGGGCCCAGTCGCCTTTGAGGAATTCAAGATGAGGTAGAAGCCGGTGGACTGCATTGGGACAACAGTGAACTGTCGTTAGTGCATGTGAGCCAGTGAATGCTGTGTTCGGTAAGTCCATCGTAGTAAGTTTGAGGCCTTGTACACTACATTTGTTGGAAGAGAAACGTGCGAAAGCTTCCAAGTTCTCGTAACTTGTGGCCCTCTCGCAACCTTTAAGGTGGCTCGCTCCTAAATTTAAAACTATAGTCTGTTTCAAACAGATTTAAAATCAGGTTTGGGTCTTAAAAAGTATGAAGATAAGGGAAATTTGGACAACAAAGTACATCGAATGGCTTGTTAGGACACGGCAAATTGTTCTGTGAAGGTTTCGGAACAATGGGACCAGCCGTTAAGGAGTTAAAATTTGGGCCAGGTTTCCGGCCTTTTCCCATGGGTTACAATTTGCCCAGGAAGCCAGTATCGATTTTTTATCAAAACCCACGATTTATCCTTTCCTTTTTGGCCTTGTGGTTATGAATGCTGTCTGCTGACCATGCAGTTGTGAGTTCAAATCCCAACCTATCCTCAAGTCAAACTTTTTTTTCATTGTTTTGGTGATCAAGCTGGTACAAGACAAAGAAGATGGCTGCACCAAACGACTTGTTGTTGGAGCTCGCGCTTCCTGCCGAACTGGCTGACACTTGACTGGCTCACGCCATGTGAACACACCCACAACACTGCAATGGTGTGAGTGAATATGGAAGTCATCGTGCTGTAGCTTTTTGAGATTCATTTTAGTATTTCAAGATCGCCAATTTATTTGAATTTAGAGTCAACGCCGTCTTCTATCAGCGTTCACAAGCGTTTGCTTTTCTCAAAATGTCGTCGAAGTCAAACGGATAGCTTTGCCAATTCATGGCCTTGGGAATGAGTCCGTGTCGATGTCGTTTTCGTAACATGGTGAGTAAATTGCATCGCAGCTCAAAGAAACTATTTTGGTCACAAAACGAATTGGGACACATGCCGCTCGTCAACATTTACAACACTTTCGTTTCGACATGTCCTCTCTGACTCCATTATCGATACGAGGAAGAACTAGTTTGTTGTAAACCAGACGTACATGACTGTATCAACGTGAGTGAGTTGTCATTTTTCCTGCTTTCGAGCGGAATATTTCTTCGAGTTCACAGTGAGTTTTTCCAGGCAGCGCTCGAGTGCTCATATGGTAAGACGTCAAACTCCGCGGGCGATCGCCAGGATTGCAAATCTTTTTGAAACGGACTGTAGAGCACGAATCCAGCTATCCAGGCCAACGGAGGAAAAGGTTAGAAAAGGTTAAAAGGTGAGTACGAGACTTGAAAAGTGGATTTGAGAGTGAAGGTGAGTACAAGTCTGTAAAGATGAGTACGAGTCTGTAAAGATGAGTACGAGTGTGTGAGTGCATACAAGTGTGTGAGTACGTACCAGTGTGCGAGTGTGTGCATATGTGAGATCGTGAACCTAACATGCCACCCCTACTTGAAAAGACTCCGCGTCCATGTTGAGAAATAAAAAGGAAGGGGAAAATTACAAATAGATCGAATATAAAGAAGTTTATGGGACAACAAAAGAGAAAGAGCGAGAACAATTAGCCGTAATAAGAGGGAGGGAGCGAGAGAGGGAGCAAAAGAGAGGGAGAGAGAGCGAGAGAGAGAGAGAGAGAGAGAAATAAAGAGAGAGAGAGAGAGACATAAAGAGAGAGAAAGAAAGAGAGAGAGAGAGAGAGAGAGAGAGAGGGAGTAAACATTGTAAGTGATGTCCAAGATGTCGATTGG
This sequence comes from Sycon ciliatum, assembly GCF_964019385.1. Classification (NCBI taxonomy): domain Eukaryota; kingdom Metazoa; phylum Porifera; class Calcarea; order Leucosolenida; family Sycettidae; genus Sycon; species Sycon ciliatum. The sequence continues at coordinate 25,897,503 of NC_088649.1, forward strand.
CAAAATCTTGCAGCGCGGTTTGCGGGAAAAAGTCAGGGAAGGAAAGCTGCAAAACAGGCCCGCACAAGAAGAACGGCAAGGACAACAGAAAACGACAAGGAAACGACAAGGATCCTGGAAACCAACAACTTCCAAAGCCCATGTTAACACACTCCACATGATCACGCATATAACAAACACAGGCATAACGGTAGACAACAAAAGTACAGGCGAGCGCATGGCGTGGCGAAATCCGTCGAACTGTGGCTGTATACTTGAAACAAAAACAGGAATATCAGTAGGCATTAAACAGTAAGGAAACAGGCGAACGCATGGCGAGGCGAAATCCGTCGATCCGCTAGAAAGCGACATCAAAGAAATATTCCTTAAATAGACAACTCACATTAAATTGAAGTGCGAGACAGGGTATTGTACGTGTGTGCAGGCGCAGAAAGAAGTGTTGGTGTAGGCGCAGCAAGTGGTGTGCGTGTGGCATGTCCCATTTGCGTCAAACATTTCCAAAGGCGATTTCGATGGACTGGGCAAGGTCGATGGCGAAGGGGACTCTCAAATTAAGCCAGCGGTGCAACCTGCACTAGTCGATATTTGCAACACTTGTTACAATGCTGGCACCGCTGTGACTGGCAACACTCCTGCATTCCACCCAGAGAACCAACCTGCTATCCACTTACCTTAGGGATCCACTCCAGTGCACGGATCTGATTTATTTCATATTGCAACAGTTTTGCCCGATCGGCAATAAATCCAAATAGTTATTAGTGCTAATAGTGAAATCTGTGTTCGTTTTCTGGACTTGAAAGTTGTTGCATCGCATTTCTGAGGGTATCACCCCACGTTGTACAAAATACAAGTAAAAATAAAACGGTTACGGCATGAACAATGACGGTCGGTTTTTGCTGTACAAATACCTAAAACGGTAAAGGGCTAAAAAATACGACGTAACATTTGTAGATGCGTGAACACTCGTATTGTACGCCAACATCGTCGATGGCAGGAGAACGTCCCAATTCGAATTGGCCTCATCAACAATTTTTTTTAAAAATATTCTGGATCGTTCTATTCGCTCTCTCAACAACACCATCGCCCTGCGGATGATACGGAGTCGTTCGTGATTTATCGATGTCAAGACGTAAGCATAGCACACGAAACAATAGTGATTCAAACTGCTTAGCCTGGTCAGTGTGAATGCGCTCAGGTAAACCATGGCGAGACACAAACTCTTTCACAAAACATTGAGCGACAGTGCATGCACAAATATCTGGCAATGGATATCATTCAGTCCATTTTGAAAAATGGACAACCACGGGAAAATATGCATGTTTCGACGAGGAGATTGGCAGTGGGCCCATCAGATCCGTTGCAACCAGTTTAAGCGGTTTGGAAGAAGCCAAATGTTGCAAAGGTGCACGATCAACCGGATTCTTTTCTTTTTTTCGAACGCTGACAGTCGGTACACCTGCGACAAAATTCGTCAATGTCAGCTCGAAACCCAATCCAAAAATACTTTTTCACGACTAATGCAATCGTGCATTTTGTGGCGAAATGGCCGGTGACCGCTGTCGAGTGCGCTTCACGAATAATACGACTACGAAATGTGAGAGGAACAATCAACTGGCTAGCATTATTCTGAAGTCTTCGATAAACCAACCCATTGTCTACAAAATGTTTACCTTTTTCGGTCCAGAGAGCGCATGCGCCTGTACGAGTCGGTTACTTATTGCGGTTGTGGCTTCGTAATCGGTTTTTGGTTTCTTTACGATCTCGATCATTATCAGTAGCTTCTTGCCATTCCCTGCATGCCTCATCACTGCCTAGAAAATGGAGCGAGTTAATCGTGGGCGACGCTTCATCGACTGGATATCTGGAAAGACCATCTGCGTTTCCGTGTTGTGGCCCGGGCGATGTATCCACGCAAAATCATACTCTGACAAATGTTCGATCCAACGGGCAACTTGTCCCCTTGGATTTTTGAAAGTAATTTGTCATTTCAACGCTAGGTGATCTCAACGAATCTGAAATTGCGCATACAAAATAACGTCCGGCCACAATATTTGCTGGCTCCTGTATCTGTCCGATACCGTCCCGTACAAACAGCTGGCCACAATATTCGTCGTATTCTGTATACGACTCCCTGGTGTAGAGGGCGATTTGGAAAGAAATAAGGAGAGTCGAGAAGGAAATGAATTTAGAATGGATGTTAGTTGCCGAATAGATGATAGGATGCGTCAGCAAAACAGATTTTGGAAGAGAGATCCTGTCGTCTCCAAAATAAGCGTGAACGAGCGATTCAGCGCCGGTCAACGGAAACATCGGAAGAGAGATCCCGTCGACCCCAGAACGCCCGTGATCCGCAGAGTCCGCGCCGGTCCCAGGAAACGTCAGGACAGACATCCCGTCGAGTCCAGAACGCCCGTGATCGGCATAGCCAGCGCCGGTCCCAGGAAACGTCAGGACAGACATCCCGTCGACTCCAAAACGGCCGTGATCGGCAGAGATAGCGCCGGTCCCAGGAAACGTCAGGACAGACATCCCGTCGACGCGCAGAAAAACTAAATCTGCAGCCTCTTTTGGCGTCAGACAGGATACGTATTTTAGGAGACTGTAAAGTTATGTAATGTGCTCCACAGGCCACTATGCATTCGGCCGTCCTCATTGGCTCAACAGGTCAATGTATTACTACGAAAAGGCCAGCAAATCCGATTACTGTATTAAAATCAACTAATTTTCGCTCTAATTCGCTCGAGATTGACCAACGGCGTTGGGAGTTCCTTGGTCACGTACTGAGAATGCAGAAGAGCTCTCCCCCATAGCGCGTGTTAGAGTTTTCAGCCACCGCGAGCCTGCGCGGTTGACTGGACCGACCCAGGACAACTCTCCTCTCAGCTCTTTCTCAGGACTGCCTAGCCCAACTCGGCATTCGCCTGGGCACGCTTAGAGGCCTTAATCAGCTGCGGCAGTTGGCAGGGGATAAGTCACGGTGGAATGGCACCCCGCGGCACTCATCTTCCTCTGCCGAGCTGCGTCCTTGACTTATCCCCTGCAGGGTGAACATCGTGCATGAACAGTCTACCGTCTTTCTGACATTGCCACTCGAACTTGACAATAGAAGCTGCATTTCGTATGTTCAGTTACATTGAGCCATGGTGTTTTTGTCTTATGTTTGTGAATCCTTCCCGGAAGCAAATGCTGGTTTTTATGCATTCATGTAATTACTCAGCGTTATTTGCAATAATAATAATAATTTGAAACTCGGGTATTGAGCCAATAATAAAAGTAGATTGGAAAAGGACATATGGAAACGAGTTAAGAGTAACTCTCCACCACACTAACTAGATACTATATACAGTCAGAAAGTGCAACAACTTCCCCTCTTTGGTCTTTCCATAACCTTGAACCTTCCAAGTTGGAAGGCTGTCGGTTAGCGCTACGGAGATGTGTTGAAGCTAGGTGTCAGGACGTCGAATGCCTCAGTACTCTGTCAGTTATGTGCCTAGTTGTTGCACTTTCTGACTGTATATAGTATCTAGTTACAGTGGTGGAGAGTTACTCTTAACTCGTTTCCATATGTCCTTTTCCATTCTAATAGTAATAATAAAGTTGATTGTTCCAACTAGGAACACACGCTTCTTGCCGAACTTGACACTTGACTGACTCACGACTGCCATACGGAGCACACGAGGAGCACGTCGCACCTTCCACTCGGCAAACCTGCAAGAAAGCACCACTACCTGCTCAATACACAGTGTTTTGGGGAATTCACCCCTCATCAGTTGAGCTTGAGTAGGCTGAGGAAGATTGTGCCTGAAAAGCACCACTTATATACCGCTCTCCAGGCCAAACCATCACCAGGGGTACAAACTTACAGAGACGCTTTGTTTCCAGCGCGACAAACACCTCGTGAAGCTCCAGGTAGCAGAGTGAGTCAGAGTCGCTCATGGAGTTGTGCTAAACAAACGTTGAGAGCCAGTATAGCTATTCGCAACGCTGTCACCTCCAACAACTAGTCGCACGTCCGCGTGAGGTTCATAATAATAATAATAATAATTTTCGCTGGCGATTTAATTTCGCTGATTTCGTCGCTTGGTACCAACCGGCCAAAGTAAATAGCCGGCCAAAGTGTCATAGAGGCTTTTTGAAAACCCCAATCGGCCAAAGTTTAATACAGAGCAAGGAATCCTCACTGCATGGCTAACATCGTACCTGTCTAACCGAAGCATACAGTGTGTTGTCGGTGTTGCAACCTCCCGTCCAGACCCCATCAAGGCGGGAGTCCCACAAGGCAGCATCTTGGGGCCAACCATGTTTCTCATATACATTAATGACGTATCAACATGCCCTGCTGGGAACACGCACCTGGAAGCCTATGCTGACGATACAACATTGTGCACTCTTCTCCGTAACGACCTCCCCACTGCTGCTGCCTTGCTTCAGGACACCGTCAATTGTCTGTCAGACTGGGGCAAGGAATAGCGTGTAGCGTTTGAGCCGTCGAAATCCCAGGCTATGACAGTCACGCTGCAAAGAGCGCAACTAGCCTTGCCCTTTCTCCTCTTTGGAGGCAACCCTGTGCCAGAGTCATCCACAATCAAGCTCTTGGGGGTGACTTTTGATCCGACGCTGTCCTTCACGGAGCACATCCGTGCAGTGTCTATACGTGGCAAACAGCGCTTGGGCCTCCTGCGGCGAGCTGCGCCCTATCTCTCCCGAGAAGGCCGCCTCAAGGTGTACAAGGGGTTTGTACGGCCCGTTTTGGAGTATGCTCCTCTCGTCTGGATGGGAGCTGCTCCCTCCCATCTTGCACGCCTAGATAGCATCCAACGCCGTACATTGCGCATCATTGGTCCCGGGAAGGAGTTCCAGAGCCTCAGCCTACGGCGATACGTTGCTGCATTAACATACACTTACAAACTGCATTTCATCACAGGTCCGACTCAATTGCTAGCAGTCCTCCCACCAAGGCTTGAGCCCCGTGACGCCACTCCCACTCGAAACGATCTCCGCATGGCCGCCGGCCACAGTTACCAGCTACGAAATCTGCTACCGCATCAAGCACCAGACACCATTCTCCGCAGCTTCCCACATTGTGCAATCCAGCTGTGGAATTCCCTGCCGCCAGCTTTTCTAGACTCGCCCCAACTCGCAAAAATGTTCAAAAGTTTAAGTGCAACGTCAACGAATACCTCCGCCGACAGCATTGGCGATGGTCCCATTGCTACGATTGCGCTGCACACTAGTACTAGCTGTTGCTTGCCCTTGCTTTCTTTTTATTTTTGCTGACCCTTACAGCTCTATCTTTTGTTTTTGGTGCCTGTTTCTGGCCGTGATGCTGAGACCTCAGGTCGGCAGAGCCATCAATATCCCACCATCACTGCTGCACCTCGGTGCAGCCCCTTCTGAGTAGTTGTCACGTTTGTCCTTGTCTCAGTACCATTGTCTTCTGTATTATTTATGAGTTGGGTATGTGAACATAGTTCACGTTCACGTTCACGTTCACGGTCGCTCTCCAAGGAAAGTCGAGCTCAGTGACGGAATTCGCGTTATGAGAAGGATTAGCAAACAGAATTCGCACATGCATGACGTTGACACGATGTCCATTGTGTACAGACTACAGCGTGGTAAGTTTATGACCGCCTGACACGAATCCGCGATTCGTGTTCCGACTACTTTTCCGAACGAAAAATGCGAAAGTTCGCAATCCAGTTCGCGAACTGAAAAATGTTTGCGAACGCGAACGTGAATTTCGTCTTGCTAATCCTCCGTAATGACGGTGAAACGTTTCGTTTCTCATCTGCCAAAGTTTCTCATCGGCCAAAATTTGTTTATTTGCAGTAAAAAGAGTTAAAAAGAAAAGAAGGAGCAAACCAAAAGTGGATGAAATTAGAGAAATAACAATCCACAATAAATTCTGCAAATACTTTTGCCTAACTCATATTCAAACTGATTGAATCGTTTTAGCAATACAATGATGTGGCCAATCAGCGGAAAAAAAACATATCCATCAGTTCTAATAACATGTGCGATGAGCTAGGCAAAAAAGCATAAAAGCATAGTGTAGGGCCCTGAGCTTCCAAGCTCTCTCGTTTCGCAAGGCCAAACGGGCAATGGTGCCCAATTCTATGGAAGCAAATACTCTGCAGAAGCTCCGGACCTAGGTTCCACACAATGAAAACATCATCAATATCGCGCTTGTACAGGACTGGGCTAGCAGGTGCACTACTCAAGAGCGAAATCTCTAGGTCATGCATATACAAGATGGCAAGGGGGGTTTACGGTGCGGAAGGATGTCCCACCAGCCCTTCACCTTAGTCATCTTATTTACAACTTTGAATGCCGACAATGCGCTAGTCGGTATGTTGGTCGGACTGTTCAGCACCTGAACGCACGCATCAAATAACACACACCACGTCACATACTTTCACCTTGCGCACAACAACAAAGACCGAAGCGAGGGTGACCTAGAAAACAACCGTTATCTACACAACTTGCGGATCAGGGCTCACAGACTGTGCTTGCTCCGCCGTCGCTGGTGGCGGTGGTGGGGGAGAGTAGGCGTGGTGGCTCATCGGGCCGGTTTGTGTCGCCACCTTTGCTCCTGCCGTCGGTGGTTCCTTCGTCAGTGCCCCCGGCAGCTTTGGCTGGGGTGGGGCGGCTTGCGGTCCCGGTCCCACTGCCTCCTCCTGATCCTCCACCGTCGGCTCTTGCGGCGGTGGAGCTTGCCAGTGACAGACCGCAAGCAACACCGGCAGGGGCATTGACACTACAATTGCCAACCAAAAAAGACTCACCTTGCGTATTAGCAGCTCCCACACCATCACCAACAATGCAATCTACAGCAACCACAACTAATCCACCATCCAAGCCCATTATTGAAAGACCAAGACGATCAACAGCCAACTACAACAGAAACTACGCACTCAATGGGCAAGGGCGTAAGGAGGGACGTGAGAGCAGGGTGACGGCCGAGTCCCGTTCAATGGACCATGTCAGGCGGGATAACAGAGAGAGCGCAGAGGAAGCAGATGATGGGACGGACGGTGAAGGGAGCAATGAGTCGGAGAGCGACGATTGTAGTGATCGTGAGAGTGCCGGTGAGAATGTTAGCGTTGTGCGTAGGTTTCGTGGTAGCAAGTCTTCAGTGAACAATCATCTGTTGGCTAGTCCTGATTGTTGCAATTCGTATTCCGACTCTTCATTCACTGTATTGTGCCATGGTCGTCATGGTTATGAACTACAATTAAAGGTTTTGGAAGCCATCTGTCAGCGTCTGTATAAGCCTAATTTGTGTGTACAGAAAGATAGTATAATTGGGTTGAAATTGTTCAAGTAAAGTGTCATGTTTGGTGCGGCCAAGCTTGGCCGTTAATGTTCTAGGTGTAATGTACTGCTGTTATTTGTTATCACTTTGTCCTTCCTTCTTTCTTTCTCTTCTTTGTTCACTTTTCAGTTGCAAGTTTAGTGTTAGTACACGCATTCGTTATTGCTCTCGCTTTCTTTGAAGAAATCACCCATCTTTTCGCAGAATTTTCAAATTTCGCATGTTGAATCCGCCGAAAATCGATGTTTCAGTGCTTCAACAGAGTGTGTGTAAATGTACATGACGTAATGGGAACGGTGACTTCAAGTACTACGTTGAGCCGTATTCTGATCTTGGGGCTAATAATATGGCCGAATTTGAACATTCTCTTAACCGATCGAAAAGCCGATTTGGCAGGCTCTGTATGGGCATCTTGTCAATCAGTGCACATCTACGATGTGTGAATAAAACGAATGCAAGGAACGTGTTACTTGTTTTCTGCACATCTACGAAGTGCGAATCAGGGAGTAGTATAATGACACGTGTACTAGTACACCTTGTGTTGCACTGCGTCTTTTCCACAAGCATAGGACCACTGAAGGTCATACGCTCCGCGTGCGTATGCACGCATGCGCAATGTGTCATTCACTGCATGCAATGCACATCTACGATGTGCAAATCAGGAAATAGTACGTATTTTACTACTCCCCGGTGCGAATGCACCGAACGTGCGCAAGTGCACGTTCGTCACCTATGGCGAAAAGAATCTTAAAGGGGAAGTTAAGGCAAAAATTAAAATTTCACCAGTTGTAGTCTTCGGGGTGCTGAGTCGAATGGTCGTGGTCCGAAGAAGCTGAGACGCTCCCTTCCTACTTGAATCCCAATCGAACTCGCGCACTTCCACCGAACTGGGTGACTGCGCCCTACTAGATGGGGATTTGTATGCAAAATGTCACTAAAAGCGCCATTTCGTTCTTATAAAAGCACGGATGACCGCGATTGGCCCATATGTTGTAGTCTTTTGGACGCTGAGTCGACTGGTTTTGGTCCAAAAAGGCTGCGATGCGGCGTTCCTCCTTTATTCCCAATCGAACATGGTTGAAGAAGCGGTCACGTGCTCCTGTGTACACCAGTCACCTGGTCACCGTGCCTGCAGGGTACAACTTACTAGCCTGTTTGACCTTTTTTGGGTGCAGTCCTGTCACTCGAGTTGAACTCGAGTTGAACCTTGGTGTGAAAGTTGTCACCTGCTGGCGTGGTGACCAGGTGATTTGGGCACCCAGGACCACGTGACCGCTTCTTCAACCATGTTCGATTGGGAATAAAGGAGGAACGCTGCATCGCAGCCTTTTCGGACCAAAACCAGTCGACTCAGCGTCCAAAAGACTACAACATATGGGCCAATCGCGGTCATCCGTGCCTTTATAAGAACGAAATGGCGCTTTTAGTGACATTTTGCATACAAATCCCCATCTAGTAGGGCGCAGTCACCCAGTTTCGGTGGAAGTGCGCGAGTTCGATTGGGATTCAAGTAGGAAGGGAGCGTCTCAGCTTCTTCGGACCAAGACCATTCGACTCAGCACCCCGAAGACTACAACTGGTGAAATTTTATTTTTTGCCTTAACTTCCCCTTTAAGGATGACATTTATGGCATGCCAGGGCAGGGGTCAGACCAAGCACGACCGACACAGTGTGCCTTATTTGGCCCAAAGGTCAAAGGTCAAAAAGTGTACCAGAACCTGCCCCGCACTTACTACTCTTGAGGTTGGGAAACAAGCTCACGTACACTGGAGGGCTTCAACAGTGTTCCCCAGTTGTCCTGTCACGAACTGGAGGCATTGATTGAGGATGCATTCGAGGACTATGGAGATGATCGTAACTGAACTCCCGCAAACAAGACTTAGAGGAGTGTTAGAACAGTACCTGCAGACCGTGCATTTCAGAGAAGCTGTTGCCGGCCAGCATCACGGCTGTGTATAAATCCTTTCCAAGGATGCCTTGCAAACTCGGCGGAGTATCTTTCTGGTCGCCTTCTCCCACTGGTGAATACAGTAGTAAGCTGTAGTAAGCTCAACCTTCTCAAACCGGGACTCGTCCGACAAGAGGGAATCTTGCTTCCGCATAGAGTCTTGCCTGGAGTACAAGCCAAGGTCGGCCGTCCACGCCGTGAATTTCCCATAGCAGTGAGACTTCCTCCGAAATATGTCCTCGATGGCATCCCTCAAAAAATTGCGACCATAGGCATCGTGGCGGTTAGCTCTGGAGGGACGTGAAACTATCAGCTGGGGGACGCTGTACTAAACGAGAGAGCTTGGAAGGTCAGGGCCCTGCGCTATGCTTTGTTGCCTAGCTCATCGTGCATGTTGTTAGAACTGATGGAAATGCTTTTTCCTTTGATTAGCTACATTGTATTGCAAAAACGTTTCAATGAGATACTGAAGTAACGTCTTCTGCATAGCTATGAGACCGGCGCTGACTCTGCCGATCACGGGCGTTCTGGAGTCGACGGGATGTCTGTCCTGACGTTTCCTGGGACCGTCGCTGACTCTGCCAATCACAGGCGTTCTTCTTCTTCTTATTATTATTATACTGACGGCAACTAACATCCATTCTGATTGCATTTACTTGTCTCCCTACTTCATATTTCTTTGCAGAAAATCTCCCCATACAGCAGGAAGACGTTTACATAATAATGACTCCCTGCTATACATCTACATGACTGTATATACGTTATAATTATTATGCTATCGGCTTACATGCGATTCCCGGGCTGGTCGACAGGCGGCCCAGCCAGCCTGCTAGTGGGATCTCGGCCTCGCACACATATCCACACAAAATGTTACTGCACTGAATGCATTCCCCCGATACACTTCGCATATATACTCGTTCTCTTGATGGTACCGTACTCTTGATGGTATGGGACAGGTACAGGATAGCGCCAGGCATGTCGATGGCACAAACAAACAAAAAAATTTTGGCCAGCTGTCTTTACTGGTACGGTACAGTACGGGACAGATACGGGATAGCGCCAGGCGTGACACAAACAAACAAACAAACAAACACACACACAAATACCAAATTAAAGCTGTGTGGACCCTGGCTAGCGCCAGACGTTACTGAAGTAACGTCTTCCGCATAGCTACAGGAATAAAAATTAATATGGATCCAGCTGCCCCAACAAACGGTAATATGGATCCAGCTGCCCCAACAAACGGTCCGAGCTTGTGTCAAAGTGTTGCCATGAGAACAAATATTACTTGTGAAATGTTGTCACATGATACTAGCAGAACATCACTCAGTTAATATTAAGGACGTTTAGCAATGCGAAAGTTCGAAAGAAATTTCGAGTCTGGGAATGAGTACAGAGAGACCAAGACCGAATTATTGCATCTGACATCAACTTCAGACTCCTGGCGGTCCAGCAGGCAACTAGGGTCCCTCATTGGCGACAGTGAGGACTTGGAGCGGAGGAAAGACCTCACTTCGAGTGCATACAGCAGGATGTATAGCCTCTGGCTGAGGCGTGGGAAGGTAGGTCAGTGAGCAGAGGCGCATCCGACTGTATAATGCCCTGGTTCTGCCCGTTCTTTTGTATAACTGCGGCGCATGGGGGCTCACAGTGGCACAAGCAGAATCACTTAACGCATTCCACCGGAAGCAGCTCCGATGGCTCATTGGCATAGTTTACCCAGCCAGGATATCAAATACTGAGCTGTATGAGAGGTGCAACACGGAACCACTATCTGACATCGTGGACAGGAGAAGATGGCAGCTAACCGGCCATATTCTCCGTATGGACAGGGATGCGCCGCCATGGATCGCGCTGACGGGCTATTTTGCAGAAGATGCCAAGGCTGGGCGTGGACGTCCGAGGACATCCAGTGCGACGCGCATCACAAGCGACTTACAGAGAAGGAACAGCAGTCTGCTTCGATTAGGGCTTCAACACGACGTGACATTGACTCAACGTATGGGGAAACCGTGTCAGGAGCCAACAAGTCCCACTCCAGGTGCAGTGCCTGCACCAGCTGGTCAGCATTCTCGCAGCGATGTGGAATTATTCTCTTCTTGTCAAATCTGGAGAAGAGCCCAACATTCTCGTTTGGATTCATGTCGTGTACAACCTGACCTCTCGTACCCGTATGACTCCCGGGTATGCGGAACCCAACCTGCTTCGTGTACACCAGCTCTTGCGTGAGACAGTGTGCTTGCTGGTCTACCGGTACCGGTGCCTACTTTCCACCATGGAGCAGCCGCTGATCAGCGCATTATTTGGAGATTTCGCCACTCCGACTAGGGCTGGCCAAACGCTCGACTCCCAACAACATCTGCTGCAGCTTCCATCCAGAACTCATCCCGTGTCTCTTTCTGCTGCACGCATTTGGAACAGTCTTCCACCTGATGCGAGAAACATCACGCCCCCCCCCCCCTCCAGTTCAAGGTTGTGTTGCACGCGTATTGTCTTACTGTAGCGTGACAGCAACCCCCTCCCCTGTCTTGAGTACTAGTATGTAGTAATCCTGATGCTCTGATACATACCGAGGCTAGCTGTATGCTCAGTCTCCGGCTGGCTGTATGCTCAGTCTATACATTCTTGATCTTATCTTCTTCTTTTTTCCTTTTTCTTTTCTTTAAAATGTTTTACTGCCAGAAGTGGTCTTCATATGAGGAGGCAGACATGCCTGTTTGTTGTTCGACTTTAAGTAAATCCAACTAACCAACCAATGTCCGGCGAAGAGGGAGGTTGAAACAGGATGTTGGGTACTCCGGTATCAGGAAGATCCTGCTGTGCTTGAGTGAAGTGAATGAAAGAAATTTTGAACTGTTTTTAGTATGCAACACATGCACTCCGAACTTTTACGCGGGGTGCGTACCGTTTAGTTCATACACACAAATCCCCAGTGATGTAATGGGAGCTAGCTTCGCGCCAATTTGCGGCGCCGGCTTTGCACTTTGGGCCGTATTTCACCGCGCAACTGTAGGTGACAGTATTTTCTGGAAAACACTGACATGGTCACTTTCGTGTATCGCTCGCGAGAAACCTGTTAAGACATTTCTCAAGTTATCTGGTGACATCTGCGCTGTGCTAACTTACTACCAACACACAGCATAGAAGTCAGTGAAAGCTTGTGATCTTTCACTAGTTTTAGACATGTCATATTCCTAGCACTGAGGTAACATGTGTAGTCATAGAAATATTAACACCCAATGTTGGGAAGGCCGTCGTGGCCATGTGTTTTTTATGATGTATTTACTCTTTATTCAATATTTCTCTGAGGGGCCGTTTACATGAGGAAAATAAGCCCGGGCTTATTCGCCTCGGGCTTATTTTTCAACCGTTTACATGACGGTTGTATGGGGCTGAGTTCAGGTGAGTGACTGCGAGTTCTGCGCGCACTATATTTTTCAAATCGCACATGAACGCAGTGGTAAATGTTCGTGTTTGATGAAATTTGGATCAAGAAATGCCGGCTCAGGTTTCTACTGCCTTTCCAATTGTCGCATATTTTTCGAGAAGGTGAAGGATGGGCTAGGACCTTCCACTGGACAAAAACCAGAAGAAAACATACCAAGAAATAAATAAAAGAGACGCACTGTCCACCGCCACATTCTCTCAGGTTCACGAGGCAAAATCGAAAAATACGGAAAAACTCGCTTATAAGCCCTTCTTGACCGTTTACATGACAAAATAAGCCCTGGGGGTTGGATAAGCTCGGGGGTCAAGGGTAGGGCTAGTTCAGCTCGGGGCGAGCTGAATAAGCCCGCCTGACCATGTAAACGCGCGCTCTAAAATTTCTGGGTGACCGATCAAGGCGGGCTTATCGTAAGCCTAGGGTTGAATAAGCCCGGGCTTATTTTTCTCATGTAAACGGCCCCTTAGGATGTGAAATATGAAATGTCTCAGAAATTCAGTTTATTTTGGAACGCAATTTCTCGTACATGTGGTGATTTAGCCTACAGTTAGTTCACGAGTCATTTCGTGGGTTGTTTGTTTCTTGCGTTGCACAGTGCAAGACAAGAATTTGCACAACTGCACAAGAGTATTGACGTTGACTCTCAAAATGATTCTTGGTCGCCTTTTGTTTGTTTCTTCTATGTTAGTTTTGACAAAGGGACATGTATTTTCGTTTTGTCTTTTCTCGCAGTGTTTCCTTTCATTTCTAAGCCGCGACGCCGTCGTGTACTGCGGTACGACGGGTCACGTGCTGCCAACCTACTGCATTCTTTATTCACCAGTTTTCACGGCTACACTGCATGCATTGTATAATGACTCATAATTATGTTTTGCTCTGCGCTGAATCCCGTACTAGTGTAGGGCTTTTTCAGAGTTTGCAATTCGGTGAGGCTCGGCAAGTTCGGTTCTTCGAAAGGAAGAGAAAGAGTTGTCTTTTTGTTTTTGCGAAATATCTATTTTACTACCACGAAGTCTTCCCGTTGCGTGTGAGAACCTGCATGACACCTAAGAACACTAAATTGATGTACATAACTTCTCCTTTGCAGACTTCTACTTCATACAGCATCCTGATGAGGGCAATTTGCCGAAGACGTTTAAAATGATTCTGAGAAATGAAAATGAGTTGTGAATTTGCAGTGCACATGGAATGAGCATGTGTGCCCACCAATTCTCTTCGAAAAAAGAAGCGACAATAAAAAGAACTTTCTCCGGTACACACCTGGAGGTTGAAGAGCTCTTCTGTCCGGCTTTGTTGTTGTTATAAAATCTCATGAAAACAGAAATGGCTAGCAGCTTTTATAGGCAACAGACCACATACGCTAACGTGTTGGGATGCACTAACGTACGAGGATACGCTACAAGCAAGGCAGGGATACTACACAATGTACATCTTATCCAAGTCATGGGGTGCATATATCGGAAAAGAGATTTTTGCGTAGTTCTGTTATTTTGATATGCAGTAAATGTGTATAGCACGGTATAAAGAGTATTACGAGATTCTTCCAGGAAGTGATGCACATCCTATCAAAAATCTACTTTGTTCTCCCAGGAGTTTGTTGAAAAATAAACTTGTTGACCTACCTGCCGGGCTGTTTGACGCGACAACCGAATTGAGATTCCTGTAAGTCATGTTGTGCATGTATCGTAAAAAGGCGTTTTTTGGCGTAGTTCTGTTCTTTTAAGATGTGGCGAATGGGATTTCGGGATGTGGCATCTAGGCATATGCGGATCAGGCCGGCAGAAAATTGGCAGAATTCGGTACGTTTTCTTGTAAATTTCATGCAAGTTTGGTATGTGGATAAAGAAATGGAGCAAAATTCGACAAATTGCTCGCCATAAGGTTTGTATCGTTCTGCCAATTTCACTGCTTTTCGAGCAGAATCTGCCACCTTTTCGATGATTATCCGCCAGTGCCCAGTGGCATCTCGTTGGTCGACCTTAGGTACCCTTCCCCACCCTTTATGGCCGATACCTGATGACGCTCACGAGTTGGTCGCAACCAACGTAAGCGCAAAAGTGGTTCTTCATCCACAATGTACCGAAACCCGTGCAGAACCAAGAGCAGCCTTGTATCAGATACAGTTGTATGTGGACAGCTACGAATGACCATCCGTCTGCTCAGGATGATCATGGCCACTGCAGATAGCCATTGAGTTTTGACATCATGGCAAAGCTTCGACACGCTAGCTGCTATTGCTATTCATTTTCCACTCTTCTTGCTCCTGGGTGCCATTGTCCTGATCTGTCAAGGTTTGAACTGAAAAATAGCTACAACGAGATGTGAGGGCAGTGCTGGTGGACGAAAAAATGAAAGAAAAGTTCGCTCTTATTTTTTTTGCAGCGTTGACAGCCTTGCTCTGTGACGACTGTCGGCTCTCCAAAATATGAATCATGCTGTCCTACGATTCCGAAATGTCATGTCAGTGTTTCAGGTTTACAAAACCAGCGAAAGATAGCGAAATACTAGCAGCAAAAAGTACAAGAGGACAATTCCGCTATATGGATTGATATTGACAATGACCCTCCAGACATCTGTTTCTGTGGTGTTGGTGATGTGAGTGCAGAGTTTGGATCGGCTAAGAGCGCAATGTGGCTGTGTGGTGTATTGCTTTTGATATTTCTTACCAATATCACTGTAGCCGATATATTCTTATATCCGGTCACTCAATAGCCGATACAGACTGTAGTTGTACACAACTCAATACAGAAAAAAAATTCGCGTACAGACACCTCTGTATCGACCTGACTTCACTATCACATTAAAGTCGTGCGTAAGAAAAAAACGTTCTCTTTGGCCTCAACTTCTTTGTTGTTCGGTTGGCCATTGTAGCCGTCGAATAGAGCGCAACATAAAGCCCTAAACTGATGACCCAACACGCTGCCTACTTCGGAGTTTGCCCGATGCGTGCCATCCCTGAGCTCCCGCCCCAGTTTCCTGCTCGTTTCAACACTTGGGTTGCCGTCAATCGCCGGCCGTCAACATAAAACTTGAATCTCAGCATCATCCGACACTGGATCCGCCTCGGACTGCTAAAACCCTAAAACCCTAAATTGGTGACCCCGACATGCGCTCTTCGGAGTTTTCATCATGCCATCTCTGAGCTCGGCTTGCCGCATTTCCCTGCTCGCCTCAATTCTCGGGATCCAGTCAATCGCCGACTGTTGACTGTAAAACTTGAGCCTCACCATCTCAAAACTGGATCCGCCTCGAAGCTAGTGTGGCCCCTGCCGACCTCCGGGCCCACCTGGATAACCCGCTATCCTGTCACAGCACATTCTTCAGTCGTCTTCGTCTTTTGTATTCATCCTGGCCTCAAGCTGGAAATTGGCCACCTCCACCCCAAGTATCAGTTTGCAGGCATACGCCCGGCACAGCACTTGGAGGTACGCACGCCTCCATCAGTCCTCGCCTCACACGGCACGCCTCGCCCCAGTGTTTCCTGTACTCAGTGACTGGTACGTTGCAGCCGCCTCTTACATGATAACACTCCTCTGTCACGCGTACATTCCCTCTTTTCTTTCTTTCCAACTCTGACACCCGCCTCTGTCATGCATCTCTCTCTTTTCCACTTTCTGCTTTCTGAGTTTTGTTTGGTCTTTGTTGCTACGTTATCAACAAACTTCATACACACAGCGCTCTCTTGTACATATTGTATTCTATTTTTGCCTTTCCGCCTTGTACATGTCGCGCTTCCTTTCTTTTCTCTCCTTTTCTTGTTTATCGTGCTTCGCGCCTCCCGGCCTCACCAATGGCGGGGGAGTACTGTAGCGGAATGACGTCACTATCACATTATAAGCATGCGCACAATCATAAAACATTCTCTTAGGCGTCACCTTCTTTGTTGTCCAGTTGGCCTTTGTAGCCGTCGTCTAGGGACCGACGTAAAACCCCTGAACCTCTACTGTCTAACTCCTTCAATAGAGTGATTCTACTCTACCAGGAAGCTAAAAACGAACACAGCCTAGAAGGCGGACTGGGGGCTGGGGACTCTCTTGGTGCTTCAATGGCTATCCGGGATGCATAGGAATCCCCCCCTAGCACGTACTGCAGCTGGCTCCAATGATTATTCCTTTCACGTTGGAATTAGACGTTCTTTTCCTGGAGAGCCCGAATCTCCTCTCGAAAGTCCGCAATGGCGGCTTCCTTTTTCTGTTCTTTGGAGGCTGTTAGACTTTTCAGGTCCGCAATATCTTCCACAAGAAGACGCACTGTCTCCCTCAGCTGATTCATGATCGTAAGCATCCTGGTACTGGCAGCTTGAGGGTCGGTCCATTGGTAGCCCAGTCTAAAATGCTACTCGATCATTTGGCTGGATTTTTTCCCGGAGAGCTCCGACGAGCTGAACTCGGCTGAGGCTGGCCAAGTTCACATTGTTGGCCCTTGCTAGGCTTTCTGTCCCTAGCTATCCAGAATACCAAAATCTATGGTAGCCATACTCTCCCTGGGAGAGCAGGGAATTGGACGTAAAAGAACCTACCACTGCGCAGGGGAACGACGAAAACGATTTCATGCCCCAGGGGCTGTTGTGGCTGTCGACATCAGCAAGCACATCTGGCGTGTCGTTGACGTACGCCTGGAAAAGTGTTAGTCCAAGAATGCTTCCCTCAGGGACTCCAGCGGTGGTCGTGTACGTAGATGACGTACGCCTCCAACAAGGCACTGTAAGGAACGGGTGTCGAGGGAGGAGGCCAGCCATCTCTGAAGCAGACCATTGATGCCTAGGCTTCGCATCTTGTGGAGGTGGCCGACATGTGAGACAGGATCAAATGCTCCTGTGATGTCCACAGCAAGGATACGCGCCGCCCTCCACAGCCCACAGCGCTTGCCCAGGCAGTTTGGAGAGCTTGCAAAGTGTCTGATGTTCCGAGGCCTCCGAAAAATCCAAACTGGTGCGACGTGAGCAGATGGTGATCCTCAAAATAGTTTACGATGTGTCTGTTTACTAGAGTTTCCATGATTTTCGAGATTATGCACAGTAAGGATATGGGCCTGTAGTTGAGCGGGAAGATCGCTTGTGGATGAGAACCACGGTGGCCGTCTTCTACATCCTAGGTTGGACTCCAGCCCGGAAGCATAAGGCAAATAACTTGGACAGTGGCTCTGCAAGCTCGTGAGCACATTCCTTAAGGACGCAAGCAGAAATACTGTCAGGCCCTGTAGCCTTGGAGACGTCAAGCTTTGCCAGGAAGCGGCGCACAGTCTCTGGGCGGAAGCGGATGGTGGAAAGAGGTGGAGCATCTGAGGGAGCACGGTCCATTAGGTAAGCCTCCACAAGGTCCGGACCGGCAACGCTACATTTCTTTGAGAAGAAGCGAGCGAATGCCTCGGCTTTCCCTGAGCTTGTTGCCCACTCGCGGCCGTCAGAGTTGACACTTAGGGGAATTTCGAGCTGTGTGCAGTTGCCAGCGGCGTTCTTCAACTTCGTCCACCACTGTTTGTCTCTGAGAGACCCAGTTGAGAGGTCGCGTGATCGGAACTGAGTGGTGATCGCTACAGTCACGGAATTGGCGAATGCCTGCTGAAGTGCTGGGTCATAAGGATGTTTTCTCCGGTCGCGCCAGCGCTTTTTCTTCTCCCTCTCGGTCTGGTTGGATTCAGGCGTCCACCATACCGGATCGGAAGGCCTCGTTTCCAGAACTTTAGATGGCACAAATTATGCAACAGCTGCAGTTATCGAAGCGGTAACTTGCTCACAGGAAATTTCCTCCGTGATGATATCAACCCATTCCACGTTGCGAAGGTGCGCCCTGACGCGATCCCAGTCTGCCCTGTTGTAGCAAAATACTGGGGGGTTCACGTCTATGGAGCACATCAGAAAAGTCTGAGAGTACAACTGCATGGTCAGATCGACCGAGGGGTGGAAGTGTACGTGTAGTTACTGGGGACGTGAATGTTGACATTATGAGGTCTAGCGGGTTGTCTCCACGGGTGACATGCTGAAAAGAAGATGGGCAGCAGGTATCTTCGAGAGCCTCGCCTGCAGGCGTAGTTTTGGAGCTGTTCAACCAAGCCTGGTTGTGCACGTTGAAATCGCCAGCTAGGATAATGTGGGGGCCCTGCTGTCTAGCTTTTGAGAGGATGGTGTCGGGATGGTCAATTAGGGTGAGATCTGCAGGGGCACAGGACTCCGGCCGATACACTGCTCCAAAGACGGTGCGGAGACCTGGGCCCAGCTGGAGAGAAAACCAGATGATCTCATGTGCGGGGGACATGAGTTCAGTGATGAGCATGGAGGGAGTGACGACTTCACCCAGATGGCTACCCCTCCCCCGTGTACCGTTCTGTCCAACCAAAATGGTGAGCTGTATCCAGGGACACTAATGTCAGAGGGAAGCACTTTCTCCGCAGTGAACTTCGTTTCTGTCACAATTGCGACATGGGGCTGATGCTGCAGGAGTGCGTGCTGTAGGTCGGGAAGTTTGCTGGCTAGGCCGAAATACTTTTGTTCAGAGAATAAGAAGATGCTTGCTACACTTCATTGCAGGAGGAGGTAATTAAAAAGGGAGTGGAATTTGGCATAAGCGGGTGCATGGCTGCATGTATGGCTAAGGGTCCTAAAAATCTAATGAAATACCTGTGGAGAACAACATCACTGTAGGCTAGGATTGAGTATCCTGTCATACCAGTTTGCTGAGGCGTGAGCCCTGTGCTGGGGCAAGGGGTTGGCTGTGGCCAGGGTCGAAGTAGTTGATTTCTTTTTGTTTGTTTTTTGGAATTTTAGAAATCAGGTGAGGATTCCGCACTGGGACTGGTTATCCTGCGTTGTTCGGAGGTAATCCAGTTTGTTGGCTGTCAAGACATGTCTGTGTTAGACACCAGTGAGGATAGGAGATATTCAGCAAGCGCCGAATCTTGGTGATTGCATGTTGTGGTGGTAGGAGTGGTTGTGTCGGTGTGCGGTGAGGTTGGATGTTGTCGTACCTGTACCTGTGCTGACTGGCGGCGTTTCAGGGTGCACAATCATGCTGGTTGCCGACATGGGCGATATAATGTCGTGTTCGTACTGGTCGTTGACTGGATCATTTGGTGTGAGCTGGAGAGCAGGTCCGCTTTCGGAGTGGTGTTGGCACCGTCAAAGGCGGTTTCGGATACGGCGCTGGCGTGGGTCAAACTCTGGGCCGCTTTTGGTGCCAAATCGGTACGGTGAGAGTCAGTTTCAGCTCCGCTGTTCCGCTCTCTGCTGCCCGTGCTGCTGCCTTGTCTCTCGGCATGCATGGAGGTGTGTGCACTGCGACAGTTTAGGCTTTATTCCAGCAAGAATGGGTGAGACATTTTCGAAATTTGAGAAATTCCTCAAAACCCACTCGTAGCGGTCATGACGAGTAGTCCTGAGACACGAACATGTTTCACATTGTCACGACTGGTCTCTAAACCAGCTTCCCCTTCGCGTAGAAGTTTCACGGCTTGCTAATGGTCCCTAGTCATAACTCGTGACAGGTTGTCCTTCTCCTCTTTTAACGTAATTAACTTGGCTCACCATCCGAGTAAAACTATTTAAAATCATAACTTATTGTTTTACTGCTTATATAGACAGTTTCCTCTGAGACAAGAATGCGACAATACTCATAAAAAGGACTTCACGAAAATCTTGAAAGTTATTTTTCAAGGATAGAGCACCTTCGTACAGTAACATCAGCAAGAAGTGTGGCCTATGCTTAACCGAAAAGTTCCACATCCTGAAAGCTTCAAAAGCTACCTCCCTAAACAAGAGAAGTGAGCTGGTATCTAAAATTAATGCCCTCACCAGGGCAAGTTTCTGCTGGCCACCCCTATTACATAGACAGCTATGACCGCTGCGGGTTTTTTGACGCGTGATTGCAGGAGTTTGTGTGGGCTTAGATTTGTCATACGAACGCAGATGCCTGTGTATACGTGTGGACATGTGTCAATCTCTTAATTTGCTAAATCCTATATATATAGGATTTTGGTCATATTTTTCAACTCAAAATGGGTGTGGCATGAGAATAGCAAAAAGTATGTGACCAATTCTTCCTTGCTAGGTCTTAGTAGATATCGAGAGTTGAATAAGATAATTTTTTCAAACACTACCATCTCAGGCTCATCTCCTTGCCCAATATTACTAAGGCCTGTGCCCTATTTTTCGAATCCTATATATAGGATTTGAGATTTTATTGGACCTTGTTTTATCCTTAAAACTGGTAGTTTCATGACGGCATGTGCGATATGTCGTCATGAAACCACCCCGTGCCACACCTGCAATGTTCTTCTGCACATTCACTGCTTCAGTCCTTTCCATGACAGCAGCTGAACAATTATGCTCAAATTTCCAATTATTGTTGAAAATGGGTATTCATCAGAAATATTATCGCCCTATGAATCTAAAATGTAAACATTCATGCCTCAAACATATTAACAACTTCCATGAAAACCATTATGTCGTTATTATTGGTCCTGATGACCAATAACAACGGCATAAAAGGCACACATTTTCAAATCCTATATATAGGATTTTCGGTCAGCAAATTAAGAGATAGGTGTGTGCAAGAGTACATAACCCCCCAGAGTGTGCAAGTCCACTATGGGTGCTGTCCCGACAGAATTTCAAGTTGACGCCATTTTGATGATGCAATGCGCACTGTGCACGGATTATCAGACGAATCCGGAACCTGTGGTTGACCGAAGCCGATCGATCCTGTACAAATTATTGCAAAGAATAACGTGTGATGCGTTGACACCCGTACACATGTTGTAAATCACTGGTGCAAGGAGCATTGCGTCATAAATAATGACGTCAACTTGAAATTCTGTCGGGACAGCAGGGTATGTGGGAGTTGCACACTCTGGGGGGTTATGTACTTTTGGTGTGTGTATATGCGTGTGTGCGTGTGTTTGTGCGTGTGCGAGTTAGGGTGTTGTGGGTGGGTGGGTGTCCTGTGTGTGCGTGCGCCCGTGTGCAAGTTATGGTGTTGTGGGTGGGTGTATGGGTGTGTTAGTGTGTGCGTGTATGTGTGTATGTGTGTGTGTGGGTGCTACTATGTGTGTGCGTGTTAGTATGTGTGTGTGTGTGTGTGTGTGTGAGCGAGATTAAGCGCGTACTTGTTAGTGCTAGACCTGCGCCTACTGCATCTGCCTCTGAAATAGCCTGTCCCTGTATACATTCACGCGATCACTCCTCTCGCTATCGTATTATCACACCTCTCTCCACTTAGATATACCAGCGCTGCCTTCTATTCCATTATCGTTGTCTGATGATTGGTTCAGCCATGAAACTCTGAGTCACAACGGAATACATTTGCCAAGGTTTTCATTGGGTGCCTTTGTATACGGCTTCAAAACAATCTAGCACTGCGTACTCATGACACAATCGAACAAAATCATCTGAATACACAACACAACAATCAGAATGCTCAAACAAATGACTAGCAATGGACGACTCATACTTATTAGAACTAACATCAGAATAATCAGCATGTGCCGTGGACACATCCGATACCAAATGGCTAGTCGTGTGGACCCTAGCCATTGGCGCTGTCAGTGCTTTAGACGCTGCCATCGCCGTCAGTGCCGATCTTTGCTGTTGCTTGGCGTTGATGTCAGTGCTTTAGACTGCCATCACCATCGTTGCCGATCTTGTCAACATCTGGACGCACGCACCCGACAACAGGAGATGTCCAGCAAAGAATCATCCTGGTACAAGATGATCTAACGCAGCGACATCAACACCAAGTGTTATGAACCCTCTAAGATTCTCTAAATTGTCAGGATCATACGACCACACGGCACGAGGACAACTCTTTTCCTTTAGACAGTATATTTTACTTCATCGAATACTTAACAATGAACACTAATAACACCAGCTATTTATAGCATGCAAAAACAGCGTACATGCAAAACATAAGCATATAAAACTGGACATAACAGCGTATACAGCAAAACGCACACAACGCATATAGCGTGTGCCATGCAGCAACATCAGCGGTACGGCGGAGTCGAAATACAACATTTCAACGAATACAATGCCATAAGCGCGAAGGCCTTTCCCAATAGAGAACTGGTGGTTTACAACATTCTCCCCACCAAAGGGCTTCTCACCGCCGTACAACAATGCACACAAGTCAAAAACGATCCGGGGCTCTGACTACGCACCCAGAACGCGTCATCTCCTGCTGCCATGGTGGTGGTAACGGTGCTGATGGTGCTTGTTCAGCTGACTTAGGTACTCCACCTCCCAACGATTCTTGACATGCTCCAGTGTCCGACTGAGGTAACGCAATCTCGATGACATCTGCGCAGCGTCCAGGGTACTTGCTGGCTTCTCTGACGACATCCAGATGTCACCCATCATCATTGCAGGGGTTACTGGTGGCTCATCCAGGCTATCAGACACATAAGTTAGCGGACGACTATTCATCACTGCTTCAACCTCATACAAGAGGGTATCAAGCTCCTGGACCTTCAGAAACGCTGTTCCCATTACCTTTTTCAAGGCACTCTTCACTGTACCAACCATTCTCTCATAGAAGCCTCCATGCCATGGTGCAGCTGGAGGATTGAATATCCATGGCACACTCAGTTTGTCAGATGCCGCCTTGAACGTTGTAGCGTTGTCAGACCTGATCCGAGACGGCAAACTACGTCTCGCGACAAACTTCCGAAATGCTATCAAGAATGACTACTTAAACTATCGGCCACCTCCAAGTGAACTGCTCTGGTGGTGGCACACACAAACAATGCTATCCATACCTTCGGAGATGACTCACCACGGCGCACGTACAACGGACCAGCATAGTCGATGCCGGTAGTTGCGAACGGCCTCTCGTGAACAACTCGGTCTTCTGGCAGCGGCGGGCAGACATCTGAGGCAGCCTTAGCCTTGTAGCGGCGGCATGTAACACATCACTGAGTAATGTTGCGTAGCGCCCGTCTACCACCGATAATCCAAAATTTCTGACGGATGAACGACAAGACTCCTTCTACACCTTGGTGCATCCTTTCAACATGCATTTTCTCCAACAGCAACTCGGTCAGATGATGTTTGCCTAACAGGACTGGGTGCTTGGCTCCATACGCCAACTCGCTGTGCTGAAGTCGTCCCCCGGCTCTGAGTACTCCATGCTCATCCAGAAACGGTGCAAGCTGATACACCTTCGACCCAGGCTTCACTGGTTGACCTTGCTTGATCAGCTCAAGATCCTCAGCGAAACATGCGGCTTGAACGATGCGGTACAATACGTTGTCTGCTGCAACATAGAGTTCAGCACGAGGCTCAGTGTGCTTCCACTGCAACATCCGAGTCACCATGCCCTGTGCCCTCGACCATTTACTGAATCGGAGCCACCATTCCTTATCAGATTCTCGACTACAGGTGGTGGCTGACCCTCGTACCTCTACACTGGACTCATCTGTAGCTGCGGTTGAGGATGCGGTGGGCCAGTCATTGGGCTCCGTGATCCAGGTTGGTCCGCCCCTCCATAACGGACTACGGATCTGCTGTGCACCACTCCCACGCGACGGTAAATCTGCTGGGTTGTGAAGGCCCGGGCAATGGTTCCACACAATGCCGACCTTCTTCGATATCTCTGGGACTTGACTGACGCGGTTAGCCACAAATGTTTTCCATTTGTACGATGGATTACTGATCCAATGAACGGTAGTGAGACTGTCAGTCCAGCCATAGACTTGCGTGAGGGTCACACGCAGCTCCTTCACCATAAACTCAGCGTAGCGAGCCGCTAGACATACTGCTTGTAACTCAAGGCGGGCTAACGTGGGTGGAGACACGGGTACCACTTTGGCCTTGGCAAATACCAAGTGCGACTGTCCATTGACGACTGCATACAAACAACATCCAAACGCTTTCTCACTGGCATCGGCGAAGGCATGAAGCAGTGGCGTGCACCGAGTCTTGAAAGGGGGGTTTCTAGAGTTGGAAATTTTTTCTGGAGACCCACTGTATAATTATGTATCTGTGCACATGCGCATCCCCGGAACATCCCGTCGGAGATAATGGCTAGGGAGGAGGGAGGGGGAGGGGACTCAAGATCAGGGGTGCAGGGCACCAATGAACACTGGTGCTGATGAGATGCGGGGCTTGTCCGACTGCTATCATCAGATCATGCCGGCACAAACGCGTCAGAGAGGGAACCAGGTACAGGGGTAGAAAGGACAGAAATAAGAGGAATAGGGCTTGAAAGTGGTACGTCACAGCATAGCAACAATTTCAAAAATTCAAAACCTGGATCCACTTGGATCCAGTTTTTGTATGGATCCAAGCACATTTCAAGCGGTCTTACCCACAGCATGGTGATGTAGCCAGTGAAATTGACTGATTTGGCTACTGGGGGCGGGGTTACAACTGGTGGCGAAATAAAAGTCACACCTGCATGCGACATGAGTGGGTTGCTATGCACCCACATACTTAGGCAATAGCAAAGTCACACCTTAGTGGATCCAAAAATAGAAATCTGATGTCAACTTTCTAGTCCCTGGCCGTTTTGACGTCATCACTTTCAAGCCCTATGGAGGGAGGGGACGATGTTGCATGGAAATGTTGGTACATGTGTAACCGGTAACAGGATATAACGGGTTACCTCTTACATACCAGCACTTCAAAAAGCATTTGCAAAGAGGGTGCAAAAGTCAATGTACTTGTATACAATCACATATTTGTCATATTGAAGTTTTGAACACGTAAAAGTTTGATAGGCCTAGCCGCCCAGGCTACACTACAGTCTATAAGACTTAGTATAACACTATGTCTATGGTACTTCACCAGTCCACTCCAGTCCAGGCATGTTTGTTTCATCATAACACTGCTTACATTCGACGGATCTTTCTTTCTGTTCTTATGACGAAGTTTTCAGCATGTATTGGCAATGTTCAACATGATTTCAATAAAGAGTTATGGGCCTTGCTTCGATGGAAGCTCGCGGAAGAAAAGCAGAGCCCCGCGTCCTTGAGTCGCGGCTGGAGCAGCGCTTCGTTCTGAAGCAGCGCATGTGGATCATGGACGCACATTTTTACATCTTCCAGTCGACAACGTTTTTGACGAACATCTCTGCTGCGCACATGAGCGAGAACGAAAGGCTGTGGAGATCTTGATTTGAGTCAACACTTTGGAAGGAGATTTGTTTCAAATCTTTATTCTCACGATAGCCAGTGGCCAATAAGAGATAATAGTGTAAGAAAGGAGAAAGAGTGAGGAAGAATTGGGTGGGCAGGGCCTAGGGGTTAATGACTACTTAAGTGTACGGGCAGGGGTGGTCGCCACACGAGCATACAGAGTTGCGTACTTAAGTGTACGGGCAGGGGTGGTCGCTACACGAGCATACAGAGTTGTGCAACAGCAGGGATATCTCGGATTTGAAGGGAGTACGAGAAGGGATTTCGCGAAGCTGGGTGGGCAGGCAATTAAAGTAATGAAGGGCCTTGTACAGGGGAGAATGGAGACAGCGGTCAGTCCGCGGAGTTGGCAAGTGCCAAGTACGAGAGCGACGTAAATTATACGAAGGTTGCACGTTGCTAGCAGTATGCAGCGAGAGTATATGTGGTGGGGCATAATTGTGGCGCAGAGAATGCGCGAAGAGTATATGTTTAACTTTAAAGCGTGAAAATAATGTTGGCCATTTGATGCGATGCAAAAGGTGGGAGTGTTCTAAGTGTGTGTAAAGGGGAAGGTGGAGACATATTCTGGCGGCTTTCCGCTGGAGTCGTTCTAGCCTGTCAAGGGAAGTGTGGGACAACGGTGTGAGAGCAGTGCTCGCATATGAGAATATAGGTAGTATGTATGTCTGATAGATGTGAGATAAAAAATCACTGGTGAGTGTAGACCTTAGTCTAAAAAGAATATTGAAAGACTTGAGTGATTTTTTGACTATGTATTCAACATGCTCCGTCCAACGGAGGTCATGCTGAAAGATTTTTCCGAGGTGTTTGTGTTTTTGTGCTACGGTAAGCGGACTATTCCTGAGGGTGATCTGGGGTAGCTGTTCAGGGGGGCGGTTATTGTGGTAGAACGGGAGGATGACTGTTTTCTTTGTGTTAACCAGCAGGTGCCATCTTTGAAGCCAGTCTCCAGCTGCTGTGACACTCTGTTGTAGGTTTCGGGTTGTTGTTGTTGTTTATTTTACTTCGCAGATTCTAACGGGCAAGTTGCCCAATAACAAGAAAGCGAAGGCAAAGAAAATAATACTAATAAAAGAAATAACCGGGGGCAGCAGAAAATGAATAATAGCTTTAAGAACTCAGATGGTGAGCCAAGAAACAAATTTCCATGTTATTGCTAATAATCGCCTTTAAAAGTAAAAAGAAAAGAGCTATCGTCAATCATATCCTTGAACTGACTTGCATCGCGCGTGCTTGACTTAAATTTCGAGACAGAACGGATTTCTTGAAAGTCATCGCCAATCCAGGAGCGAACCAGAGCTAGAGATCGATCTCTCTGTCGCTACTCTCCACTGAAGAAAGAGAGAATAATGTATTTTGAACTGCATGCAAAGCAACTCTCTCTCATTTCGAAATAAGGACATAGTCACTGTACTGTAAACTGCCCGTCGATCGACGCGTATGCAGGATAACCAATCCAGTAGGCGCGCTTTTCCTTCGGCAAGATTGCCCAAAAAAAGGTGGTTTCCAGACACCAAAAAACTCATACGGTGCACGCGCCTGTGAAGCGCAATCGGCGTGTCAAGATTGCAGCAAATCCAACGTGGTATGTCAGTGCTCACCACTTCGGCCAACTCTCCCCACCATTGCACACATGCGGCTGCGATGCCATCAGGCAACATATCATCCGAGTCGCCTCCGACCTTCCAGGCTTGCTGTAGCAGTATCTTTCCCGGCACAACTTCCGGTGCTGCTAGACCTAGCGGATCAAACACTGACGCAACACACTTGAGGAGGGATCGCCGGGTCCAAACAGACGGCCTATCGGACTCGCCTAGCGCTGCTATGCTGAGCAAGTCATCACTGGTTTTCCATTTCAGACCGAGTACTTTATCTCCGGCCTCTGGATCACACGGGATTTTGTTGCCTCGCCACTTGCAAAACTCCATGCCAGCATCCGTAAGCACACGCACGCTGAACTCTTGCATCTCCTTGGCTTCCGAGGCATTTGAGACACTAGAGACCAAATCGTCAACGTAGAAACTCGTGAGCAAGAGATCAATACGATCTCGCTCTTTGGGTGCAGACAACGCCCGTAGCTCCTTCAAGTGATGCTGAATCACCGCAGTAAGCATGTACGGCGAGCAGTTTACTCCAAATGGCAGTTTCGTTAGCCTCCAGGTTAACAGTTCATCGCTGTCGCTTCAACCGGGCCACAAGAAACGCAGGTACGGACGGTCTTCGGGATTAACCGCGACCATGAAGAAAGCCTTGCGGATGTCCGCTTGCAGCGCGCTTTTATATTCATGTAACCGTAATAGCATACCTGCGAGACTCGGCAATAGCAACGGTCCAGGGTCAACCATGACGTTCAACGACTTGCCATCTGGAGCCGTCGCCGAGGCATTGAACACCAGTCTTAACTTCGTGGTTGCAGCGTGCTCGCGTTATACACCATGATGCGGTACATAGTACCCGGCATCGCTCTCACATGGCTCCAGCTCAATTGCTCCAAGCTCGCGGTACTCCCTGATCAGCACATCATCATAGAGCGCACGCTTCCCATTCCTCTTCGGCTTTTCAAGAAGCCGCGTTGCGATGTCTCTAGCTTGAACAAAGTTATCCGTTGGGCGACGCTCATTTCGCCACAAGAGACCCACTTGGTACCCGCTGCCCTGGCGACATAGCGGGAACGATGGTAGGTGCTGATGCTGTTCTGGAGGGTCATCCAACTGCCATAGTTGTTCAATGTGGGCTGTGACACATGACACGGTCACCGGCTGACTGTTTCGACTTGGTGCAGACGCTGGACCAGATAATACATTACCTATCTCTGTGTTCCACACCGTCTCACCATTAACTTCCTTCTTGCTGTGCAGTACCGCGTTGATATAGTCTGCCCCAATCAGCATATGTATTTCGTCTGATGTCCCTTGTTGAGGCTTGTCACTCAGCTCTACTCCCCAACTGTGCCACTGCGCAATGGTCTGCGGACTTGCGCACTGCAGGTCCAGCTCAAGCGTTGGTTTCACGAACGCGCGTACCTGAATGCTAGCGGAGCTACCCTGGATCGTGATGGCGTACTTATCCATGCGCTGTTGGGTTGGTTCCGCGCCGAATGGCTTCACCTCTACATTTTCAACCCCAACGTGTTCTGCATCGATTCCTGACACCAACGCTGCAGTCACGAATGACGCCTCAGCACCCGAGTCCAGGAACACGCGAACCTTCGCGTTTCGAGTTCTTCCCTCAACTCGTGCCACTCCGGTCATCAGCCGCACACTTGGCGAGTGTAGACAGCACGACCCAACATTCTTCTCCGTAACTATCTCAGTCGGTTTCTCCCGGCTGTAACCTGCTCCATCCAACACATCATGTATTAGCAGGTGGTGTTTCCTCTGGCATTTCGTGCATCTCGAGCCTGACCGACATCCTCTGGCCATATGGCCATACTTAAGGCAGTTCCAGCAGAGTCTCTCTCGCTGCAGAAAACCCTTTCTCCCTTCCTGTGGCAGCGACTTTAGCTGCTTCTCTGCATCGGCGACCGATATCGCCATGCACTGTGCCGACGCCGTGGGCCTTGGCACGGATCGTTCTACTGGCTTCCTGGCAGTATCACCCTGTCGTTCATGCGCGACCTGGTAAGACGCGCCGTGCTCCTGTACCTGGCGCAGTGACATCCCGTAGCACTGCCGTTCGACCAGGTACGTCATCATCTCAGGTCCGCATTGCTCCAAGATTACCTGCTTTGCCATTGCTTGCAGCACCGGGGACATTTTACCTATATCGGCGCTATACTTGGTGTCCACCTCGCCATCTTCTGTCATAGCGAGTGTGGCCCACACCTCTACCTCTCGGCAAACACGGACAACGTATTGGTGAAACGACTCATCTGACCGCTGCTTGCCTGTCAGCAATGTCTTCCACGCTTTATCCGGAGTCTTTCCGAGCGAGGCAAGCAACTCTCGCTTTGCTTCCTCGTAATTATTGCATCCAATACATATCCTCTCCGCTTTGCTACCCGCTAGCGCGATGCGCAGTCGCAGCAGCCATTCGCTTTCTTCGAACTCGTTCTTGGAACAGATGTCCTCGAACAGGTCAAGATAACGCTCCAATGGCTGCGTTCCATCATATGAGGGGATTTTCATCAACGGTTGAGGCCCACCGCTGTGACTGGGAGATTCCTCTGTACCTCCCATCGCGGCTTTACCCTCACCCTCATGCGCATTGGCGATGCACTCGTTAATCTCCTTTAGTGTTTTGGCAAACTCGTTGCGGAGCACCTCCTCCCGCCGTCTGGCACTGCGCCCCTAACGCTCCGCGTACTGTTGGAGCCTCTGCTCCACATGTACCTTCAACAACTCGCCTTCTAATCGTACCCGCTCTCCATTGTCAATAAAGCTGGCTTCCAAATTGTTTCATAGTTCCTCTGCCATGCTCGTTCCTATCCTGGCGTGGTCGCCAGATGTTATGAACCCTCTAAGACACTCTAAATTGTCAGGATCGTACGACCACATGGCACGAGGACAACTCTTTTCCTTTAGACAGTATATTTCACTTCATCGAATACTTACCAATGAACACTAATAACACCAGCTATTTATAGCATGCAAAAACAGCGTACATGCAAAACATAAGCATATAAAACTGGACATAACAGCGTATACAGCAAAACGCACACAACGCATAAAGCGTGTGCCATGCAGCAACATCAGCGGTACGGCGGAGTCGAAATACAACATTTCAACGAATACAATGCCATAAGCGCGAAGGCTTTTCCCAGTTGAGAACTGGTGGTTTACAACACCAAGCAACGTCACCTCACAATTAACTAGACCCCCGGAAAAACAACCGGACAAGACACTTACTGGCATGGCAGTGACAGGAACCGCCTCAACTAGAAGAATGACAAGATTGGCAACGACGGCAATGGCAGCAGGAGCAGTCTGAAGAACAAATTGCCTGACTCCACCAAGACACGAACCAGGGACCCTCGCTTGTAGCCAGCGATGCTGTAACCACTGAGCTATGGTGTAGTGGTCATCCCAGCAGAAACTGTTCAACATTTTCTTCAGACTTCGTAACTCACACTTTGTGTGAATCTATACAGGCGGGTGGGACGCATCCCTCACTGCAATCCACACACTCCACCTACAAACTAGCACGCAATATTCTTCCAGGATCATACATCCTATCTAAATTATACTTTGTTCTCCCAGAAATTTGAATAATAATGAATTTGTTCACCTACCTGACGGGCTGTTCAAAGCCACAACCAAATTACAACAACTGTAAGTCATGTTGTGAATGTACCGTAAAAAGGCGTTTTTGTCGTAGTTCTTTTGAGATGTAGCAAATGGGATTTCGGGATATGGCATCTCGTTGATTGATCCCATGTACCCTTTATGACCCGAAGCTAACGCCGCTCGTGGAAGACTTTTCCAGGTAGAACTCTGTTTTGGAAGCAAAGAGCTGAGATAGTGTCTTTACAAGTTCCATTGTGCATTCCGTCAAGAAAGAACTAGCTCCTGCGATTTCTTTTCCACTTAGCCACCTATTTAACCTCTCCTTTACCACAGGCAAGTTCCCTACCGAATGGAAACTGGCTAAATTAGTGCCTATTTGCAAGTGCAAAGGCAGCAAATCCCAAGCGAGTAACTATCGCCCAATTTCCCTCCTGTCCTGTATTTCCAAACTTTACGAAAGGGTCTTCTTTAATCAATTATATAATCATATTTCTCCTGCTCTGGATCCCGCGCAATCTGGGTTTCGTCGTGGTGACTCGACCGCTCTACAGCTCACCAAGCTGATCCAAAACATTGCCGACCATCGTCATATGGGCGGAAAGTTGCCATGTGCTTTTTCGACCTCGAGAAAGCTTTCGACACCGTGTGGCACTGTGCATTACTTGCTAAACTTTCCTAAGTTTTCGGTGTGTGTGGCGCAGCGCTAGAATGGATAACAGACTACCTATCCGACAGAACGCAAGTTGTCTTTGTAGTTGGACTTCTCTCAGATGCTTCACCTGTCCGGAGTGCCGCAGGGATTCATCCTAGGGCCCCTCCTTTTCCTAGTGTATATTAATGATCTTCCCAGTCATGTCGAAGTAGTGTCCTTATTGGCTGACGATACTGCACTGCTCCGGTTCAATGAGTGTCTAGAGAGGCTGCGAGACAGTCTCCATCGCGGCATCAACTAAGTCCATCAGTGGATGACTACCTGGAGATTAAGACCTAATATCGCCAAGACTGAGATATTATTCCTGCCGAACTCTAGAGCCAACCTAATCATTTACTCTTCCCAGATCCCTCACAGATCTCACAGTGGTAAAGCAACACAAGCATCTTGGTTTGGTCATTGACTCAGACTTATCGTTTAGTAGACATGCCGACTATATCTGTAGCAAAGTCAGTAAAGCTGTTGGCTATCTCGTGTCTCATTGCTCCCACCTACCGCTTGAATGCATTTGCCTTTTTTATCATTGATATATTCTCCCCATTTTTTTCTATTGCTCAACCACCTGGTCATCCCTACTAAGTAAATCGTTAATGAGTACCCTGGAAGTCCACAATAAGAGGATACTGAAAGTCCTTTTCCGCAAACCTTCCCTATCTCTAGTCAAGCGGATCGAAAACTGTGTATTGTTGTTCATTCTATTCGTCTTGACCAAAGCCCCGCCACACTTGCGTAAATATAACTGGTTTCTTCCCACTCGTTCTACGCGCAATCCCTGCACTTTACCTAAAGCCCGAACATCAGCTTATACCAGATCTCCGTTTTTCGCTGCCTATTCTCTCTGGCTGGCCCTGCCTCTATCAGTAAAATCGTTTTGTACTCTAAATGGTTTCAAGGCCAATATGAAGCTCGTGTTCTAATAGAGCGGTTCTGCTTCACGTGAAACGCAGAGAAATCACGTAGAGAGCAGGTGTCTGGGTTAGAGTCTACAGCTCCCTATGTTTTGGGTCCAGATTTCTACGCGGAGATGAGGTTCTCTATGTTGTGGCACACGCAAAGAAAATGCGTACGGATTGGCTAGGTATCGATCAACTGATGCAGAAAACTGCCAAATATAGAAGGGAAAATCCCAGTACTCATTCCACGTGACTTCTCTACGTGAAGAGTAGAGCAGAACAGGATTTCTTTACGTTACGAGAACGCGAAGAGACTTCGCGTGATTCTTTGCGTCACGTTCCCGAAACGTAGAGCAGAACCTCCCTAATACCGTATTTTCCGCGGTATAAGCCGCACCGAGGTATAAGCCGCACCCCCCCCCCATTTTGAGGCAAAATATTGACTAAAAGTTGGTATTCGGAGTATAAGCCGCACCCACAAACCAAGATTTTCACACTCATTGACAAATGGCCTTTCTACAAATTTATTATGTATGGATGTCTGGAAACCGGCACTTGCAGTACGCAAAATAGAGTCCCCGTATACGCGTACCGTATGGTGTAGCCCGCACCGTGACTAGAACTAGTAGAAGTGCCGGGATAGCAACACAGGGTCGAATGTCATGTAACGTGACGTCAGCATGCATACTGATGTATGCTTAGCATTCATGCGCGCAAGCATATTCGGTGTATAAGCCGCAGGGGTGATTTTGGTCCGATTTTTAGCGAAAAAAAGTGCGGCTTATACCCCGGAAAGTACGGTAACTGCTAATTATTTATCGAGGTTTGTTTCTCTTTGCCTCCAGTAATGTGTAATATTTATTTTTCTGCTTTGTTTTTGTTTACTGCCATGGCTGGCTACTGCCCCCTCCCTCCATATTGGCCTATATTCTCTGGCCAGGGTAAGGTGAAATAAATAAAAATAAAATGGCCCAACTTCTGCGAAAACCAGGCTTAGGGTGAAAATCATTTTGTTGAGAAAAATGATGTTTTGTAAAAAGGTTGTGTCACGTGGACGCTCGAGTGCAGTGAAGTGGAACCAAAGAGAATCTCGCTTGTTTGAAGAAGTAGCAGTCATGGCAGGAAGGGTTTCAGCAGTCAGGGAAGTCAAAGGGCTTCCGGTAGAATATTCCCTGCTACTCCTCTAGTCACAACGAAGAGTTTTTGAGCTGATCGAACGGATTCCATCTCCTTCACTCAGGGATGGCGAAATTTCTGCGCTAGCTGCTGCATGCGGAAAATGGTGAAGAAATCGTCTCCAGTTAGAGTCGTGATGGCGATAGCGAGGAGAACCTGGACGGCATCGACCCAGCCAATCGAAGTATGGAGATACTAGCTGTTTCTGGGCCTCACGCAAAGGGAACACGCGCAGCAGAGCTCATACGTTTGCAGCAAGTTCACGAGGAAAAAGGCTAGAAGCACAGTGTGAAAACTGTTTTGAATTGAAGTCCTTGGCGATGAAGTGCTACTGAATGCCAGGCGAATGAGCGAGCAGATCGAGAGGCCTCCACTCGAGACTTTCCTCGCTGGACAGGTAGCTGCAAGGGATTGTACGGCGTGCCGAGATTTCACTTGCTGGTCAGCACCAAGCAGACACTGCAGCACGCCAGCACACTATCACTATGCGCATACTACGAACAGTGGAACAGTTTGAAAGGCTGTGTTCTTGCTTGTTTTTGAATAGTTGTACTAGATTCACCCTTCAAAAGGTGCCATCTCAACTGGAGTCGGGTTTCCTTGTGGTGTGTAGCGCCAGAGCATGCCAGTACATGTATGCAGCCCCAGAATGTGCTGAGTGAGGAGCAAACAAAATTCATGCAGAACTGTGCATGGCCACTACAGCCTGCAGCACCAAGGGGCCACAACAAGCCTGCCCCCACATGCCTACCTTGTCATGTCACCTAAACAAAAATCATCCATGTCTCTTCCTTCACTCTGGTGGATCTCTCTTCATTTCTTTCCTGTGATAACAATTTTGTGTTTTTTTTTGGATTTTTTAAAACAATACCCTGGTGTGTTTGAGATACTTTTAATATCACTATGAGTCGACCCACACCTGTAATATTTTGTCTCCTGACCTCCCATGCCCAGTAGAAGCTGAAAATAGGAAAAAGTCATTTTGTGAAATTTCACCCTAAGCCTGGTTTTCGCAGATTCTGGGCCAAATAAAATTGCATCACAGCTCAAAGAAACGATTTGATCGCAAAACGAAGTGGGACCCATGCCGCTCGTCAACATTTACAACACTTTCGTTTCGACAAGTTCTCTCTGACTCCATTATCGATGCAAGGAAGAACTCGTTTGTTGTAAACGAGACGTGCATGACTGTATCAACGTGAGTGAGTTGTCATTCTTCCTGCTTTCGCGCGGAATATTTCTTCCAGTTCACAGTGAGTTTTTCCAGGCAGCTCTCGAGTGCTCATACGGTAAGACGGCAAACTCCGCGGGCGATCGCCAGGATTGCTCATCTTTTTAAAACGGACTGTAGGTCCTTCACATTGATTCAATACCGAATAGCTTATGTTTATTGCATGAACCATATAGCTGGCAGTACTTATTGAAGAAGTGAAAATATTTGAATTTGTTTATTTCCAGAAAACCTGGAACACTTTTTTTACGAGACATGTCCTGGGTGGTAGTGGAGTTAGTCCACTATCCTGCAGTGCATGGTTCAGAAAAATAGACGCCGTTAATGGCTCCCGCTATGGCCCATGACATTTGGCTACTCTAGCGATGCAATTTAGTGATATTTGGAGATGATGGCCATTGCTTTCCTGGATGTAGCCATGGCTCTATGTGGTGGTGATGTGAAGACTGCTCAGGTGAGCTAATGTTGGCATGGTGGTGGTTTGTTCTTAGCGCCATTGCGTACGCTGTACCAGCGCTCGTTTTGGACCCAATATTCAGTCGTATTTTGGGCCCATTTTAGCCAAGGTGTCTGTAAGTTATGCAACGAGCCCTTTTGCATGATTGTTGTAGACCCCAAAGGAAACCTACTTGCAAAATTTGAGTGAAATCAGAGAGATGGCCCGCCCAGCGTTTCTGGTTTTCTCAGATATGCTCTCTTAAAAATGCTACAAGATGAAAACCTTAAATTTCCCTGTCAAAAGATTATTTAGACACAATTTCCAACATTCCTTCATACTCTTTCCTTGTTCAGGTATTTGCAATATAATAATCTCCGCTATCTTCCCGGTGGACTGCCTCATGACACACCTCAATTATTTGAACTGTAAGTCTTGCCTGGCGAACAAGAGTACACACATTCCCAGTATTTCATGATTCAGCCGTTCGCTCTTCCTCTAAGGATCTCTGCAGACCTGGGATAGTGGGTAGGCTGGGGATGCTGTTTAGGATAGCCATCGGAAGTGGCCCTACTATTGTGACTATGGAGTATGCAAGATAAGTAACAAAGGATACTACTGTCGATGATGAGGTGTATGAGTGTGATTTGCTTAGTTTATGATGCAGTTTTATCATAAGCAGATCAAGACTTTGCAGTGTGTTGCAAATTCCTGTAGGAGGACGCATAGCTTCTTTCGGCTCATACCCACACCGTGTTTTCATACATCTACTTCGAAGTAAGTTTATACATCTCTTATACATCTAAGTTGGAAATCGATAGGCACATCAGCCATCATACCAGAATGACTGCGGAGCTACCCAGGATCGTGATGGCGAACTTATCCATCCGCTGTTGGGTTGATTCCGCACTGAACTGCTTCACCTCAACATTCTCAACTCCAACGTGCTCTGCATCGATTGCGGACACCAATGCTGCAGTCACAAACGACGCCTTGGCACCCGAGTCCAGCAACACGCGAAGCTTGCCGCTGTGGGATGTCACACCAAATGTTGTGAACCCTCTGGTTCTCTAAAGTATCAGGATCGAACGACCCCCCACGGCACGAGGACAACTATTTATTCTCAACAGTATATTTCACTTCCATCGACTAACAACAATGAAATGAATGACTGAATGAACAACTGAAACTAACACTAAAACCACCAGGTAGTTATAGCGTGAAAATGACAGCGTACATGAGAAAAGCATACACATACAACACACAACTACAGCGCACACAGCAAACCGCACATAGCGCATGTAGCGTATACTACGTTGTAAACATCAGCAGTACGATGGCGTAGGGAAACACCTGCATTGAAACGAAAACAATGTCACAAGCGAGAAGGCCTTTCACTCTCGAGAACTTGTGGTTTCACAACATTCTCCCCACCAAAGGGCTTCTCACCGCCGTACAACAACTCACAAGTCAAACGATTTGGGGCTTACTACGCGTCATCTGCTGCTGCGGTGTTGGCCATGGTAGAATATCACTAATGCCCACCACTTCAGACAACACGATTTCATGAAGCTTGCCGCCGTGGGCTGTCGCACACGACACTGTCACCGATCCACTTCGACATCAGGCAGACGATGGACGAGACAACACACAACGGATAAGCTTGCAGATCTTGGCTGTCACACATGACACGGTCACTGGGCGACTGACTCGTGGGGCGGACGCTGGACCGGATAACATACATCTAATCTCCATGTTCCACACAGTCTCGCCGCTCACTTTTTCCGTGCAAACTTCTTCCATGCTAACCAGTATCGCCCTTCTCATTTCCTTAGCTTCTACGCCTTGCGCTTCTACGTCTTGCGCTTCTACGTCTTGCGCTTCTACGTCTTGCGCCTCTACGTCTTGCACCTCTACGTCTTGCGCCTCTACGTCTTGCGCCTCTACGTCTTGCGCTTCTACGTCTTGCGCCTCTACATCTTGCGCTTCTACGTCTTGCACGTCTACATCTTGCGCGTCTACGTCTTGCGTGTCTACGTCTTGCGCGTCTACGTCGTTCGGCCGACACTCCAGCTGCTTCTGAGCATCTCCGACCGATGTCACCATGCACTGTACCGACGCGGTGGGCCTTGGATCCGATCCTCCCACTGGCTTCAAATACTCTTCTGACCGCTGCTTGTCTTTAAGCAAAGTCTTCCACGCCTTGTCCGGCGCCCTTCCGGGCGAGGCAAGCAAATCTCGCTTTGCTCCCTCATATTTACTGCTGGCGATGCGCTCGTTAATCTTCTTAAGCCTTTCGTTAAACTCTGTGCGGAGCGCACCTTCTTGCCGTCTAGCACTGCGCTCTTCAAACTCCTCGCTCTGTCGGAGCCTCTTCTCCACGTATCCTCGCAACCTATCGCCTTAAAATCGATACCGAATTCCGTTAGCGATAAAGCTGGCTTCAATGATCCATAGTTCCTGTGCCATGCTCGCTTCGTATCCTGGCGTGGTCGCCAAATGTTGCGAACCCTCTGGTTCTCTTACGTATCAGGAACGAACGACCCCACACGGCACGAGGACAACTATTTATTCTCACCAGTATATTTCACTTCCATCGACTAAAATAATGAACAACGAATGTAACAACTGAATAACTAACAGTAAAACCACCAGGTAGTTATAGCGTGAAAATGACAGCGTATATGAGAAAAGCATACACATACAACATACAACTACAGCGCCCACGGCAAACTGCACATAGCGCATGTAGCATATACTACGTCGTAATCATCAGCGGTACGGCGGAGTCGGGATACAACTGCATTGACACGAACACAATGTCACAAGCGAGAAGGCCTTTCACTCTCGAAAACTTGTGGTTTCACAACAGACACCGTCTCCCGCACCGTACCGTACCATCAAACACAGCTGGCCACATACAGCTGCCCGCAATATTTAATTAGGGCTTTCAAATGCAAGTTAATAACGTGAAGCAACTTGGAAGAATGGGGGAATGCATGTAGGGCGATAGTGCGGGTTCGAATCCCAGGATTAGCCTAAAAAAAGTAGGAAAAATCGAAAAATTTATAACATCCTATGCTTTTTTGCCGTCAGATACGGATAGCGCCAGGCGTGACACAAACAAACAAACAAACAAACACACACACAAATACCAAATTAAAGCTGTGTGGACCCTGGCTAGCGCCAGACGTTACTGAAGTAACGTCTTCTGCATAGCTACGGGACTAATGTTCTTTTGTGTAGTGTGGCAACGTTGTGCCTAAATGTGTTTTGTCACCTTCTTGTTTATTATTGTTATTATTATCATTCGTTCTCCCTTTTTTTGTTTTTGTTGCTGATACACACTTGTCACGCTTAGTTCATACTTGTATACCCTTGTTTTCTGCACACTTTTGTGAGAAATCGCACCTCGATATTCCAGTGCTGTCATTGTATCGTGTCACCCTACCTTGATTGCTATATTATTATTATTATTATCATTATTATTCAACGCAATAAATAGTGTAAGCTGCGCACTCAGTACAAACACCATTAGCAAAACTTGTTTTCATGTAAATAAAGAAGCTTGTCCCTAAACGTTTTCGTCGCCATCTCATCAGAGGATTACTGGCAAATCTGGCGAATCAACAATCCTCTGATGAGATGGCGACGAAAACGTTTAGGAACAAGCTTCTTTATTTACATGAAAACAAGTTTTGCAAATGGTGTTTGTACTGAGTGCGCAGCTTACTCTATTTATTGCGTTGAATACATTTTTATCTCCACGTAAGCTTTTTAACCCTTTGTGTACGGACTGTACAACTTTCGATCCCCTGGGATCGAAACTTTTCAAAATTTCAATCAACCGTAACTCAGTCGTTCCTGGCTTATTTCCAAAAACCACAATATGTAGATCGAAGTAAAAACTCCCAGCTGTCCACTGAAACAATCGCTGACATGCTCCGATGTGCGGTTCCAGAGTTACGAAGCTCGAAAGCCGAATCGCGCCTAATGTCGCTCAAAAGCCGCTTGCGCAGATTTGAGTGAGGGATTTCCCCATCATTCTGGGCATGCAGTGACGTAGAAACACGTTCAGAATGGTAAACGGACTCGTGGCAGTTTGTGAAATTTTTGGAAGTAACAGCTAGTTGTTACGAGCAAGGAGAGCGAAACAGCTGATACAAGACGAGCTTTCCAGGAAGCCCAGGATTGAAACAATCGTCAAAAGGAGACTAAAGTTATGACCCGGAGAATTATGGAATTCGAGTTGAGTCGAGATCAAATTCAGTCTTTGTACATTTTTCCGTACATAAAGGGTTTTAAATTATTATTATTATTTTTATTATTCAACACTAGTTTGGAGGTGGTGGAAAAACAGTTTCGTAATCAGCATTCCCATGCAACGACGCAAATCCACACAATTCAGTAGACACTTCCTTTCCATCAAACGTTTTCGTTCCCTTCTCTTCGGGATAGTACAGGGAATGTTGGAAATTTGGAAAAACACATAACTATAACTAAATAGAAAATAGAGAAAAAGTCAACACTTCAACATAGGCGATAAAATGGTTAAAGTGTTAAAAACTCGAAACCAAAAGCTGCAAGTTGTAGACAAACACGTTGAAACACATCAAGGAACACTTGTCACACTTTCACGTGGTGTGACACCAACCAACTGCGACTCTAACACATTCTCCTTCTGGACACATAGTTCTGGATCTAGTTTACGAATACACAGAGCTTCGAACACAGCAAGATGTAACTTAGACCTTCCACGAGTTATAACCGAAAAGATATCTTCACTATACAACTCACAACAATCAGCACTTCTCAACAAATGGCCCAACTTCTGCGAAAACCAGGCTTAGGGTGAAAATCATTTTTTTGAGAAAAAGATGTTTTGTAAAAAGGTTGTGTCACGTGGACGCTCGAGTGCAGTGAAGTGGAACCAAAGAGAATCTCGCTTGTTTGAAGAAGTAGCAGTCATGGCAGGAAGGGTTTCAGCAGTCAGGGAAGTCAAAGGGCTTCCGGTAGAATATTCCCTGCTACTCCTATAGTCACAACGAAGAGTTTTTGAGCTGATCGAACGGATCCCATCTCCTTCACTCAGGAATGGCGAAATTTCTGCGCTAGCTGCTGCTTGCGGAAAATGGTGAAGAAATCGTCTCCAGTAAGAGTCGTGATGGCGATAGCGAGGAGAACCTGGACGACATTGATCCTAGCCAATCGAAGTATGGAGATACTAGCTGTTTTTGGGCCTCACGCAAAGGGAACATGCGCAGCAGAGCTCATACGTTTGCAGCAAGTTGACGAGGAAAAAGGCTTGAAGCGCAGTGCGAAAACTGTTTTGAATTGAAGTCCTTGGCGATGAAGTGCTACTGAATGCCAGGCGAATGAGCGAGCAGATCGAGAGGCCTCCACTCGAAACTTTCCTCGCTGGACAGCCAGCTGCCAGGGATTGTACGGCGTGCCGAGATAATCGCGAGATTTCACTTGCTGGTCAGCACCAAGCAGACACCGCAGCACGCCAGCACACGATGCGCATACTATGAACAGTGGAACAGTTTAAAAGGCCGTGTTCTTTCTGGTTTCTGAACAGTTGTACTAGATTCACCTTTCAAAAGGTGCCATCTCGACTGGAGTCGGGTTTCCTTGTGGTGTGTAGCGCCAGAGCATGCCAGTACATGTATTACGCCCCAGAATGTGCTGAGTGAGGAGCAAACAAAATTCATGCAGAACTGTGCATGGCGGCTACAGCCTGCAGCACCAAAGCCACAACAGGTCTGCCCCCACATGCCTACCTTGTCATGTCACCTAAACAAAAATCATCCATGTCTCTTCCTTCACTCTGGTGGATCTCTCTTCATTTCTTTCCTGTGATAACAATTTTGTGTTTATTTTGGATTTTTTAACACAATACCCTGGTGTGTTTGAGATACTTTTAATACCACTATGAGTCGACCCACACCTGTAATATTTTGTTTCCTGACCTCTCATGCCCAGTAGAAGCTGAAAATGGGAAAAGTCATTTTGTGAAATTTCACCCTAAGCCTGGTTTTCGCAGATTCTGGGCCAAATGACGCTTGATGGACGATGTCCGATCATTTAGCTCTGTCACCTTTGACGTTTGCAGTTGTTCTCTTGATACCTCCAACGTCCTTTGAATTCATGGTCGTTTTCGTTTGACTCCTCGGTCTTCCTCGTTTCCTCTTGCTGATCGTTGTTGTCACTTCCAGTACCGACGTATTCAAATCTCCAGTACTTTGTCTCTTCACTTTGCTTCTGGTAACTATTCCGGTGTCCGTGAGCTCCGGTGTCACATTGGGCGGTTTTTGGGACGTCTTCCTCGCTTCCCCACGCTAGTCTGAGATGGGTCAAGCTCCTCGCCCGTCGAGGCGGAGGCGCACATGCTTAAATCGACACTGGACGCAGAAAAAGGCGCTCAAGTACCGGACTGCACAGCACATTTTGGAGGACGGCCACGACGAGGACGAGTACCACGAGCGTCAACAGGGACAAGACCTAACGGCACGTGTTGACGAATGCGTGCGCCCAGGTGCTGAAGAGTTCTATCTAAGTACCGATTTTTACATTCTCGGCAATGGAAAAAATAGATAAGATTGCTTCTACTAAGGGTAGGTAGAACGTCCTTCTTCACACTGAACGCACGCGTCGTTCCAAATACTACATACAATTTCACGCACAGGTAAGACGAACAGACAATGTTGCGCACCTCCTTCTCGACGCGTGCAGAACCAGGATCCACCCTGGGTAAGCGGAGTACCACGGGGCACCTGTCCGGTCCAAATGGTTTCGGATCCTGCGTGATTGGTTTGTCATTAATAAGTTTTGTTAGTAGTGACGAGGGGTATCCATTGTTTGTCAAAATTGAACAAAGAAGAGAATGGGACAAAGTGATAACAAATAACAGCAGTACAATACAGCTAAAAAAATTAACGGCCAAGCTTGGCCGCACCAAACATGACACTTTACTTGAACAATTTGAACCCAATTACACTATCCTTCTGTACACACAAATTAGGCTTATACAGACCCTGACAGATGGCTTCCAAAACGTTTAGCTGTAGTCCATAACCATGACGACCACGGCCCAATACAGTGAAAGAAGAGTCGGAATACGAATTGCAACAATCAAGACTAGCCAACAGATGATTGTACCAATCTAACTCCTAGGCCTTTGAAACTCTAGGGACATACTCTCAATACCCATTGTAAGGATTTGTCCGAGAGTTTTCTTTGTTTTAATCGATACGGTTTGGCGTACAAACGGAGCCAAAGTATCAGTTGGTGCAGGCGTAATTCTAACATGAATTATTGTCCTAAAATTGAAATTTCTCTCCGACAAATTCTTCTACTTTTCAATTTTAAGCTATTGGCCATCAAAATCGTGCAAGAGACGGGTACAAACGAACATTTCGAAGGCGACCCTATCTGCAGTTCAGCCGCGAGGAAGAACGGCACGCGCTGGACCTGTTGTGAATGCGGAAACAACACTACAGCAAGGCGAATTTTCGAAATGTTTTTGCTACTCGCCTGGCGCTTCATCGCTGTGTCCTTCAGGAGTTATGGCCGACCGGAGAAATACATGGCCAGCACGACGACGAAGCCATTGGACTTGTTCTCTTGCAACGAAACGGAGTGGCGGATCAAATAATTCACAACTCCACATAATAACTACACTACTGCGTTGCGCGGCTCTTCGCAGACCAGGCGTGTGCACAACAGGACTTCACGGCGGAGAAACTAAATCTAGAACACTACGTGAGTCATTGCTCCATGCCATCAACATCAAGGAGTGCTTGTACTCTCCCGATCCCGTCACCCGCGCCTGTGCATTATATATATTATAGCGGCGTAGCTGCCGGGCCGTAGATGTTGAACTCTTTTGTGTTTAACGACTGCAGGAATCTGCTCGGGGCTACTCCTCGCAGGACTCAGTGTGTGGACAGTCTGAATGAAGAATTCGGCCGACGAGCTCAACAATGCTCGCGAAATAGTCCACTCGGAAGGAAACAATAACAACCGAAATGAAATGGAGAACTGTCTCCGTCTCCTTCACCATCCACGGCTCAGTTTTTGTCACAGCAACTTCGACTCTTTGGGCGATTAAAGTTCGTTGGAATCAGCAAGAAAGGGAGCACGGGACAGGATGTTGCTGATGCTGGGGCTCACGAAATGAAAACAGATCAGCCCTCGACTCTTTGAGCGATTAAAGTTCGTTGGAATCAGCAAGAAAGGGAGCACGGGACAGGACGTTGCTGATGTTGGGGCTCACGAAATGAAAACACATCATTTTCGACTTGCAAAACAAACGTTGGTGCGAAAATTCGACATTTTGATGTTCGACAAATGACCGAAGAACGCCGAACCGAAATTCGGAATGCAAAACCTCACTAGTGATGGTAAATCTATCCTTCTTCGATCAATCCATATCTGGCTTGCATCATACTGGCAAC
This sequence comes from Sycon ciliatum, assembly GCF_964019385.1. NCBI lineage: Eukaryota > Metazoa > Porifera > Calcarea > Leucosolenida > Sycettidae > Sycon > Sycon ciliatum. Next base: position 25,941,471 of record NC_088649.1, read on the forward strand.
TCACACCAATCAAGAGGGCCCTTGGCAATTCACTTGATATCATGGGGAGCGCATCAAACTATGTCCACTGCGAGCAAATACAAATTGCAATTTCAAATTTGGACTTCACGGAGAATTTCAAAGTTTTAGGAAATTAGAGACCACATGCCACGTACTGATCTTTTCTCTCCAAAACTCAACACTTGGAAGCCAGATATGAAAAAAAAAGAAAACATCATATGAAAAAATTAAGTTACATTGTTAACACCTCGACGAGGAGTAACACCAAACAATTGTAGCGACAACACATTTTCTTTCTGTACACAAAGATCAGGATCTAACTTACGGATATACAAAACTTCTAACACAGCCAAATACAACGCACATCTACCACGTGACAATATTGAGAACACATGATCGCTGTACAACTCACGACAATTGGTACGGGCTGACAGATGTTGCTTGATTGACGAAGTGCGATTCTTAGCTCCGTTGAGTGTTGTCTCCTCCAATATTCCGTCATGTCGCCTCTTCGTGGCATCACCACTATCCGTCTCTTCGCGTTTCCGCGGCCTTCCACATTTCTTGACACTAGCCGTTGGGTGAGCGATGCCTAGTGTCCTTTCAGTTTCGTCTCCTCCATTGCGGATTTTTATTGAGCTTCTTACTCCAACTTGTCCGGTGTCCGGTATTGAGGTTCGTTTTCGCGGTCTACCACGTTAGCGAATACTGACTGTTGTTGTCACTTCTGTTGTCATTGTACGTGTCCTCACCAGTCCGTATTTTTATTTGGCTTCGCGTCACCCTTCCCAACGCCGACAGTGGTTTACATGTCGGTCTTTCACCATCTTTCACGCTGTTCTCTGCTGGCCCCTGTCCTACACACGCAGAGGAGGACGGGCATGCAGTCACATCATCACGGGAAGAGGAAGATCCACTGATGGACAGGACAGCACATTATGGAGGACGACCACGGCGAGGATGACAATCGCGCACATCAAGCGGAACACAACTTAACGGCACATGTTGAAGAGTGCGTGCGCCCAGGTGCTGGAGGGTTCTACCTAAATACCGATCTTCACATTGTCGGCATTGAAAGAAATAGATAAGGTTACTTTTACTAAGGGTAGGTAGAACATCCTTCTTCACACTGAATGCACGCACTGTCCCAAATATGACGTACAGCTTGACACACGGATATGATGGACGTACGATACCACGAACATCCTTCTCCACGCGCGCAGAATCGGCACCAACCCAGGGTAAACGGAGCACCACTGGGCAGCGGTCAGGTCCAAATTGGATAGGCTTGTCTGTCACCGGTTTTTCGTTGGTTACCTAGGCCAGAAATTCCTTTGGATAGCCGTTGTTGCAAGGAAAAGGACATAAGGATACGAGTTAAGAGTAACTCTCCATCACCGTGCCTGCATACTATAATACAGTCAGAAAGTGCAATTACCAGGCACACAACTGACGGGAAAGGATGAACCAAGGGACATATCAACTGTGTGCAAAAGGAACGTTAAATTGGGAGTACCTCAGTACAACAAAACCTTTTCAATAGGACTGATCTGTGCAAGATCAAGGAGAAAGATGGAATGTGTGGTTTGTGTTTCTTACAGAGGTATATGACTGAATGAATTGAGAATTATTCTCCTCTGAAACTTTTTCGCAGGATTGCACAGTCAATTTAAACCCCGAAAGGAACGTGCCTGTAAATTTTGAGCGAAATCTGAGAGATCGACTTTCACACATACATACTTTGGCAGGGTTCTAGCCGAAGGGGGTAAGGGGGCACAGTGCCCCCTCCGCTGTTTGCGCCCCCCCCCCCCCTGGGAAAAATTGCCGCCCCCTACTTATTTTTCGATTTTTCGTGTTTTCCAAAACAATATTTGGAAGTGGAAAGATGGGGTAATCAACTCCATTTCAAAACTATAGACGCGTAGGTTTTTTGAAATATTTAAAATTTGGCTGGAGCTTTTTGAGAATAGTTTTCGGAATATTGCTCAGGTCCGCTCCACAATTACTCTCATATTATAGTTTCTTAACGATTGGATAACAGACGCCCAATTTGGAGAAATTTATGCACAAAGTGATCACAGATTTTATGTGGTATATATGCTGGCATAACGGTTTTTGCCTACGTACGCGTCTATAGTTTTGAAATGGACTGTAGGTAACTGTTTCCCATGCCCAGCCCCCCCCCCCCCTTCCTTACTATTTTGGCCTGGCTAGAACCCTGGTTTGGTATTCTCAGACATGCTCTCCTCGCCACCTTTCTATGTTCTGTTTCTCTACATTACTATAATACTGGTGCAGTGTCGTGCAATGTTATCACATGCAACAATAGAGCAGTAAGCAACAACACAGTCGGACGGAAGACTACCAAGGGTTCTCGACACTTGGAGACATTCCTCTCCAACAGCAGGGAGATATTGCTTGTCGACGAGCCGCATGTGGATACGACGGGTCGCAAAGGAACCGTAGAATTGACTTTGTCGTAAATGTGTGGAAGAATAGACTTATTAGACACCCTTAGCAAACAAGGTTATTTTCCCTCAAACCAGTTAACAAGGTTATGTTGTAACGGTATTATCGTAAGGGGGAAAATACCGTGATTTGGGCTCGACCTTTTAGCAAGATGCACGCTGTTTTTAGTACGCTGTTGCCACAAGAATAGCTTTTACTTCGCACGGTACAACCATTTATGTCATCATATACGCGATACAAGGTGAAATTCGTACTGACTATGCAATATTTGGCCAAAACACGTACCTTTGGTCACAACGATAAATCATCCCCATAACGTTTTTACGCTGCAGCCTCAACGCTATTTGGGTGATCAAGGTACGAGTACCGTAAACAATAGTGTTACCGTTGTTTGTTAAGGGTGTCTATTGAGTGCAGGCGGTAGTTTGTCAAGAGTAATGTCGTCAACGGTAGAGCGTGTCTGTCTGTTAAGATCGCAGACGGCTATATCGCACTTTTCATTATATTTTGTGTCCTTTGCATGCACAGTCTTCTTAACAACGGAGTTTCACACAACCTTCGCTTGTGCGCTCTCAAGTTTCCTACGGATTTTTCAAAGGCCAACATCTTAGATTCAGGTGGTGTAAGGGATTATATTGCTTCAAGTAAGTAACCCGTTTATACCACATCATACATTCCAGGGCTTACCGGTGGCCAATAAGTCAGTGGCCAAAAAGAAATAATAGTGTGAGAGAGGAGAGAACGAGTGAGGAAGAATTGGGTGGGCACGGCCTAGGGATTAATGACTACTTCAGTTTACGGGCAGAGGTTGTCGCTACAGGAGCACACAGAGTTGTGCAACAGCAGGGACATCTGGGATTTGAAGAGAGTAGGAGAAGAGATTTCGTGAAGCTGGGTGGGCAAGCAATTTTAAAAAGGTAATGAAGGGCTTTGTTCAGGGGAGAATGGAGACAGCAAGCAGGCCGCGGTGTTGGCAAGTGCCAAGTACGAGAGCGACGTAAATTATACGAAAATTGCACGCTGCTAGCAGTATGCAGCGAGAGTATAATAATGTGATTGGGCATAGTTGTGGCGCAGAGAATGTGCGAAGAGTATATGTTTAACTTTAAAGCGTGAACATAATGTTGGTCATTTGATGCGATGCAAAAGTGTGAGAATACAGGTAGTATGTATGTCTGATAGATGTGAGATAAAGAATCACTGGTGAGTATAGACCTTAGTCTATGTATTCAACATGCTCCGACCAATGGAGGTCATGCTGAAATATTATTGTGAGGGGTTTGTGTTTTTTTGTGCTCCGGTAAGCCAACTATTCCTGAGGGTGATGTGGGATGACGGTTATTGTGGTGGACGGGAGGATGAGTGTTTTCTTCGTGGTAACTACCACGTACTGAAGCTGACAGGGCAGTTTGCTTTTTTCGAGCTCCGTAGTTTTTCGCAGGTTTTGTAGGAGCCAGCCGGCAGCAGGCCGGTCTGGAGCAGGGTAGGGCCTGGATAATTTAAAATTAGGTAGTAGATAGTTAGAGCGTTCCAAAATGCCCACGTCCGGTGAAATTCGCAGTTGGAATTCGGTCTCTCCGAAAGTTCTAAAGAGGAACACGGGGACTTTCCACGTTCCACTGCACACGAAAACCCTCGAAGTTGCTGAGGCCCTGATTGAACATGGCTACCCCGACCTGATATCCGTGCAGCTGACTACAGTAACGTGAGCTGCAAGGCCACGTTTCATTCCCGAGACCCTCTGACACGACTTTGCCGAAACGGTTTCCATCTCATGTCAGTGGAAGTGCACGTCACTCAACTGGTGCCTGATTCCCTGGAAATCCAAATCCACGTTGTGCCCATCTGGGTCCAAGACGACATTATTATCGAAAGCCTGGGTGTCTTTGGATCGGCCGTTAGGCCTCTTCGCCATGGATTTGTCAAGACGAAGTCAGGGCTCGCCATTGCCACTGGTAGCCCTTGGCGGATTATGCCGGCATAATATTTGGCATAATCTGGGAATTTCATCAAAACATTATGCTCCGGCACAATATACGGATTCCAACGTGTAAGGTCGGCATAATCTTTCGGTTCAGACAAAAATTATGCATAGTGGCATAATACAGCTTTGTCAGAAAGCCTGCAGATGTTTGTTTTTTAATACCCCAGTCAACGACTCCTTGTCATAGCCCTTGGCGGATTATGCCGGCATAATATTTGGCATAATCTTGGGATTTCGTCAAAAAATTATGCTCCGGCATAATATGAGCCGCGCCAAGCTAAAAAGTGGCTTCGTGTTTTGCCAACAAATCAAGAAAATCACCAAAACGTCACAGTTGGCAAAATTCTACTCGAGCGCGATCGCGAAAATATTCACTTTCCAGTTTGCAAGCGGATGAAGAGAGAAGCGTTTTTTTAATGTTTGCGCAACACTTCTGCAGTGTTCCCTCTTTCATCGCTGTGGAGATTCCTCAGTGCTGCCAGAGATCGTAATGGGGCTTCTAGAGACTGTGGAGGTGAGCAGGATGACATCTGTATCCATGTGAGCCAAAATCTACTTGACGAGGAAGAGTCGCTCATTCATGTTGGCTGTGTTTCTTATCGTGGCCACGACTAGAGTGGCGAGTGTAGCTATGGGGATACGTCTACAAGCCTTCCGACTATCATTCTGACAAGCGACCTGGTGAGTTGGCTCTTGCTGCGATGTTTCACTTTGTTTCGGCTACCTTCAATTTAGTGTTCATGACGTGGCGTACTGGATTCCAAAATTTCCTGGTTTCAAGGAAATAGTGCCACACGACGAAGCGATGCATTGACTCTACCTGCTAGCATATTGTTCCGTGGCGCCTTCTTCCAGTATCCTTGGCAGGGAAGGAGAATGACATGGACTAGGACGGACAAAGAATCAGTGCCGCTTGTTAGCGATGTGCAGTCTACTGGACCTATGCAGGTGCGAGGACAGTACACCAATGGAGCTAGATCTCTGGCACAGCACTACGAGCTAAATGAAAGGATTAATTCAACCTGGCATAGGTGATTGGAGAGAGTATGACGGACTGTCTTGGTAAGATGCGACGTTCCCCAACGCAGCGAAACATCTAGTCACAACAACATGATGTGGAATGATATGAAAATTCGTATTGCGTAATAAAATGACATGAGTCATGATGAAAATTTAATGTAGATCTGTTATTTCTTCTTTCTTGGATCTTCTCATTAGAACACAAGTGCCCATTCTTCTTTTATTGCTTGCACACCTGCTAAGCTTTGTCTCTACTTGGTGTCCCATGTTTTCTTGGAGTTTGGGAAGGTCTTGGAATCCTTAGTGGCATTGATACCAGCCATTCTGTGACATGTGCACAATGTATGCTTATTTATGGGGGGATAAATTATGGCACATATACATTTCAGATTGGCACCAAAATTTCCATGATGGAAGTTGGATATATAGACATCACTTTGGCATGAAAAAAGAAATTCCAAAAATTATGCCTAAGCCACCTTTTAGCTTGGCTCGGCTCATATACGGATTCCAACGTGTAAGGTCGGCATAATCTTTCGGTTTAGAAAAAAATTACGAAGTCAGGGCTCGCCATTGCCACTGGTAGCCCTTGGCGGATTATGCCGGCATAATATTTGGCATAATCTTGGAATTTCGTCCAAAAATTATGCTCCGGTATAAAATACGGATTCCAACGTGTAAGGTCGGCATAATCTTTCGGTTTAGACAAAAATTATGCTTAGGGCATGGCCGTGTGTGTATGCGTGGTTTCTCAATCCTCTATGTACAGCGTGAATACATAGTGGAACCGAGCATAATTCAGCATAATTCAGCATATTTGTTGGCATAATGGTGGCATAATCAAAAGCTAAATTTGACGATTGGCCGAGCATAGTCCGCCAATGGCTAGCCACTGGTATCCGCTTCGCCGCATTAGGGACCTTTCGCATTTGCTACGAATCGAATGCGAAACGAAAGTTTGATTCGGCTCGTATCGTTTCGTTGAAAACAGGATTCAGGTTTCGCAAGTCGTCATGCAAATGTGCATGGCAACTACGAATATGGCCAGTAGCTTAGCGTACGAGTGTTTACACACACACACGTGCATGGATCATGGAATCAAGGGAAAATGGTTTCCCGTATGTCACGTGATTGTCGCCTTGGAGTTGACCAATGACAGATCAAACAGTGTGGGCGGGAAAGCGCGGTCCTGCCTGCTCAAAGTAATGATGGAACCGGATCCGCTGCCGGTCGTCAAGTGACGACGGTCAGGAACGGATTCCACTGCCCGTCGTCACTTGACGACGGGCAGGAACGAATTCCACTGCCCATCGTCACTTGACGACAGGCAGGAACGGATTCCACTGCAAGTGACGACGGGCAGTAGCCACTGGACTGACTCTCTACTTCATGGTCTTTCACTGGTTACTAATAAAATAACTATAAAAGTCTAAAGCAGAAGAGCGACTGTTTGCAACCACAGCTGTCATCATGGCGCTCCAACATTTGATCTGGAACTGGGAGAAAAGAAGCCCCTTTGTTGAACGATATTGGCGATGTGAATGAGCTCCTCCGAAAAGCTGAAGGAGATCTTGCACGAGCTGGATGAGCCTCAACCAAAGCGCACAATGCTCAGCAACCTGCAGGACCCGCGCAATTTGCCGAGGTTTCCGATCAAGACCTGAGAAAAATCCGTAGGAACAGAACTGTCAGACTGCCCGATACAATGTCAATGGCACCATGAGAAAAAAAGCACAATGGGCTACTACAAAAAACAGTAGATCTACCAGAAAACAATCACAAGACACAAAACACAATGCATGCGGGTGTGTCTACACTTTGTAGTCTGTCATGTATCTCTTTATTTGGCTTGGGTGCACACGGGAAACACGTTCCAATCACTCATACTCGGCCAGTACCGCTGTTCATCCAGCTCTTGCCGCTATCGCGGCGCGGGCTGGATTCCGCGGTACTGCCCTCGTACTCGTGCAGGAACCTGTACGTACCTGGCAAAACATTTGTATCTGGCCAAATAAATGTGTACCTGGCCAAATAAACTAAAGTTTTTTTTATTATGCGATTATTACCAGAAAAATAATAATATGTAGCGCAAAATAAAGAGAAGGAAAATAATAACCGGTCAAGCGCTAAATACAAACAGAAGAAAAAGAAATCATAAGCCAATACGCGCTAAACTGCACTTAAATTATAATGAAGGGAGAAAAACTGGAATCCGCGGAAATTCTAACATACAAAATGACACAGAGAAAAAGGGGAAAAACCGGGGGAATCAGACAAGTTGTCTACAGATGACACTCGGAGACAGCAAGTGTGGCACAATATGCATGAGGGTCATACCTGCTCGACTTGTGGCGATGCCCACGAAGGCATGCCACGGCCGCCTTCATGAGAGCAAAGGACAGCTGGGCTCTGATCAAAGCCATTGCCACAGAGAAAGGCTCACCATTCTTCTCAGACTTGATGCCTGCAATGCGGCCAAAGAGACTGGATGCTGCCTGCCCTTGGCCACCAGTCGTACTGAACGCCACGGGGATGAAGGAAGCGTGCTCAACGTTGAGAATGCGACTCTCATAACTCCTCCGTTTCTCCTCTTCGTGCTTTCTGTAGCTGCCAGCGATCGTTGGTTTCCGATTTGAGGGGGCAAATGGGTTGAAAACCCGGACATCTAGAAAGGTCCTCTCAAACCGTCCACCGTGTAGACCGCTGACAACTACATCCAGCCGAGCTTGTTCTGCCGTGATGGTGGACCGCAGCGGAAAGCGCTCACCGGTCACAGGCTGGAGTTGCGGCTCAACATGAACATCATGTGCGACGTCGCGTAGCAGTGCTGCTGTTAGGTCTCGGAGCTCGTTGTGCCGTAACGAGCGATAGCCACCGATGGCACATGACATCGTATGGGTGGTCGAGAATGGCTTTCCACACGCGCATGTTGCAGGTAAGCGATCAGGATCTCATCCGTACCTGAGGCATATGGCATCGCGGAAGGCGCCCTTGTGCAGGGTGAAGCCATGCCTTCGCAATGGCCGACATATCAGCCAACTTGAGGCGCCTTTCTCCGAGGCAAGCTGTAGGGTGCGTTGCAGGTCTGGCTCGAGTTGGGCCATTAGGGTGACGACATGGTCCTTCTCCTTCTTTCCAGCGGCTGTCCTAGCTGTTGCCTTCAGTACCCGCATCCGCCCTGATATGCCTTCCATGGATGACTGCTGTTGTATGATGTTATCAATGAGTGGATGGGTGATGGACAGAGAGCGCTGATGTTCATCATTCAGCTGACTGGGGTCAACAATACCGAGACCACCGAGACGACACGGAAGGTCAAGCACAGCGCGGATCACCGAATTCAGTGGGTGACGCCCTGTCAATGCCGGAATGAAATCATTGCGGATCACATCCTCAAGTGGCTGTAGCAGATCTGCTGCTCCTGGTACAGTACGAACCAGAAATGACCATTTGTGCTTGAGGCCTTGGCTAAATGCAGTGTAGGCGGCTTGCGGTTGGCTAAGTCAGGGGCGTGCTCGGCCCCCCAACTAGGGGGGTGCACGGGAGCCGAGGGGAGCCCCCCCCGGCAATTTTCTGCAATTTGTTTGCAATCTTTCTTGAATTTTAGAGCATATTTGCATACATTACAATTCCCTTGGATGAGATTGAAAATTTTTGGGGGGTGCACGTGCCCCCCGTGCCCATCGCCGAGCACGCGCCTGGCTAAGTGCATAGGTTGCGAGGCGCTTGACTTCTTTGCACCATTGCTCTGCCTTTTGAGCGGCGTACTGATTGCAATACTGCTCTGTGCCCAGGACAGCTCCAAGATGTCGGTGACCGTCCGCAGTTACGCGAACTTCAGTGTCGGCGAACACTTCCCGCGCGATGTTGAGGAACTGTGGTTTGACGAGTAACACAGACTTTGCAGCATTCGTATAGTAGCCGTAAGCTGGACCACGCGTTTCCAGGATAGACCACCATTCTCTGAGACGAATTATCTTACTTGCAGCTGTAGAATCATCAGCGTACCACGCTTATACGGCGTTGGCTGCAGCGGCTTCGCGCATTAATGGCAACGTCCCTAGAGCATACATCACCATGGCGAGGGGATCCCCCTGCGTTGTGCCCTCACCTGGTCAAATAAATGTGTACTTGGCGGATTCGGAGCGCGCCACGAACGAAGAGGCTTCCATTCGTGAAAACGAGCTCTCCGCAGGGACTCTGACGAATCCTCGAACCCAAGTGGCGAATCAGCATTCGTTTCGTATCCGTATGCGGGGTGCGAAAGGTCCCTATATCTCTCTTCGCCCCAACATGCAGATTCCGGCGTATGTGAACACATCTACGAACAACTTTTTTCGTGTACGCTACGAAGGCCAGCCTGCAACCTGTCGTAATTACGTAAATGCTCCCAACCGGGACATATCGCTGCAGCTTGCAAACTCGCCACCGGAACGACATACGCCAAGCAAACCGCGCACACCAGAACAAGCGCAACTGCAACTGTCGGAGTGCAACCTGGTGAACTTAGGCAGTGTTTACATGAGGCGTTTCAACCCGGGTCAGATTTCAACCCGCCATGTGCATAAAATGAATGGCGCGTTTACATGACGCATTGCGCTTGACCCGAGTTGAAATTTCGCCCCGGGTTGATTTGGTTGATTTGAACCTCCCCCCAAGGGGAGGGTTGAAATCAACCCGGGTCAAGAAAATCGTACAAACGTACTTCTGTGTGTATCTCGTGCCTGGTTTGAACGGCACTGCAGATGCAAATTTCGCGCGAACGGATTCACGTGACCATACCGGACTGTATAAGTGGACTTTTGGCGGCATATCAGTATTTGACCCGGGTCAACTGTCTTCATGTAAACGCTCACCTCTTTTGTCTATCCTACAGACTTTCAACCCGGGCTGAACTCGACCCGGGTTGAAATTTCTCATGTAAACACAGCCTTACAGTACAGACCGGAGTCCAAAATGAGTCGCCAGACTCGGCACGCTCCAGTAGCCAGGTAGCAGCAGGCCCAGCACCAGCCCGACTACACTCTCGAGTATTGGATGTAGTAAGAGTGCAACTCCTGTGGGGTCAAATGTTGGAAAACCCGCAGTCAGCACTGAAGTTGAAAACTACGAAAGTCGATGAGGGGACTACGGAGGGTACTTCAGCGTTGAAAAACCTGATAGATACTGAGCCAGACATGTCGTCCGCACAGGGATCGCTTTCAAGCATGACAGCACACCCCGGAACTCCCCTCGCGGACGTCGAAGTAGACATTGCAGAGCGAGATCTAGAACGGACAGAGCGACTCCTATCAAAAGTGGCATCAAACATCTACACCGAAGCGATCCACACTTGGTTCAGGCCTGAACGTCGAGGCAGGAATGCCAGCACTGAGTCCTCACCAGAGTTGGCAACTGGGGTGAAGAAGAAGGATTCCCGGAAACTAACAAATCTAGCTCCAGGCTCACGATTTAGTCCGCTTGCCAGAGTCTGATCGTGACTTAAAAAAAAGATAAAATAGAAAAATGCAGAACTATAACTATAATGTCACACCCCCAGCACCACCTACCCCCTCGGTCCAGTCACTCAGTGTGGGATTTCTGAATGTGTGTAGTGTTCGGCGGAAGGTAGCAGAAGTTCAAACGTTCATCTCAACACGAGGCATTCACGTTCTCGCAATAGCCGAGACATGGTTGACCCCGGATGTGTCCGATCAGGAGTTGTCCATCCCGCACTTCAAACTATACAGAAGAGACAGACCTGATCAGCAAGTTGGCGGAGTTGCTGTGTACGGTCATGAGTCACTGGCTGTTCGACAACAGGCCGATTTAGCTTACCTGAAGCCATGTATCGATCTGGATGGTCTTTATTCCTTCTTCCAGAGAATCATGAACATCGGCCCAATGACCATATTCGAACCAAAGTGTAAGCAGCCTACACAGACACAATAATAATACTTGTTAAGTTCCAAGAAAGACAAAAAAAAGGAAGCTAACACAAAACATTTGTGCAGTGCGAGCTAGAGATGCTGTGGCTGGACATTCTAGCCCCGGGTCGACATGGAACGCTCCTCGGCTGTTGTTATCGGCCGCCAAATAGTTCTGCTGCCTACTGGACAGCACTGGATCAGAACATCGAGGAAACTGTTCAGGGATGTCAGCAGTCCACTGTGCTACTTGGCGACTTCAATGTTGATTTTAGCAATCCAACTTCTCCATCTGCATCCGCTTTGTACAACATACTTTCCCACTACAATCTCTGCAATTATGTTACATCTCCAACACGAGTCACGGCAACATCATCCACGATGCTAGATTTGTTCCTTTCATCCTCCCCATTGGATGGTACCTGTGAAGCAATACACTTAGACATAAGTGATCACTTTGCTGTGCCGGCCCGGCTGAGCATTCACACACACCAGCACGTGTCATCGTCAGTAAAAACCAAGGTTCATTCGGTTCATAAGCAGATGACACCCATATTATTCGTCATAAGATCAAAGACACTGAGCGGAATGAATTCGGAGGAGTTTCACAAGAAACTGCTCTCAGTACTGTATTTGACCACCAAGGCGAACAAAGGCCAAGAACGGCAAATAAATTCAAAAACAAACAGAACGACGACCAGCTAGCCGTGAACAGGAGATGGAACGCAAAAACAACAAAAGTGGCTTTCAAAAGGGATGCGCTGGTTGCTTGTTGCTTTTCTTTCTCGTTGCCAAGTCGATTTCTATTGTAACGCCGTTTGTTCCGGATTTTGTACCTGTACCTAGTGTGGTTGCCACCTGATATACATCATGAACATGTAAAACATATTATTGGATATTCCAAGTGATATGATGTTGATGAGTGATCTGCAGACCTACGAAAACAACTTCAGATCAACAACTGGCTTCTTCTGTAAAAAAAAAACAGGCTTATACTGAAACGGACAGCTTCTAGAACATTCAACTGCCTCGCATAACTAGCACGAGAAAGAACAGAGAATTAAGCTTCACCCAAACGGTCCGGACGAGATAATAGGGAGGTTTCGCTCTACGTAATTACGTATGAAAATCCGTATGTCGTACGCGCCGGGGAGCGAGGACAACTTTCATACGTAAATCTCTCTACGGATTTCCGTAGGAAAGCTCTTTCCTACGTTGGGTCCTCCGTAGGACTTTTTGAAATATTTTTGCATTTTCCGCATTTGTCCATGGCAACATTCAAGCCGCGCGAAACACAAGGTACACACACTGTACACCACGTGCAAAATATCATGGAAAACGCGGTTTCGGTTCATGGTGCATACGGTGGGCGCATGCAGCCAACGCGTCTCCAAAGCAACAACGCATGTTGAGCAGTCGTGGAGAAATCACGTAAAGCGAAACCCAACAGCTCTGATTTTCACGTATGAAAATTCCGTGCAGTTCATACGTTATTTTCATACGTAATTCCGTAGAGCGAAACCTCCCTTATAACTGATGGTTTTGTCTTCTTTCACATAGGTTTGAATGAGACCATTTGCCGGCAAAACTGTAGCATCATTTCCGACCTGGACAAATGCGATTTGTGTACCGGTTATCTGTACAACTACACTTGCATAGGTGAGTAGTGGTATTCGATTAGTACGTACAGTATACTGTATGAGGTGACTTCAAGAGTTCAAGTACCGCTTTGAGTCAAATTCTGACTTTGGGGCTCATAATATGGCCGAATTTGGACAATGTCTTAGCCGATCGAAAAGCCGATCAGGCAGAACAAATCGGGCCGATTTTGGAAATGCCTAAACACAGCTTCCCCATCACTCTCTCTCTATTTATATATATTTTTTATTTTTGAAGTATATATAGGTATGGTCAGGGAAAGTCCCGGTTCGTAGGCCTACAACACGGTCAGCGTGTTCTTGAGCGCAGTAACAACACAAGTGTGATTACTTCCAGACCAACGGGCGTTCAAGGCGAGTAACAAGCGCACTTGACGAAGGTGACTCTGAAATCTCGTGAGCTGTGATCCACGCGACTTGGCATTCTTGCGTCACAAGGCACGTGATTTCACCGTGCCTCTTGTAGTAAAATTCAAGAATTGCGCTCATTCCTTCAGTCACTTTTGCATCAACAGTCGCACAAAAAATTATTGGTGGCGCAAGGAGAAGCTTGTCGTTTGGAGTGACAAGTGATCACCGCTGCTTTTCCTTGTCAGAGCCAACAATACACTTTGTTCTGCGGCCTTGGGAGTAGTGTTGGAGTAGAAATTGCTGAGGATACGTCGCGGAGGGGCGAGCTTTCCTGCGCAGGTATGACTTTGGCCGTATTTCAGCATGGTCGAGTGGAAAAATTCAAAAAAGTTTATTTCAAGAAAACCCCAAAAGGAAGATGGGGGACATGTCCTCAGCGCTAGAAGAGGTGTTCTACTATCTGCCGGTGTATAGTTCTGGCCAATTGAGGACGTAGCTGGCTGTTTTGCCAGCGTTTGTAAATTGGCTATTTTCAAGACGATCATTTGTGGCGTCAGGGGGTGATGGACCTCGTCTTCTGGGATCCTGGCGTGGCTAAGCGGTACTGCTCCATGAACTCTTCTAAGGTGAGGCAATGTTGGCTTGATGGAGTTTTGTTCATAGCTTGTTCGTATACGCTGTGGCGTGACTCGTTTCTAGACCTATAAATAATGTGATATTTCGGCCATTTCTGAGGGGTATCCAAATTTCAAGGTTCCCTTCAGAAACTTTTTCAAGGGCTTTGCATAATCGATCCACACCCCAAAGGGAACCTACCTGCAAATTTTGAGCGAAATCAGAGAGATCCACTTGCACATATACTTTGGTATTCTCAGACATACTCTCTAAACTATTTACAGCCATTCTTGCTTTTCTGTCTCAAACCAAGATCATTACATCCCTTTCATAAGCATCATTATCAGCATAATAAGGCAATTATTGGAGCATTTTTGCTAGCATTATACAAAAGTTTTTCGTAGCATTATCCGCTGGACCCAAGACGTGCACATGTTCAAATTACTATGACGCAATCAGAACTGGTAAAGGGCGCCAGGTTTTCACTTTGGGTTTGGTTTCACCGAGCGCAATTGTATGTGGTACATACATAGTAACTCCTCCATCAACATGGTCTTTTATTTCCGCTCCTATAACCATTAGTCTTGTCGTTGATGTTGCTGATGTTGTCGTTATCGTTTTTGGGATCTTTCATTTTTATTTTCGCAATAACCTGTGGCCACAGAGAGCAGAAGGAACACAGATACGGAATCAAATAAAAATATGAAAAAACCACTGCACTCTAAATCGCAACGATACCAATTTTAGAGTTTATGGAGTGCAGCGGTGTGGTATAATGAGGCTATAGTTACGATAAGCTATACGAGAAATTACATACCGAAGAGATAAAGATACGCAGGCTTTGAAATCATATCTGTGCTTGACTGACGATGTAGGGAAGCTGGGGAGTTTCTTAACCTTCTTGTGCGTTTTGTGGGTATCTCAAAGATTCAGAAGATTCTTAGGTTGCCAATGAGTTGGATTCGGAGTAGATGGATTGCAGGAATGTGTGGTGGTGCACATCTATGATGCCGGCTGTGTGCAAAAATGAATTAGCAGAGATTATGGCAGCTGCTAGATGAGTGTGCCTTCGAAGAGTGTGCCTTCGCCTGTAGTCCATTTTCGGTGACTGTACCATGCCAAGCCTTGTTGTTCCATCTTAAACTTGAATTGTGTGTTCTATTTATGGCCACGTCATCCACGTTTTATGATATTTTTTGTTCCCTCTCTTATTAACATTTCAGTTGTTTTAAAGCGATAGCGGCTGTCGTGAGTTCCCTTCGGGAAGGCACGCGATAATTTACTCTGTACTTTTTTTCCTTTTATATTTTTGTTTCACGGAGAAGACGTGGTGTTGGTAGCTGAGTTGTTAGTTTCTAGTCGAGAATAAAAAAACCATGGCGAAATGCCTTTTTGCTTTTGTTCTCATGGTTTCATGCAATTAGCCCTTTGTGAATAAAGTTTTAGTGCATTCTCAAGTAAATGAACTTGTAGCAGTCAAAGGGCGTTGGCGTCTAATGGATAGGTACCAGGAGTGATTCCATTGAATTTATGCATAAGCGTGCGCACGCACGCACGCGCACACACACACAAACACACACAAACACACGCCACACACAGACAGGTCACAAGAGAAGCATGAAAATCTCCAAATGTACATGATATACACCCAAGTCTGTGGACAGCAACTGTTTCGCTCTGTTAGAGCTCATCAGCACAGCTCAGAGGACCGAAGCGCAGCTCTTCACAATGAAATATGTTTCCGTGAAGCAAAGCATTTTTATAAAGAGCTGCAAACCTTGCAACAGCGCTTTCTCACCCCCACCGCACCGCTTCTGGCACTTCTTAGTATAGTCAGCCTGGCACACACATACACTCAGAAAGTTCTAATCTTTGTACACCGCTGTATCAATGGATACTGTAGCCCACTCCTACAGCAACTCTTTACAACGACTGCTCCAAACACCGTGCTAAACGATCAGCGCATCACTAGGGGCCAAGTTTCCAACTTGCTCCAAGTCCCTTTCCTTCGCGGGCCTGCTGGTCGCTCGAGTATGATGTTTCACGGCAGTATTGCATGGAACGCCCTCTCGGCTGATGTAAGATCGATAACTGCTGCCGATCAATTCAAGAGAGCCCTATCTGATATTGACGTACTTAACTTGTAAACTCTATGCCAACAGTCCAACACCCCTCGCCGTACTTCATGTTACCTGGACTGCTAAAAAGTGTCCCCATCCAACAAAGTCTGCCAATGTTCACACATATATTCTCATGAAATGCTTCCACTACATTTTATTTGTTATCACATTATAAAAAGTTCACACAAATTGAGTGTCAGCATACACACAATGTCATAACAAACATTTCTATAATAATAATAATCATACCGCTTGCATGTCTTTATCTCTATACATTTCCTCATATAATTTTCTTCATCTTTCTGTGAGAACCGGACCTATAGGCCGGTAAGAAGGCAATCATGCCTGTGCAATTGGTGAAGTAAAATAAAAGTCAACAACAACAACAACAACAAACCCCGCCAAGAGTACTCTAAATGATGTACACCCATATATCTTCTCTTATAGCAAAGATAGGTTAGATCACACACACACACACACACACACACACACACACACACACACACACACACACACACACACACACACACACACACACACACACACACACACACACACACACACACACACACACACACACACACACACACACACACACACACACACACACACACACACACACACACACACACACACACACACACACACACACACACACACACACACACACACACACACACACACACACACACACACACACACACACACACACACACACACACACACACACACACACACACACACACACACACACACACACACACACACACACACACACACACACACACACACACACACACACACACACACACACACACACACACACACACACACACACACACACACACACACACACACACACACACACACACACACACACACACACACACACACACACACACACACACACACACACACACACACACACACACACACACACACACACACACACACACACACACACACACACACACACACACACACACACACACACACACACACACACACACACACACACACACACACACACACACACACACACACACACACACACACACACACACACACACACACACACACACACACACACAAACACACACACACACAGACAGGTCACAAGAGAAGCATGAAAGTCTCCAAATGTACATGATATACACCCAAGTCTGTGGGCAGCAACTGTTTCGCTCTGTTAGAGCTCATCAGCACAGCTCAGAAGACCGAAGCGCAGCTCTTCACAATGAAATCTGTTTCCGTGAAGCAAAGCATTTTTATAAAGAGCTGCAAACCTTGCAACAGCGCTTTCTCACCCCCACCGCACCGCTTCTGGCACTTCTTAGTATAGTCAGCCTGGCACACACATACACTCAGAAAGTTCTAATCTTTGTACACCGCTGTATCAATGGATACTGTAGCCCACTCCTACAGCAACTCTTTACAACGACTGCTCCAAACACCGTGCTAAACGATCATCGTCTGCCAATGTTCACACATATATTCTCATGAAATGCTTCCACTACATTTTATTTGTTATCACATTATAAAAAGTTCACACAAATTGAGTGTCAGCATACACACAATGTCATAACAAACATTTCTATAATAATAATCATACCGCTTGCATGTCTTTATCTCTATACATTTCCTCATATAATTTTCTTCATCTTTCTGTGAGAACCGGACCTATAGGCCGGTAAGAAGGCAATCATGCCTGTGCAATTGGTGAAGTAAAATAAAAGTCAACAACAACAACAACAAACCCCGCCAAGAGTACTCTAAATGATGTACACCCATATATCTTCTCTTATAGCAAAGATAGGTTAGATCACACACACACACACACACACACACACACACACACACACACACACACACACACACACACACACACACACACACACCATTGACCATTGACCATTGGACGCCCATCGCCAGAGGCGATGATAGCGATGCTACAGAAGAAGCCATAGCAACTTGTGCTGGGATTGCACCATTCAACAGCTTGCAAGGCTGAAGAATTGACCACCACTATTCAGCCTGGTCTACACCACACAGCTTTGAAGTGGCTTTTTTCTGGCCAGTGAATCCCTACTTTTTGGTCTTTTTTTTTCTTTTTTTCCCGCACACACATCACACCACATACTCCGCACACACACACACACACACACACACACACACACACACACACACACACACACACACACACACACACACACACACACACACACACACACACACACACACACACACACACACACACACACACACACACACACACACACACACACACACACACACACACACACACACACACACACACACACACACACACACACACACACACACACACACACACACACACACACACACACACACACACACACACACACACACACACACACACACACACACACACACACACACACACACACACACACACACACACACACACACACACACACACACACACACACACACACACACACACACACACACACACACACACACACACACACACACACACACACACACACACACACACACACACACACACACACACACACACACACACACACACACACACACACACACACACACACACACACACACCTTTTGACCTTTGACCTTTGACGCCCATCGCCGGAGGCGATGATAGCAATGCTACGGCAGAAGCCATAGCAACGTGTGCTGGGATTACACCATTCAACAGCTTGCAAGGCTGAAGAATTGACACACACACACACACACACACACACACACACACACACACACACACACACACACACACCTGTTGTCCTGTCCTGTTGAGCCACTGCCATGAAGGTTACGTGGGCCCCGGAGGGGCAGCTGAGAGAGAGGAGGAGCACACAGCCCTGTGAAGATCCAGGTGATGCGGTAAGCGAAATCGGCGGGAGCAGGCGCAAACACACATG
This sequence comes from Sycon ciliatum, assembly GCF_964019385.1. Lineage (NCBI taxonomy): Eukaryota > Metazoa > Porifera > Calcarea > Leucosolenida > Sycettidae > Sycon > Sycon ciliatum. Next base: position 25,960,524 of record NC_088649.1, read on the forward strand.
AAACCCTGACGGTCCTGAACGGTCGGACGACTACAAGTCCGCGAGCAGTGATGACGGGCGCGGCCACGTGTAGACGCAAAGCAGCGGTCACAAGCCTGGCAGTGAGCGACGCAGCACAGCGGAGAAGCAGGCAGCGGCCGGGGCGCACCGACTGCTGACTGGGGGTAAGTACACTTGTGCCTTGCCAGACCTCCACGGGACTTCAGCCAACGGCCACACTCTCCACACTGGCATGCACCTTTCTGCTCCGCAACCGGCTTCGCACGCTCAGCCTTACATTTGTGGCGTGCGCGATCACTGGGGCGCGTAAACTGTCCATCGCAGGTGTAGCAGGTGACGGGAGGGGTATGCTGGGCATCTACCGGTGCTGAGTACGCCGAGCGCCAGGTGGAACGCGACTCGCATTCAGCTCGCCATTCCCCCTCGAGGCCGCGAGAACGAAGGTCAGACACACACACACACACACACACACACACACACACACACACACACACGTGCGCACACAGTCACACACACACGCACACACACACACACACACACACACACACACACACACACACACACACACACACACACACACACACGCGCGCGCGCGCGCAAAGCTCACATATAGGCACAGCGACACTCGTATACAACACAGAAACAAGGACTTGACATATTTCATTTACATTTTCTCAATAACACGAGCCATCATTTGCATAAACAACTGTTGTTCTTTTCTATCATCTTCCTTCTTCTGCCCGTCATCCTCAGCCTTGTCTTTCTTTTCTGCCTTCTCCACTTCCAAATTCTCCGCAGCCAGGCGCTGCTCCTCTCTCTGCACTTTCAGCTTTTCCTTCTCCAGTGCCAGCCGCGCCCTCTCCAGCAGTACTGAGGCATCGTTCTTTGTTTGGAGGCAAGACAACACGGAGTCTGGCTGGCTCAGCCTGCTCCGTTTTGCTGGTGGCTCCGCCGACTGTCCTTCTGCTCCTCTCTCCACTTTCCCCAAGTGTGGCGCAGGCATCCTCACGTAGCCGAGCAGCTTGCTCTCGTTGCTGTTTCGCAGCTTGCTTGTCCTTGTCCATGACCTGCTCCTTTTCACGCTGCAACTCCACCAGTTCATTCCAGTTCATTCAGGAGGGTCTCCTTTTCTGCAAAATCATCAGCTGAACCACACCTGCACGAAAGGAAAGTAACACATTGTACACATATGGTCAGGGCATAAGCATGATGTAGCCATACACAGTTTGTTTTACATGCACAGTTTAATGCTGAACTATGATGCTGCGTGGATTCTGTTATACAGAATCTGCAGACAGCAGTCATGTCAAAAGTCAGTAAAATGGAATTTGTAAAAGACAAGTACAAAACTGAAATCAACCACAGCACTGTTTTTTTGATTTTGCAATGAATGTGTGTACGAACACTAGTGGTACATTACTGGTACATGTACGAAAGGCACCAGAAAACTTACTGCCGTTTTGCCCAGTTCTCCTTCTTCGTGTGCTGCTCCATGCACTTCAGCACGCGATCCCTAACCGCTTTCTTCGACACCAACCCAAATTTCCTGGGAGCTGGCAGCTCCGCCGCCACAGTCTCAAACGCAGAGGAGCCACACTTGATTGGGGCGTCCTGTGCACGGAGCTGGCGTAGCATACACAAATCCATTTGGAGATCGAACCTCACTTGGGACGATGTTGAGGGCGATGTGGGGCTTGGTGGGGTAGTGGTCATCGCAGGCTCAGCAGACACCGGTGCTGCGGAGGATGAAGACGCAAGGGTCCACTGGCTAGCCATTGCGAAGAAGAAACAAGTATGAAAAGGAAAGGAAACTTAACGTCAACCAGTCACGATCACTTCTGTTCACTGTACTGCTGTGCCATGTGGTGTCAGGCAGAATTTATTTCATATAGGGCAGGGAGACGATGAAAGCTTCATTCTAAACACAAAAGGAAAGTGTATACGAACACAAAAGGAAGCATGAGCTCTGGCGCGCGCATACGGGGTAGATCTACGGGAGCTCCACCATTAATGAGAGTGCATCACGTACTGAGGAAGTAGAAAGTAACTTTCGCAAACCACTGCAGCTTCGCGTCCAAGTTTTGGAGGTTTCGAAGTTTGTTTCTGTACTCCTTCCCAGACTCGAATTTTCTTTCGAAATTTTGCTTTGCTAAACGTCCTTATTGCCAAGTCTCGCGGGTATGCAATTAAGGTTCCGTGAATATAAGAGCGCGCTCCAAGTGGACATCCGCAAGGCTTTCTTCATGGTCGTGGTTAATCCCGAAGACCGTCCGTACCTGCGTTTCCTGTGGCCCGGTCGAAGTGACACGAGTTTCTACGTTGACGATTTGGTCTCTCGTGTCTCAAATGCCCCGGAAGCCAAGAAGATGCAAGAGTTCAGCGTGCGTGTTCTTACAGAGGCTGGCATGGAGTTCCGCATGTGGCGAGGCAACGAATTACCAATGCGATCCAGAGGCTGGAGAGAAAGTCCTCAGGCTGAAATGGAAATCCAGTGATGAGTCCGATAGACCACCTGTTTGAACACGGCGATCCCTCCTAAGTGTGTTGCGTCAGTGTTTGATCCGCTAGGTCTAGCAGCACCTACAGTTGTGCCGGTAAAGATGCTGCTACAGCACGCCTGGAAATTCGGTGGCGACTGGGATAATAAGTTGCCTGATGGCATCGCAGCCGCATGTGCGCAAGGCGGGGAGACTTGGCCGAAGTGGTAGGCTTTGACATACCACGTTGGTTTTGCTGAAATCTTGACACGCCTATTGCGCTTCATGCCTTCGCGGACGCCAGTGAGAAAGCGTTTCGATACTCTTTGTATGCAGTCATCAATGGACAGTCACACTTGGTATTTGCCAAGGCCAAAGTGGCAAGGGTGTCTCCGCCCACGTTAGCCCGCCTTGAGTTACATGCAGTATGTCTAGCGGCTTGCTGTGCTGAGTTTGTGGTGAAGCAGCTGCGTGTGACCTTCACTCAAGTCTATGGCTGGACTGACAGTCTCACTACCGTTTATTGGATCGGTAATCCATCGTACAGATGGAAAACATTTGTGGTGAACCGCGTCCGTCAAGACCAAGAGATATCGAAGAAGGTCGGCATTGTGTGGAACCATTGCCCGGGCCTTCACAAACCGGCAGATTTTCCGTCACGTGGGAGTAATGCACAGCAGATCCGTAGTCCGTTCTTGTTGGGCGGGCCAACCTGGATCACGGAGCCCGATGACTGGCCCACCGCATCCTCAACCGCTGGTACTGATGAGTCCAGTGTAGAAGTGCGAGTGTCACCCACCACCTGTAGCCGAGAATCTGATAATGAATGGTGGCTCCGATTTAGTAAGTGGTCGTGGGCACAGGGCATGGCGACTCGGATGTTGCAGTGGAAGCACACTGAGCCTCTTACTAAACTATTTTGCAGCTGACAACGTATTGTACTGCATCGTTCAAGCCAAATGTTTCGCTGAGGATCTTGAGCTGATGAAGCAAGGTCAACCATTGAAGGCTGGGTCGAAGGTGTATCATCGTTTCTGGATGAGCATGGGTAGGTCGGAGCCGGGGGGACGACTCCACTACAGCGAGTTGGCGTATGGAGCCAAGCACCCAGTTCTAACAGGTAAACATCATCTGACCAAGTAGCTGTTGGAGAAAACGCACGTCGAAAGCATGTACCAAGGTGTAGAAGGGGTCTTGTTGTACATCCGTCAGAAATTCTGGATTATCGGCGGTCGACGAGCGCTACGCAACATTACTCAGTGATGTGTTATAATTATGCCGCCGCTACAAGGCTAAGGCTGCCTCAGAAGTCTGCCCGCCGCTGCCAACAGACCGAGTTGTTCACGAGAGGCCGTTCGCAACTACCGGCATCGACTATGCTGGTTCGTTGTACGTTTGACGTGGTGAGTCATCTCCGAAGGTATTGATAGCATTATTTGTGTGTGCCACCACCAGAGCAGTTTAACACACTAAGACTCATGGGTACATGGACAATGGAAAGTTATAATTCCAGACAAGAAAAGTACCTCCCGTTTCCATGCCAGGGTTTCCAGCATAATCCGACTTCAAGTGGGTGAAAATTTGTTCCATTTATGTACAAGAAAAGATTCGAATGAGTATGCTTCGGATATACCTGGGATTGGTGAATGAGTGTTTTAAATAGGTATTTTGAGGTCTAGACAATCTCCTGATGATCAAAATATATGCAGCAACTTCTTGAGAATCCAATATACTATGTTCTATTTCCATTTGTGTGCTTTGGATAATACGTGTATACACCCAATCACTGCTGCAGTATGCAATTGCTTGAATCACGGTCAGTGTACTGAAGATGGCACCTGCAACTGCCGGAAAGGATTCCACGGAGACAAGTGTCAGCATAGTAAGTGAAGTGAATACGCATGCTTCTTAGGGTGCGTTTGGTTGGTATGACCTAGAACAGGATTCACCAGAACAGCGTGTTTGGTTGGGACTGCACCTGTTCTGGGTCGACCAGAACATGTTCTGCTTGCTCCGGCCTCGAGGCCGGAGCAGACCGAGCAGTTGTTCACAGTAAAACGTGGCAGGAACATCGATTTTGGTCCCAAATGATCACGTGCATACGTTTTTTTGCGTTGAACTCGTTGTACCGTACAAAGTGACCATGGTGACTCATAAACATTTTGAAGAATGAACAAAGTTTGGCACATTTTTCACAAAAAATGTGCTCTGTTTCTGGAGTACCGTTTGGTTGGCATGAGGCTGCTCCATGTGCACCAGCTGTTGGATCCTGTTCTAGTTTGTACCAACCAAACACACCCTTTACTGTTAGGGTAACATGAGTATGTCCAATACTCAATCCCTCTCTTGAAAATTTGAAATGAGCGAGTCGTTGTTTCGCAAAAACTACTGTCAGTAGTATGACCCCCAACATTTAATATTATTTGTCCCTACTTAGCAGAATAACACAGTAGTTGCGAGTATTTCCCGAACTAGGCTGCAAGCAAGACTACAATCATGCGTACCAGGTGTACTACTTTTGGTTTTGCAAGAGTGTAGGCGTGCATTGTTTTATGTCTGGTCAGTAGAATACTCGTATTCAGTCGAATGCTCGCTAGTTTTCTCAAATAGTACTCGAGTCGATGATTATGGCACACAGTTCAACCATACTGTTACGGATTTCTGTTCGACTATGATTTACGCATGTTGTTGTATTTGGCTCTTGTCTGGTGGTGTCCAGTGTCTGATGTCATAATATTATGGTCTAAGTGTACGCGCGAGTATGGTGTGATGTGTGACGTTTATGGCATGTGGTGCATGCAAGATTACGCGTTGTCAGAGTGTGAGGATGTACTTCCGTCTGTGTGAGAGTGACTGTCAAATGAATGCTGTACATGCACAGTGCTAGTTTGGTCTGGGAATGAGAGTCATGTGTGATTCGTCCGTGGTCTGGTTGTCTTGGCCTGGTCATGTGTTCTGTACGTATTAGTCCCTGATTGGTCGTTTCGATGTGTTCGCCTTTTCTCTGTTTATAACTGTTGGTTGTTTATTATTTTAACTGGTTTGAGGGAAAGAGACAAACGGGAAAAGTCTGAAGAAAACATTGACTGTCACCACCAGGACTCGAACCAGGGACCTTCGCTTGTAGCCAGCGATGCTCTAATCTCTGAGCTATGGTGTAGTCGTCATCCCAGCAGAGGTCATTCAACATTTTCTTCAGACTTAGTTTTTTGTTTTGTTTATTATTTCTTTGTCTCTTCTCCCCCGTTCTCCCGCCCACCAGTTAGTTATTTATTCCAAGAGATATTGTTCAAGTAACTGTGTTATTCTCTTGCCCGCCTGAATGAGTCAGAGAGTGTTTGTGTGGCGGGAAGCGGGGGGGGGGGGAGGGGGGGGGGGAATTCTACAACATTGGCGCCCAACGTGGGGCTCGAACCCACGACCCTGAGATTAAGAGTCTCATGCTCTACTTGATGATGGTGTGCAGTGTTTGCAAACCAAACCATTTCCTGTTTTCTTGTGTGGTATTGAAAGCTGGTCAGAGTTCCTTTTTGTGTTTGTTCGTTCTTTGCCGCATTCTCTGCTGCTTCTGCCATAACACCCCACTGTCCGCTGAAATGATCTGTGCAGCAGCAGTTTGCAAGATTTATCTGTGCAAATGTTCTGCTGGTTTCAGAATTTGGACAAGTATAGATTATAGCAGAGTTTGTAGAATCAATCGACAGCGACACAAGTGTTTATAATCTCGAGAAAAGATCAAATTGTTTTCGCAGCAATTGAGATTGAGGCTATTAGAGCTGTCTGATGAATTTGAATTGTTTTTGTTGTGCCTATATGACGCTGGACATGGTTACAATGCAGTATGTAATCAGTTAGTAACCCCTTGCATTCTGCTTACCTACTGTTGTTCAGACATTGATGAATGTTTGCCGGCTAGCCCATGCCATGTCGATGCTATCTGCATTGATAATGATGGCGGATACATGTGTCTGTGCAAGTCAGGTTACCACGGAAATGGAACTCAATGTCAAGGTCAGTCAGCAATTTGTAATGAGTATAGAGGTGTCGGCACAGTCAAATTGTTCGGGATGTGGAAACTCCAAAGTTATGCTCATTGCGCCAATTTCCAGAGACCAATTTTGTTGGCAGCACTTTACATGTGGCTGATAGAGGCCTGCCATTGTCATGCGTTACGGAGCGTCTTTATATTTTCCGGCTAGGTACTCAAGATCCAGCTGTTAGCCTGTGTTTTTTCATCTAGTCCTGCATCTATCAGGGTGTGTTTAGAGTATGTTACAGTCTGCTCATGCCAATTAAAACCATGCAATAGCATTCAGGTACCTAGGATGGGGTCCCGGCTTCAGACCAGCAATGTTCTTGTTTTCCAGATTTCAGCTTCTTGTTCTTATTGTATTTCGCTAGTGTCCGAGAGTAGATGTGAACTGTACAAAGTAACTTTACATGAAACCCCGTTATTCCTGAGTTTAGTGTTCAGCCTGTTTCATTACACAAATTGTAATCTTTTTGTTCTTCAAGAGTAAGGCGTTTGAGCTGATGAGCTTGTTACCTACTCTTGGCAAAACATTGAAAGCTATTTTTTGCTTTTGTCCGTCGTCAGGTGAAAGTTCAAGCTAGGCAAAGGAGAGTTGTTCTTCGGCACTCAATGTTACTGTACATAATGAGTACTTTCTCACCTAGTCGCAGATGCAGAGAAGCAGCTAAAGTCGATGCCACAGGAAGGGAGAAAGGTTTTCTGCAGCGAGAGAGACTCTGCTGGAACTGCCTCAAGTATGGCCATGTGGCAAGGGACTATCGGTCAGGCTTGAGGTGCACAAAATGCCAGGGGAAGCACCATCTGCTAATACATGATGTGTTGAATGGAGCAGGTTACAGCCGGGAGAAACCGACTTAGATAGTAACAGAGAAGAAGGTTGGATCGTGCTGTCTACACTCAGCAAGTGTGCGGCTGATGAGCGGAGTTGCACGAGTTGAGGGAAGAACTCGAAAGGCGAAGGTTCGCGTGTTCCTGGACTCCGGTGCTGAGGCGTCATTTGTGACTGCAGCGTTGGTGTCAACAACACACGTTGGTGTTGTAAATGTACAGGTGAAGCCGTTCGGCGAGGAACAAACCCAACAGCGCATGGATAAGTACGCCTTCACGATCCAAGGTAGCTGCGCTACGCTAGCATTCCGGTACGTGCGTTCGTGCTCTCTCCATCTCGCTCTCTCTCTCTCCTCTCTCTCTCTCCCTCTCTCTTTCTCTCTCTCTCTTTCTCCTGGGCCTGTACTATGCGTCACGTGTTTGGCGCTTGTCGCGTAGCGCTGGACCAGGACGTTACACGCATACACCTGGAGGCACGACAACGTACTCGGGGTCATCGACAGGAACATGCGTGAGGAGATTCGAATCCGCGCTGCTGCAAACACCGTACAAACCGAAAATTCAAATGAGCTTGACTTCATCCTATTATTTCTTTTCTATAATTTCCCTAACAGTTGCTGTGAACACCTGGAGTGGAGAGCGCTTGCTCGAGCGTTGACCCGGGTTCTTAATCCACCATACCCAGTTCGCAAGGCTGGACCGGGTTGTGCGGAGCAGGCTTTCATTTCATCTTTTCTTATTATTTCTGCTTTTCATCACATTACAAAAAAATTGCGCATTTTTTCTCCATCTGCGCATAAAATCTAGACTGACAACCTGCTTGTTAAATCATGCACCTGCTTTCAGGCGTAAAAACCCTGTTGTACAGGTCTCAGTCCTCATGTGTTAGACTTAGAGGGGGACAGAGGGTAGGAGTCACAGTTTTGCGAGGAAGTGGACATGTTGATCCGCAATGGATGGTTGGTACCCCATAACCAAGCAGTCCATGGTGAGCCTGGTGCTGTGTTTCCCTTGTTGGCGGTGTTCCAGACACACAAGGAGTCCACCCCTGTCCGCCCGCGTTTGGACTACCGGCAACTCAACAAGTTGATTGTGTCGCATCCAGGTTTGGACGTGCCTGTTTGCCAAGAGAAATTGTGTCAGTGGAGGTCTATTGGCAACGCCGACAGCCACGTGTTGCTGGACATCAGCAAGGCTTACCTCAACATCCGCATCGCGCCAGCTCTCGCCAAGTTCCAAACGATCGTCTGGAAGGGCCAGCTGTTCGCAATGGAGAGGATGGGCTTCCATCTATCGATTGCGCCCAAATTCATGGACATAATCGTCAAGTGGGTCCTCCGTGCGTAAGCTGATGTGGATAACTATGTCGACGATTTGTATGCTCCGAAGCCTCGTCTGCGTGCTGTCACCGATCAGTTGTCGCAGTACAGATTGCCCACCAAGCCAGCGGAGCCAGTTGTCTCTGCTACAGTACTCGGCCTGCTGCTGTAAGAGTCTGCAGATGGCCAAGTGAGGTGGAAGCGTCGTGGTGACGTCATGCCGACCTGTCAGCCCGATGCCGTCACAAGGCGCGAGATTTTCAAGTGGTGTGGCAAGCTGACCAGCCAATATCCTGTCGGCTCCTGGCTGCGCCTGGCGTGCAGTTATCTGAAGCGTCTGTCTAGCCTTCAGCCTGGATGGGACGATCCAGTGTCTCATGAAGTCGTCGCTTGTTGTGCGGAAGTCATTCACCGTCTGCAGACCGATGACCCTGCGCAAGGTGTGTTGTCAGTTCCTAAAGACGCACAGTGGTCGTTGTGGTGTGATGCTTCGGACATCGCACATGGTGCTGTCATTCAGGCCGATAGTAGGATTGTCGAGGATGGCTGCTGGTTGCGGCAGAAGAACGACCGGCGACACATTAACATCGCTGAGCGTGACGCCGTGATCAAGGGGTTGCACCTTGCCATGCAGTGGCAAGTGAAGGAGCTCACACTATTCACCGGTTCCAAGACTGTGGCTGCTTGGTTGCAATCGGTGCTTGGCAAGGTGTCTCGTGTTCGCGTCAGCGGCCTGCAGCAGGTACTTGTACAGCGCCGTCTCCAGATTATCACTGATCTCGTCGCTGTCACGGGCTTGACAGTTAAGGTCCAGTGGATCAGCAGTCAGCAGAACAAAGCGGATCAATTGACCCGTGTTCCCAGCAGCTGGATCCGATGTGGCAAGACGCTCCTTTGCACCGTCCGTCACCGCTGCGGTGGTGACCGTTAGTCCATTCTCATTGGACAGAGTATGTGCTGCTCAGAATGCAGATCCTCAGATTGTTGCGACTTGCCAGCAAGTCATCGATGGTGACCCAGTTACTGATCCTGCGTTTGTCAAGGTCAAGTCACAGCTCGTAGTCCATGATGGTATGCTGTGTCGAAGTGTGAAGTTGCCGCCCAATGATGCAGTCGTCATTCCTGTTATTCCTAGTTCACTCGAGTCCGATGTCGTTCGTGCTGCTCATGTGAACTGTGGTCATGCGTCTTGGGAGGGTACATGGCGCTTCCTCCGCTCGAAGTGCTATTTGCCGAAAATGGCTGCCCAATGTCAGCAGTTTTTTTGTGCGCCACTGTTCGCCGTGTGCTGCTGCCAGCCCAACCAAGGACGTTTCGGCAGATGCCAGTCGCCCTGTGGTGGCTGATGGCCCAATGGAGTGTTGTAGTAATAGATACTCTGGAACTGGGCGTCGATCAGAGTGGAGAGTACCATTGTGTTCTCGTCTGCATGGATACTTTCACCAAGTGGATGGAAGCGGTTCTGCTCCGTCAACGTGACGCGGCATCAGTGGCCGAGGCATTTGTCGGCCTGTGTACGCGGTGGGGCCCGCCCCGAGTGGTCTGCTGTGATAATGGCACGGAATTCATCAACGCCGTGATGTCATCGCTGTTTGACACGTTTGGTGTGACAGTGCTCAACGGTGCCGTGAGTCATCCCCTATTACAGGGATCTGTTGAGCGATTTAACCGCACTCTCCTCACCTTAATTCGGAAGGTGTTGGATGAGGCTGATGATTGGCGATCTGAGCTGGACGTGTTACTGTATTTCGACCGTATTCGTCCGCACTCTGTCCTCAAGATTTCTCCTATGTGTGCGATGCCTGGCTGGGAGCCCTCCGGTGTTCTCTTGTCGGCTACTCCTGGGCTGGGCCGGACTCCATCTGATCTAGAACGCCAGGCTGCTCGGATCCGTGATTTTGTGGAAGCTGAGCTGTCCTCCAAGGACTTTGTTGAGTCTGAAGCTGATAACTGTCTGTTCGCCGTTGGTGATGCCGTTCTTCTACGTCGTGAAGTAGAGTAACCCTCTTGCGCATGTTGTATGTAATGTAATGATTGATACGTACTTTCGATATTGATTTCGCTGGTGCACACGTTGGTGCAGCGCTGGTGCACACGCTGGTGCACACGCTGGTGCACGCGCTGATGCACACACTGGTGCAGCCAGTTGTTTTGCGTTGTACGTGATGCAGCTTGTTGAGGAGAAGGGTTTTCAATATCTTGTGTTCAGTTCTTCTTGCTTCTGGCCTGGTCGAGTTCGTGCTTTTTTTCTTCTGTACACTTCTTGTGCATTTTGGAATTGAAATTAATAATTATAGTCCAACTTATATCCTTGCGCTGGTCTGGTGGTGGATAATTCCACAACACTCTCGTTTTGTCTGTCCATTTTGTGTATGGCTGATCCGCTCTCTCATTTTGTCTTCTCTGTGTGTGATATGTAATGCAGCTGTGTGCACAAATCCCTGGGTGAAAAAGAACAAAGCATGTGAATGTAAACCGAGACCAGACGGACCCATCTGCACAGAAGGTAAGGGCTAAAGAAGGCTGCTGCCATTTTAGCCCGCGTGTCAAAGAATATATGACCCATGCATACCCGCGTGCTGGACTGTTGTTTTTGAAGACAAGAAAAAGTACTTCCCAGCGTTTATGCCTGGTTCTCCAGCTTTATTAGCTGAACGTGTGTTCTATTCAAGTGCAAGGCATGATTATAAGTTGGTTATACCTGGGATTGGTGAATGGGTGTTAGTGTTAGTGTTTGTGGTGATGTTGAGGTCTATACAATGTCATGATGATCAAGGTACATGCGACAACGACTTGAGAATCCAATAGGTTATTCAAGTTCTATCCCTATTTGTGTGTTTTGGGAAATACGTGAATGCACCCAATCTCTACTGCAGTGTGCAATTGCTTGAATGATGGTCAGTGTACTGAAGACGGCACCTGCAACTGCCAGAAAGGTTTCCATGGAGACCAGTGTCAACATGGTAAGTAACTGCTAAATGAAGTGAATACTCGTGTTTCTTTGATTCACATGCTCCTGGGAATTGTGACCATACATGTACATGCATACATCAACAATTATTCTTAAGTTATGAATCGGTTCGGAACCAAATTTGGGTTCCGAACCGATTCATACCTGTGTTTTACCACCCCCCCCCTTCTTTCGGACACAGGAAGCTAGTGCTTGAAGACAGCATGCTTTTCTGGAGACCAGCTCGAGATCTCTCTGACTTCCTAAGAGGCGATTTACGTGACGGCAGTGCATCCCGCCGGGAAGAGAAGCACGTGATCCCGAGAGCTTGCAAAACAGACCACGGAATGTCAAGATATGCATTTCCAACCACCCCCCCCCCCTCCCCCTCCCCCAGCCCCTCATGGCACCGGGACCGTACCGGGATCCGTTCGCGCCGAAATATGAGCACATGTGACTAGATCTCCATGGTAGCATCAGGCATGGGATGAGTCTTGCCGTCGTGTAAATCACCTCTAAAGCACTTGATTGTTACAGAAATTGTCTCAAGTGCCAAAAGAAGTGCCTCGGAAGTTTAATTATTGGTATCCCCCCCCCCCCCCCCCCCCCGCTCCCCTCCCCCCCCTCCCCCCGCACCTCCTTCCCTCACTATCTATGAATTAACCATGGCTCAGCTCTCCAAACCCGGTGCAAAGACGGTCACCGCGAAATTATTCAATGGCCTGCTTGCATATACGCCTAATCAGAGTAACGTTACTAAAGTAGATAATCGGCAAGCGAGATACGGAGGGCTTGATGGCTGATTGAAGCCCAAGGGACCAGCCCGAGGGCTTTGATCAGTCATCAAGCCCGACTGTACCTCGCTTGAATATGCTTCAGACAATCC
>NC_088649.1:25975516-26158016 GCF_964019385.1 Sycon ciliatum
CAGTCCACTCAAAGACCTGTGAACAGGTGACGGTGGGGACAATAATCTATTAGTAATACGAGGAATAAGATCGTTTGTGCACACTCAAGACGCACAGACACACCAACATACATGTAGTGTACACAGTGTTTCACTTCACTGCAACTAAATTGAAATGAGATGATTTGAACAATCTGTACAGCGTTGCTGTCAGTCAGTCTTCCCCAAGATGGAAATGCAATGATTTGTTGTCACGAGGCAGTTTCACTGACACAATGTCATGTTCGTGACATCAAAACGGTTACTTCAGGGAATACGAGTATTAGCTTGAGAAGCTTTTTCTTGTCATTGGCATACAAGCAATCCTCCTAGTCCTACTACTACTAGTACACTGGCACTGCGTTTGTGGATCCCATTATATTTGACATCATACTACAGGAAGAGTGTCGTGGAGTTCACATAATTATCACAGGGATAAAAATACATTTCTCATGAAATAAATAATAATTGATGATAGCTAGACGATCATATACGATTGATGCAAAGTCCTTGCAGTCCTTGAGGACTATTACGAAGTGGTTGATTACTTTTAGGGCATTCATTCAAGCAACATCAAGCAAACGCGATACGCTCCTTGAAAATGGAAAAAAATTCAAGCATAACGACAGAACAGCTCAGCAGACCAATCGAAAGGAGTAAAAGCTTCCTTACCTCAGTCATCGTCCTGCCATGTAGTTGGACAGCCTTTTGACACGGTGGTACAGGCAGCTCTTGTCCAGTCAAACAGGATATCCTTGTGGCGTCGAACGGAAGAGAGTGTCAGTGTATCTGACTCGTCAGATTGCAACTGTGCTGAACTTTTCTCTTTCTCCGCTTTCTGCTTTCATCCCTCGCTCTGATGAAACCGTTCAAACGTCTTACTGGCAGCAATGGCCAGCCAAACAGGGGATCCTTGTGGCGTCGAACGAAAGAGAGCGTCAGTGTACCTGACTCGTCAGATTTGAACTGTGCTGAACTTTTCTCGTTCTGCAATTTCTGCTTTCATCCCGCGCACTGATGAAACGTCTTCAGAGAACCACAAGACGCTTTCCAGATTTGATTTTGAACGTCTCCTTATCCTCCTTGGTTAGCTCGAGACAGATTACTGTCAGCAACTGCACAGCAGAATTGGCAGCCATGGCTGAAGTGAAGAACTAGAAAGGAATGCGCTGCCACGAGGCAAGCAAAACTGAAAATGTGTTCTCTTTCGGGCACAACACACAGGACGGCGTGACTGGATAAACTGGACTCCTGGACCGTGAATAGGGGACTTGTTAAGTTGTAGAAAAAGTGTACTCCTTATAGGGGATTGCGCGGCAGGATGAAGCTGATCAAAACTGAGTGGACTCCTGGACTCTGTATAGTGGATTTTGGACCAATGGACTCTATATAGGGTGCTGGACATCATATAGTGCATGGACTCTATATTGAGTCCTACATATATAAATAGCGGTGAGTGGGTTAAAGGGTGTGTCCAGTGATAGTAGTGGGACAGGAGGAATGAAACAGAGACGGCGAGAGTAGTGAATGCTACCGAGGTTTCCCTCTTCAATGAGAAACCTACCGCTCTAGCCAGGGTCATATCCACACATGAGTTACCACTTAGTTTCATCTGCGAAGAAACATTTCATGTGTATGCTTGTGCCATAACCCGGTGTTATACTACTCCTTTGGTAGAACCGCTGAATGATTTGCAAATGTGACACGGTGCTGCTCTATGAAGTCTGGCGAGCCCCAGGCCTGTGAACATTGAACTACTCACTAGCTCTGGGCACTTCCGTATCCATGAGATCACGTGTCATGGAGCGGGGCATTTGATTTCAAGCCTCCCTTATTCGTAGATTTGTTTCATGATGTGTTTCTACCCGCAACTGTATTTTCCCTTGATTTGCAGCCAAATGGCTCCAGGCCAACGATTCGGTACACGCCGCAGCAACTCCAGCACACAGACCCAGCGTGACTGAGCAGTTCGCAGAGGACGCATGTCAGGAGTACGGATATCATCTCATTACCAAGGAGTGGCTAGAAGAACATGGCTATGTGTTAACAGAGCGCTGGCTAGAGAAGTTGGCCTTATTGCATAAGCACCAGCAAGCACCTTACCACGTCGCGTCAATCCGAGTCAATGGCCGTTCCCTTTACAGAACCGTAATGTTTAGCGCACAAAAGCAGACGTTTCAGAACGCCACAAGCAAAACTCAAGCCCAGATTCTCTGTGTCAGTAAGTGAGACAAGGCTCCTTAACTTAAAAGGCTGACCATGCGCAAGTAGTGCTCTTACCATGCACAAGTAGTGCTCTGCCCTTGTGTGTGACCTCAGCACGATGAGTATACTGTTGTGCATTTGTGCATTTGTGTAACATGTGTCCTGTGCCACCGTTAACTGTGTGAACAGGGCTTGTGCTAATAATGTGCCACTATGTACGATGTGACCTTGCAACGTGCAAACATGTCGTATCCAAGCATTCCTTGCACGCACAATGGATCCCAATATAGAGAGCCCTTCCTGAACTGAGGATCAGGTTGTGTTTTTTTTGTAATTTCGAAGTTTTGATTGCGACTTGCTTGTTTGGCGCAAGCCACTTTATTTGTCGGAAGAAAGTCTATGCAGTGTAGCGTGGCGATTGTCCACAACCCTGGGAGCGCAGGCCATATTATCTAGGTGTTCGCATGAGGGGTAGGATGGGATATTATTTTACAGTCAAACACCGATTGTGCGGACGTTAACTATCCGGACAATCGGTTATCCGGATCTCCTGGTCGGGCTGGACAACATACAAAATTGGTAGCTTTTTGTTTGAAGTTTTGCTGATTTTTGCCACTCGGAGCACCACTCAAGCGATGCCCAAGATGTTTTACAGCAGGTTGTTCAGTCAAAATGTACAACGATGAGAAGCTGGAGTGCACCTAGGTCCTGTTGTACTACCGAAGAGAATTCAAAATGGTGAAAATTTGCTGGAATATGCATGTGATAGATGTATGAGTGGTCCCATAACCGAGCATTCTTCTCCTCTGATCACCGTGGAAATGGCCAGTGCCCCGAAGGGTGGCTGACAATTGGCACCCTGCTGTATTTTAACGGCAACTGTCAAATGCACTATGCTTTAGCTCCTTGGCAGATCCTATGAGGGTAAATACTGAAAAAATCCCTGCTCTCACGCATTAGTTCCTATAATTTTTTGCTGAATGATAAGGTTTCTTGGACCATCATTTTGGATTATCAAAAATGTCAAGTGTTAGGGACTGTAAAGGCCGATTCACAATACAAATTCTTGCGACGCGACATCCAACTTTACAACACCTGCGACGAGCTGCGACAGCGACACACAGTTCACAATAGATGATATCCCAAATAACGTGCTACTAGACTTGAGGGGGCATTGCACACAAGTTGCATACAAATTATACTACAATGTGTACACGGTAGGCCCTGAGCTCTGCATGAGGACAAGTCACAGGTAACTGTACAACTTTGAACTTTGTATGCAACTACTTACTCTGCAATGCCCTCCCAAGTCTAGTTGCACGTTATATTGCATATCATCTATCGTTTTCATGTTTACGACATCCTTATGCGCTAGTAGTACTATGCACGTGCACTGCATGTGCACCCAGGGTCAAAACAGTACTCCATTTTGTGTATGTCGTACAACATTCTTCAACTTCTGCGACAGGTGCTTTGCAACAGCTTGCGACAGCTCGCGACAGGCAGATTCTTGTCGCAACTGTCGCAAATTGTGTGTCACGTCGCAGAAAGTTGTACTGTGAATCGACCTTTAGAGTGTAATGCAATTGACTTTTTGTTGTCCTGTTCTGCACAGGGACATGTGAGACCGGTGTTCTTGGACCAAACCTGAGTTGTGTGTGTAACCGCACCTCAACCTATGGTCAATATTGTGAAAAGGGTAAGACGCCGAGCCATTCTTTTTTTTTGGTTTATCTGAGAACACGCAGCAAGACTGCTGGAGATCATCCGGTATCATGATCTATGCAAGCGGAGAGACCGGCCCAATTCACCTAGACCACTTAGTTAATGTGAAAGTCATGGAAAGCCTTGTACCTCGGATGAAGCATTTGCTGGAGATGGCTGACATTGCCACGGCTAAATGGTTAATTAACTCGTGCTCAAGGGTCTCATCGATTGGCGAAACTGGATTGAGTGCGCGCAGGCAGTGACATTCGAGCAACGCTGGCCAAATCTAACAAAGCAAGGGTGTAGTACGCAAAATGCACGCATGTTGTACAAAGATTCTGTGAAGGCTTCCAAAAAACGTCAACGTCCATTTCCACTCAAGCGACTCCCGGGTTGGGGGCCGGTGTGGTCGGATTCCACTCCAAGTACACCTACTCCGGATTCGGCCAGATTAAGCCAATTGACCACGCACTTGCTCGGAACGCACTTGCTCGGTATTCGCCCTATCGATCATGCCCATCTCAGTCAAATGTTGTTGTTTCAAATCTTTATTCTCACGATAGCCAGTGGCCAATAAGAGATAATAGTGTAAGAAAGGAGAAAGAGTGAGGAAGAATCGGGTGGGCAAGGCCTAGGGGTTAATGACTACTTAAGTGTACGGGCAGGGGTGGTCGCTACACGAGCATACAGAGTTGTGTACTTAAGTTTACGGGCAGGGGTGGTCGCTACACGAGCATACAGAGTTGTGCAACAGCAGGGATATCTCGGATTTGAAGGGAAAACGAGAAAGGATTTCGCGAAGCTGGGTGGGCAAGCAATTAAAGTAATGAAGGGCTTTGTACAGGGGAGAATGGAGACAGCGGTCAGTCCGCAGAGTTGGCAATGCCAAGTACGAGAGCGACGTAAATTAAACGAAGGTTGCACGTTGCTAGCAGTATGCAGCGAGAGTATATGTGGTGGGGCGTAATTGTGGCGCAGAGAATGCGCGAAGAGTATATGTTTAACTTAAAAGTGTGAAAATATTGTTGACCATTTGATGCGATGCAAAAGGTCGGAGTGTTCTAAGTGTGTGTAAAGGGGAAGGTGGAGACATATTCTGGCGGCTTTCCGCTGGAGTCGTTCTAGCCTGTCAAGGGAAGTGTGTGACAACGGTGTGAGAGCATTGCTCGCATATGAGAATATAGGTAGTATGTATGTCTGATAGATGTGAGATAAAGAATCACTGGTGAGTGTAGACCTTAGTCTAAAAAGAATATTGAAAGACTTGAGTGGTTTTTTGACTATGTATTCAACATGCTCCGTCCAACGGAGGTCATGCTTAAAGATTATTCCGAGGTGTTTGTGTTTTTGTGCTACGGTAAGCGGAATATTCCTGAGGGTGATCTGGGGTAGCTGTTCAGGGGGGCGGTTATTGTGGTAGAACGGGAGGATGACTGTTTTCTTTGTGTTAACCAGCAGATGCCATCTTTGAAGCCAGTCTCCAGCTGCTGTGACACTCTGTAGTTTCGGGTGCAGTCTTGAGGAGTTCTCGCTTTGGAAATCAGAACGGTGTCATCTGCAAATTGGCTACAGGTGGTGCCGGGATTCTCACTTGCGTGTGGAAGGTCTATGTTGTAGACGAGGAATAGAAGCGGCCCAAGAATAAATCCCTGAGGGACGCCCACAGGGATCTCGAGGAAAGGCAATAGGTCGCCATCCACCTGCACCCTCTGCCGACGCCCCAACAGGTACTGTCGGAACCACTTCAGGGCGTTGCCCTGGACACCATAGTGGGAGAGTTTTGCTGGAAGGCCGGCATGCCACACACGATCGAAGGCCTTGCTTAGATAAAAAAAAAGCAGGCATTGACGTGTTTCCCGTCGTCTCTCGCAGTGGAGAGGGTATCGACGAGACGGGCGATCTGCTGCTCAGTGCCGTCTTTCGCGCGGAATCCGGACTGCTGGTTGGGCAGGTGGGGTGTGATGTGCTTGTAGAGGATTTGACGTGCAATTTTTTCTTGGATTTTTGATGTACTGCTCAAGAGAGAGATGGGTCTATAATTTGTTGGTTGGGTTGGGTCACCAGGCTTGAGTACTGGAGAAATGGTGGCATCTTTCCACTCCTGTGGGATTTCTCCGGTTTGGAACGATAGATTAAAGAGGTACGATAACGACGGTGCAAGTTCCTTAGCCGCTTCTTTGAGTAGGCGGTTTGGAATAGAGTCGAGCCCGGGGCTTTTGTTGGTATCAACTCCGCGGAGGAGTTTTTCGACCTCAGCTTGGGAAGTCGAGATTTCTTGAAGGGGACTGAGGATTTCAGGGGTGGTGTTGATGGCTGGAGTTTGCTCATCCGCATTGGCCACGGACAGCTTGCTCTGTGAAATGAAGAATTTGTTGTTGTTGTTGTTAATTTTTATTTTACTTCACCAAGTGAACAGGCATTTCTGCCTTCTCACCAGGTCAGCGGAGACAAGACTAAATGATAAATGTCTCGATTTCCACTAAGCATAGAGTAACACCCCGTGCATTTTTCTATGCCACTCCGTGCATGCGTTTATTGATGGGCGTTGCAGCATGCAAGTGCTTGAATCAGGGTCAGTGTGACAACAAAGGTGAATGCAGCTGCCCGAAAGGATTCACCGGAGACAAGTGCCAACTCGGTAAGTAGAAGAGATTTAGTTTTCTTCAAGTATTCTTTTTCAGTTCCCTTGGGATTTTTTAATCATGCACTGACAAGTACTTTGACTCGCTAATGAAGGAGTCCACGCTTTTTGGACATGATCGTACGAGGCATAATAAGAAATTCTATGTCAACAGTCCATGGTAGCCATGGAAACAGAGTGTGGAATTTTGCATTCCACTGCCATGGCAATCAATATGCCATGGTCGAAATTCACTTTGGACGCAGTTGCAAGCGCTTCGACAGGAACATGGGCGCCCATTTTGAAAATTGTTAAAATTGCACATATGCAATGCCCTGGATGTAGTCTTGCCTTTTGCGCCATTACTTTGTACTACAAGAACCTCATCTCACCCATTGTTTCAACAAGATTCTCAAGCAACAGCACTTTTGCAGCGCGATTTCTTGGGTTCTACCGGTAGGACCCGTGGTCTTACCGGTAAGACGGCATGCTAGCTATCATTAACAATCCAGAATCACGGGTGGTCAATATCATTCTGGAATTGCCCAACCAAATGCAACTTTAGTCTATCTGACTTCGTGTCTGGCTGATTTACTCTCTTCCTCTTCTTCCCCTACCTTGCGATGTGTGATGCAGTTGTGTGTACACATCCCTGGGTGAAAAAGAACAAATTATGCGAATGTACGACCAGACTAGATGGACCTAACTGCACAGAAGGTAAGGGCTGAAGAAAGCTGCTGTATGTATGTAGGCATGTCAGAGAATGTATGACCTATGCTCTCACGCATGCTTGAATGTTGTATTTTGAAGACAAGAAAACAACTCCAGAGTCCTCATGCGGGCTTCTCCGACCTATTCTGCAACATATGCTTAGTTTGTAGCCGGGATGTAATAATTTTAAACTGATTGGGAGAGCATATGTCGGCTACAAGAATTCTGGCTAATCTGAACACTGCAACTAGAATACACCAAAAGGGGCGAAGAAGCTAAAATATTGTGTTGCCTTGTAAAAAAACTGATCTAAAAAATAAGAAAAGAAGAAGCTACAAATTAATACATCTCTGCACTTGAAGTGTAAAGCGTGAAGTGTGCAAAGCAGCGTGCACGGAAGTCAATGCTGCGCCCCTACCCCTTCGGCAAAAATATTGATATGGTGAGTTGGACACCCTCGTAAGTGGTTAAAAAAGCTGGTTTGAGGCGTCAATGATGATGGGCAAGGACATGTGAACAATTTCTCGACAGTCCGGTATTCTATTCCTTTTCGTGTGCTTTGGAAATGCGTGAATATTCCCTATCACTGCTGCAGCATGCAAATGCTTGAATGACGGCCAGTGCACCGAAGATGGCACCTGCATCTGCCGGAAACGTTTCCATGGAGATCAGTGTCAGAACAGTAAGTATATGGCGTATGAAGTAAACCCGTGTTTTGTTCATGTTTCTGGAATACTGTAAAATGACGCAAATATTAACCATCGTGAAATCAAGCTTCAACAGTGGGTGTATGTAGGTGTCCACTGTGCTTCGCGACCTTTTGCCATCGCAAACTTGTTGGTTCTAAGAAATCGCGAAAATTTAGTGACGCGGATATTGGGCGATTTACTGTAGTCGAAAGCGCGGCTGCTGTTGGCTGTGAGCTGCGCTTGGTGGGTCTTTACATTTGTGGCATTCTCCGTCCGCACTATGTACACGCCAGTGTCCGAGTTTACTAGGCCCACGGGCACCATACAACAGGACAGCTAGCTCCATGGACCTGCAGGCGGGGAAGATCATTGGACATGCATTCGTAGTGCGTTTGTACGTGCGGCTGTTCATAGTCCCATAGGTCTGTCCATGTGGCTCTGCAACAAGATACCTGGCCACGTCAGGTGCACTTGCAGCGTTACAAACCAATGCGAGTTCGATTATGAAGATATTAGAGTTCATTCTTGTAGGCAGCATATTCTTGTACACGACCGCACTATAACCGATATGTACTATAACAGTTTAGGGCAAGGAACAAAGCAAATAGCGCCTGACGTAGGTGTTTTGTTCGGAAGTTTGAGGAAAGTTGAGGGCGGAAAAGTCTGATTAAAAAATTGACTGCCATCACCAGAACTACCGTAAAACTTGGTTTCAGCGACCACTCCAAGGTGCAAGCAAAAGCGGTCGTTAAAGCCAGGTGGTCTTTACAACCAGGTCCCACAGTGTCTGTGTAGAACTGTCAGTCCATGGAAAAAATGGTCCGTGTTAAGAGCAGGTGGTCGCTAAACCCAGAGGTCGCTTACACCAGGTTTTACTGTATAGCTGTGATGATCCGTGGTATTTGGGATCATTTTAGTAAACAAATTCTGAAATGGACTGCGGTATCCCTACTGAGCAAGTGTACGTCTTGTTAGGCTGTGGTCCAGTTGTGTTCTACTTCACCTGACCGTGTCTTGCATGTGCACTGTGTTATGTTAAGGTTTCAAGACAAAGTGCCTGGGTACAGATAAGGCAATGTACACCTGGATGGCTCTTGCCGGCTTGCCGTGTCATCCACACCTCGACGGTGACAGCTGCCAGAAGAAGACGAACTTGACGCATGCCCGACAGATGTGCAAGAGAAGAGGATACGACGTGGTAGACTATAATGCCTTCACAACCCTGTCTCTGGGCGTGCGGGACTGCATGGAAGCATTGCTCAACAAGATGATGGCAAGCAATTTCAACAACCCTATCACAATATGGACATCTTTCTTGAGGGATGGCAAGCATGTCATTTACAAGGAGGGCAAGAACAACTTAAGAGAAGAGTTACATGATAGTAGTGGAGCAAGCCATCTTGATTTTGAGATGATGGCGAGCGGTGACAGCAACCCTATCTCCCTATCGTCAGGGCAAGGACAAATTAAGAACAAGTTGAGAGAAGAGTTACATGATGATGGTAGTGGAGCAAGCCATCTTGATGTCAAGATGATGGCGAGCGGTGACAGCAACCCTATCTCCCTATCCTCAGGGCAAGGACAAGTTAAGAACAAGTTGAGAGAAGAGTTACATGATGATGGTAGTGGAGCAAGCCATCTTGATGTCAAGATGATGGCGAGCGGTGACAGCAACTCTATCTCAATATCGGCATCGCTCGAGGAGGATGACCAAAATATCATGTACCAGCAGCGCAAGAACCAGTTAAGAGAAGAGTTACTTGATAGTAACGGAGCAAGCCATCATGATGTCATCTGCGAAGGTAGGCTGTTGCATTGTGATCATATGAACGAGTGAGAGAAAAATGTTGAGTAGCCAGGGACGAATGGATAGGCACGGCAAGAGTTATTACAACCGAGGTTTCTGAGTTCAATTGGAAACTGATCGGTATAGCCAGATTCAGACCCACACACACGGAAGCAATCAAAACACTTCTGTCATTATGCTTATGTAACCCTGCATCATACTACTCCCTTCGTTTGACCACCGAGTAATCCGCAACTATGGCATGGTTCTGCTCAATGAAGTCTCCCCAGCCCCATAATTAATGACTTCAACTTGAAAGTCTGTCGGGAGAGCAGGGTATGTGGAAGTTGCACACTCTGGGGGGTTATGTACTCTTGGTATAACCGCTGGGTGATTCCCAACTATGGCACGGTGCTGCTCAATGAAGTCCACCCAGCCCCATGCCTGCAAATATAGGCCGACAACTGAACCTGTCTCAGAATAGGGGTGAAATGGTAGCATTGACCTTTCCGTTTGACCGGGTTTTATTGTGCATGACTAGATTGTGGGCATCCGTTATTTAGATTTATTTCGTGACTTTTGTCAAAAAGGCAGAAGAGACCAGAGAGAATCGGTTAAATAATTGTTGTAATGCTTCGTTTCATGCACAAAGTGGAGCTAAGGCAGTCCTTTGTTGGATCGCTCCATCCTGGTGGTGTTGAGTACTCTAAGCCATCTGGGAATGCTCACTGTTGTCATTGCGTTTGTTATACATACAGTCGTTCCTCTCTAATCCGGCACCTTTTGCAATGGAATTTTCTGCTGGATAAAGAAGGGTGCCGCGAGTGGATTATGAAATCCTGCCCTACAACCCGGCCCACATGTTACCATACATGTTTGTGTCGTATATCAAAACATAGGGATCTTCTGTGTCAAACCAATTACTTTCTGGAATCATGGAATGCATGTCTATAACATACACTTGGGAATATCTTATGTACTAGCATAGGATATTTATTCCCAAATGTATGTTACATGAAATAGCAATGAAAAATATCAATTGTGCACTCATAACCATGTATAAACAATTAAAATGAAACAATTCCAGAACGTTTTCGTGTGACCATCATCAGTGGAACATCGTCACATAGTAAGAATCACTAAAACAACCAGTAATATAGCTAGAGTAATATGAAAAGAAGCGTGAGAATGCAGCACAGCTAGCGGTTATGCATAACGCGTGTAGTGTGAACCTTTGCAGTGTATCTGAGAATGGTAGCAGTAGATGAATGTGGCAGCTGTGAGTGCGTGTGAACAAAAACTGGTGAGTGCGTATTATTTAAAAAGTGTGAGTGCTACAACATTTTCTTTTTGCTTGCATAGAACAGGGTCACGTGTGCGAATATATACAGCTTCCAACACCTGCAACTGCTTAAAGAAACGCGCGCGACAAATAACACTAAACCAGGAATCGTCAAACAACTTACGACAATCCGGACTGGACACCAAATGCTTGTAGATGGCAGACTTGCTCTTGTCGATGTCGAACCCCTCCTCGTCCGTATCACTCTCATCCTCCACTTCCTGTTCCTGCTCACCCTTGCTTTCCTCCTGACCATCCTGTTCATCCCCATCATCATCCTCCATCTCCATCTCCTCATGCCATCGCTTCTTTCCCCTTGACGTGTTCACTGCTGCGCCCGTACTTTCACCTGCCACTACTGGTTCCGCCTTCTCCATTTTTCTCAGTCGTGTCTCCGCTAGTCTCTGGCTTCTCCTCAGATTCGTTTTTCCTCCATTTTCATTTTGTTCTCCTGGTGATCTTTCCGTTACCGCCGTCGGTTTGTTAACGAACGATCGTCCGGTGGTCTCCCATGCCGTGTTGTTGTCGTCAAGAGTGACACCAGATTCGTGTGTTGCGCTACTGTTGAGTCCGGTGTTGTATCCGAACGTATCAAGCAACACGTCCCATTGTCCTTGTTGTCAAAAGCGGCCAGGGCAGGCAGGCCAAAGCGTGGGAGGCCACGAAAACACCCGTTGCCTACTACTACGCCTGTCAGTATTACAACACAACCAGAAACGGATACAACACCGGACTCAACAGTAGCGCAACACACGAATCTGGTGTCACTCTTGACGACAACAACACGGCATGGGAGACCACCGGACGATCGTTCGTTAACAAACCCGACGGCGGTAACGGAAAGATCACCAGGAGAACAAAATGAAAATGGAGGAAAAACGAATCTGAGGAGAAGCCAGAGACTAGCGGAGACACGACTGAGAAAAATGGAGAAGGCGGAACCAGTAGTGGCAGGTGAAAGTACGGGCGCAGCAGTGAACACGTCAAGGGGAAAGAAGCGATGGCATGAGGAGATGGAGATGGAGGATGATGATGGGGATGAACAGGATGGTCAGGAGGAAAGCAAGGGTGAGCAGGAACAGGAAGTGGAGGATGAGAGTGATACGGACGAGGAGGGGTTCGACATCGACAAGAGCAAGTCTGCCATCTACAAGCATTTGGTGTCCAGTCCGGATTGTCGTAAGTTGTTTGACGATTCCTGGTTTAGTGTTATTTGTCGCGCGCGTTTCTTTAAGCAGTTGCAGGTGTTGGAAGCTGTATATATTCGCACACGTGACCCTGTTCTATGCAAGCAAAAAGAAAATGTTGTAGCACTCACACTTTTTAAATAATACGCACTCACCAGTTTTTGTTCACACGCACTCACAGCTGCCACATTCATCTACTGCTACCATTCTCAGATACACTGCAAAGGTTCACACTACACGCGTTATGCATAACCGCTAGCTGTGCTGCATTCTCACGCTTCTTTTCATATTACTCTAGCTATATAACTGGTTGTTTTAGTGATTCTTACTATGTGACGATGTTCCACTGATGATGGTCACACGAAAACGTTCTGGAATTGTTTCATTTTAATTGTTTATACATGGTTATGAGTGCACAATTGATATTTTTCATTGCTATTTTACGACTGTTGTCTCCTCGTCGGTATGTTACATGTGTTGTGTATGTTACAATGGTCCCTGACAGTATGCGATGCACAACTGCTGGATTAGAAAATCAAATTATGTTCAGTTTGAGTGATTTGTTGCAGAAAATCGCTGCTGGAGGCGGAATTCAAGTGCCGGATTAAAGGGTAGAAAAGAACTGAAAAAATCCGTTTTGCCAGAAAGTGTGCTGGTTTGCAAGGGTGCTGGATAAACGAGTGCCGGATTAGAGAGGGACGACTGTATTCCCTATTGCCTACTGTATGTGCCCTTGTTTTGCAGCCAAGTGGCTTCACGCCAACTCCTCAGTATACACCACAGCAACGCCAGCGCTGAGGCCCAAAGTCACTGAGCAATTCGCAGAGGAGGCATGTGAGCAGTACGGACTTCACCTCATAACCGGGGCCTGGCTGCAAGCACATGGCCATGTATTAAGAGAGAGCTTCCTAGAGAGATTGGCTATTCGGCAAGCACCTTACCACGTCAAACCAATTGTGGTGAACGGCAACTCCCTTTTCAGAACCGTAACGTTTAGCGAGGGAAAACAGAGGTTTGTGAACACCACAAGCAATCACCGAGCCCAAATCCTCTGTGTCAGTAAGTGAGATGTCTTGAACTTTTAAAAGCAATACGATAAAATTATAGCATGTGCCTAACAAACTCGGCAACCTGCACCACTGTGACTGTTTATGCAACTTTTCACCGTACCTGTGGCTTACCATGAGGTCAGAAATGACGTACTGCACGAATTACACTCCCACAGGAACCACCCTGAGTTGCACACTCTGGTTTATGTAAACTTGTCGTTAGTGTTTGGCACAAAACGCATAACTTGTAAACCTTGTGTCCTCTCTATTTTAATCCTTGCCTTTACATCCGAGTCTGACCTATTATTATTATTATTATTATTATTATTATTATTCAACGCAATAAATAGAGTAAGCTGCGCACTCAGTACAAACGCCATAAGCAAAACTTGTTTTCATGTAAATAAAGAAGCTTGTTCCTAAACGTTTTCGTCGCCATCTCATCAGAGGATTACAGGCAAATCAACAAAAGCTCTTAGCTCAATATATATACCTGATATCGTTGAATGGTGTAATGTTTCTTCAGCTCTCATTTTATCGCGCTAGTTAGGGTCTAAATTATTACTTGCATTGTGCGTATATATATTGAGTTAAGAGCTTTTGTTGATTTGCCAGTAATCCTCTGATGAGATGGCGACGAAAACGTTTAGGAACAAGCTTCTTTATTTACATGAAAACAAGTTTTGCTTATGGTGTTTGTACTGAGTGCGCAGCTTACTCTATTTATTGCGTTGATTACATTTTTATCTCCACGGAAGCTTTTTAATTATTATTATTCTTATTATTTAACCCTTTGGAGTCCGTAACTTTTTTGCTTCCGCAGAATTTGTGGCAGACACGAAAATGCGCACTCCATTTCCAACATAATTTTGGTTCTACTTCACCGATTTTGAAGATCTTGGGCTCGTTGGAAAGCTCTTGATGAGAGAAATACAATGAGCCCAAACTTGCCAAGAGCACTATTCATTGTCCGCCACAACGCGCCCAAAACGCGAGTCCAGCTCCAGATCTGAGATGAAATCGGTCTTCTGTAACCATTTCACTGAATCTAGCTCGGAACTGTTCAAATTTTTTCGAGTAGAAGCTTACCTTGCCGTGACTTCGCGCCGCGCCGGTCCTGCCACGTGCCGCCTGTCATGAAGCTGGGAAAATCCCTTTTTTTCACTGCTGACTCGCAGAACGCAGCGCAGAAAATGCGAAATGTTTGATCGCTCACCGCTTACTCAAACCTCATCGGCGAGACTTCGGACCTGTTCGAGGCGGTAGCTGAGAGTTTTCTCTACCATCTAGACTCTTCGATTGTTGAATTTGGTCAAGATTTGGCCGAGAACCGAAAGTTTGACTGCGCCCACATGCATACAAAATGCCCATGGTTCGAAATCGAACCATGGACTCCAAAGGGTTAAATTTTTAAATGGGCAATCCCCACAGGCGAATTGTATCATATTTGTTTATGAATGGCTGTTACGAGTAGATCTACTAACGGTTATATGTGTGCTCATTGCGTAACCAAACCGTGTATTTTCTCTGTTTCACGCCATGTTGCGTGTATGCGGTGGCTGCTGCAGTGTGCAAGTGTTTGAACCAGGGTCAGTGTGACGACAAAGGCAAATGCATCTGCCCGAAGGGATTCACCGGAGACAATTGCCAGAAGGGTAAGTAGAAGCAGGCGTCCATACCCCCAAGAGTTTGCAACTCTGTACATGGGGTCCGCGCGGCGGCATTCCAACATTACGTCAAAAATGACGTACACGTTCGTTGCGCTTGTACTACTCCCTGGTGCCAAACAAAAAATCCAAGCACCGCGGAATGCAGAGTTTTGTCCTCTGTGTCTCAGTGGCATGACGTTATGTTGGAATTTCGCCGCGCAGTGGGCCTACAGCAGCCAGACAACCAGTTGCACACCCTTGGGGTTATGGACTTTTGGTAGAAGTGAATTTCCTTACCGATCCGAACACTTCTGCTTCTTTTTACATGTACATTTCACATTCACATTTCTCTCGCATGTTTGTCACTGTTGTAATAATGCATGGTTAGTACTCTTGGTTGGCATATTAAAGTTGCTGTCTCCGAAATGCTTTGAATTTGTTTACTTCAAGTGTTTCCTTTACATTGTATGCAATTCTCAAAGTATACCTTTCGTGTGAAGATGGCCTCCCCTGACTGTGTGTAGGCTTTGGAGTTGTTCCGGTTGGCCCTGATTATGCAGGCCTTGTTCTAGTTTCTATTTTGAGTGAAAGTCGACAGAACAAGTATTCCGTTTCATCAAGCTCTTGCTAGGAATAAGAACATGTGCATCACCAAACCTGCTATTTTTGTGCGGTCGAAACGCTCATTCGTCCGCAATGAGTTACAATTTCCTGGTCAATTGTCCAGTCTCTTGCCTCTTGGAGCTGAATGGGAGCCTTGACCCTTGAGGGGTGGGGTATTCCAATAGATGTGGAAAACTCGGCCTCTAGCCGAGTCGCACGCAAACTGTACATGTTTTCCTCTTATACTAGTAAAATAAATAATTTGATAACCGCAATCAGTAAGCAAGCACAGTCTGTGAGCCAGGACCCGCAAGTTGTGTAGGTAACGGTTGTTTTCTAGGTCGCTCTCGCTTCGGTCTTTGTTGTTGTTGTTGTAAATTTCACTGCTGTTGTTCTTAGTGTTATTTCTCTAACTTAGATTTTCTATTATAAGTTCAATTTAGTTTTCAGAGTCCTTTAGTACAACGAAGATTCCTGATGAGTGTTGTACGAAAACTTGTTTGAATCCCTTTCCATTTTATTTCTCTACACAATTTCTTCACATGTTCATCGTTTTATTGCACATTGTCGCACATTGTTTTACATTGCATGAATAAAGTGTACACAAATGTCGATCCAGGCTTGTATTGCTGATTGCGGTTATCAAATTGTTGTCTCCTCGTCGTTTGTTCAAAATAAACAATTATTAATTTTTTTTCCCTCTGTCCACTTGTCTGTCCTTCTTGTGTCTGGCTAATCTCTGGCTGTTCTCCCTCTTTCTTGTGATATGCGATGCAGTTGTGTGCACACATCCCTGGGTGAAAAAGAACAAAGTATGCGAATGTAAACCCAGACTAAATGGACCTAACTGCACAGAAGGTAAGGGCTGAAAAAAGCTGCTGTAATATAATATTATTATGTGCCAGCGTGTCAAAGAATGTATGACCCATGGGAACATACATGCCGTTATATTGTATTTGAAGCCAAAGATACACTTCCGAGTTTGTATGCCGGATTGCCCAACGTACTGTGACCTTAAAAGTGGCTGGAATTTTGTCCTATCCACGTGCAATAAATGATACAGTCATATGGGCATCAGTTGGATTTACGTGGGAGTGTTGTAATCTGGCTGTTCATGTAGCTATGTACTGGTGGGTACAGTGTCATGATGAGCAAGATACATGTAACAAACTCGAGAATCCGATATGCTATGTTGTTCTGCCACTATTCGTTTGCTTTTGGAAAATATGTGCATCCAATCACTGCTGCAGCATGCAATTGCCTGAATAATGGTCAGTGTACTGAAGAAGGCGCCTGCGTCTGTCCGACCGGATTCCGGGGAGACCAATGTCAGGACAGTAAGTGTCTCTGTTTGGTTTTGTTTAGCTATATTTTTCTTCACCAGAAGTACAGGCAATATCTGCCTTCTCACTGGGCGTGTTGCCACAGTTCTCGCAAAATGATGAAGATAGTGATAATGATAAGAAAAAGAGAAAGAGGAAAATGCCATCATGAACAAAGCCCAAAGAGAAGACGGAAACAAATCAATGAGGGTATCTGCAATGTGAAGTGAGTATGTAACACCACACCTGCACACATTCACTAAAAAAAACACAGACACACACATACACACACGCACACGCACACACACACAGACACACAGACACACAGACACACACACACACACACACACACACACACAC
The DNA here is from genome assembly GCF_964019385.1 of Sycon ciliatum. NCBI lineage: Eukaryota > Metazoa > Porifera > Calcarea > Leucosolenida > Sycettidae > Sycon > Sycon ciliatum. The sequence goes on from NC_088649.1 coordinate 25,992,765, forward strand.
ACACACACACACACACACACACACACACACACACACACACAAATACACACCGGCACATGCACAATTACTCTACTCGAGCAGAGCAGTAGTGCTGGACTACAAGTATTGCTTTTCAGTAAACTCACAGTCAAAGCCGTTTTCTATTTTTTTTTTAAGAACAATGGCTTTGCCACCTCTCTGTAGATGCTTGGAGCGAAAGGTTCCTTCCTAAGGGCATGCAGACTCCATTGTAGGAACTTCATATTCCACACAGTTAGTATCATAAAGTAATGCTAAAATGATGTGACGTTATTGGACTCATTTACCCACTGTTTACAGAAAAATGGGATTAATTGATTCCAGTGCGTTTGTCTCCCCAGCATTTGATCATAATGGTCCAGAATTCCAGAAAGAGAATTGAAATGTACTCACCGTAGTGTCGTGTATTACCGCCGAGCGTATTCCTGTGGAAGCCGATTTCAGGGCTAGGCTTCTATTCAGTATTCACATCAAGCTTCTATTCAAACCAGGTATTTATATGTGCGTCAACACTAAAACCAGGCTTGTGTGCCAACAGTGTATTCTGAAAATCAGACCTCTATTCAAAACAGGCTTCTATATGATAACCGCTATCAATAAAATTAGCTGAACCGACATTTTTGTATTTTATTCATGCAATGTAAAAAAACGGTGGAGACGATGTGCAATAAAATGATGAAAATATGAAGAAATGGTGTGGAGAAAAAAATGGATTCAAACAAGTTTTCGTACAACACTCATCAGGATTCGTCGTTGTACTAAAGGACATTGAAACAAAATTGAACTCTTATAGAAAATCTAGGTTAGAGAAATAACACCAAGAACAACAGCAATGAAATTTACAAGTGTGAATTTTAACAATCAAAGAGAGAAATTAACAAACAAGAGAAAGAAAGAAGGAAGGACAAAGTGATAACACATACAAGCAGAACATTTCACCAAGAGTTCATGAAAACCAGAGTGTGCAGCTCGGATGGGTTGCTGTCACTACAGAATTCCGTGATTACATCATTTTAGTGATGTAGCAGGATTCAAGCAGGTCTCTTTCTGCACAACTGCAGCTCAGTTGTACGCACTACGCCATTTCCCGCCTCAGATCTGGGCCAAGTATGATGTAATCACGGAATTTCGCAGTGACAGACATCCATAGCAGAAAAGGCCCCAAGCTGCACACTCTGGTTTTCATGTGCTCTTCATTCCACCTAGAACATTAACGGCCAAGCTTGGCTGAACCAAACACGACACGTTACTTGAACAATTTCAACCCAATTATACTATCTTTCTGTACACACAAATTTGGCTTATACAGACGCTGATAGATAGCCTCCAACACTTGTAAATTGTTTCAGTGAATAAAATACACAAATTTCGTTTCAGCTAATTTTTTTTATTGCGGTTATCAAATTATTGTCTCCCCGCCGTTTGCTTCCATATGAGATAGGCTTTAATACAAGACACTACGGTATATCATAATTAGTACAAGCCTTCATCCTGTTGGTAAAAGCGCATAAATTAATGAGAATGTCTGGGTGTGACTTTCACAGGCCCAAAATATAGAGAAGGATCCGTTACCCACTAGCAAAATAATGGGATTAACAGCTTTTCCTTATAGTGCTTCAACCTTGAAAATTTGAACACAAGTCGGACAGAAAGGGTTTTTTGGCCACCGTAATATTTTTCTCCTGTACCTGAGTATGTTGTACATGTCTGTGTACTGTGCTGTGTTCAGATTTCAGGACAAAGTGCCTGGGTACGGACAAGGTGATGTACACCTGGACGGCTCTCGCCGGCTTGCCGTGTTATTCTGGCAGGTGCCCGAAGATAACCAGTTGGAGGAAAGCCAGAGACGCATGCAGTGATAGGGGATATCAGCTGGTCGACTTTAAAACCTTCACCTTGCTCGGCTCAAAGCTTTGTGTGCGTGGGTGCGTAAAGTCATTGCTCCACGAGATGATGGTGAACAGTAACAGCAGCCCGATCACGATATGGACATCATCCGAGTACAATCGTCGGCATATTATTTACAAGCAGGACAAGAACAAATCGGGTGGTGCAATATTTAGTGTTCATGGGTTCGGCCGTCACAATGTCATCTGCGAAGGTAAACAATTGCTTGTTTTAAAGCGATATCATTGGACGGGCAAATGGTGAGAATGCTGAGTAGCACACAGTGCATGCATGGACAGGATAGTATGTCCAATGATAATGACGGGACAGGAAAGTATGAAACAAAGAGACAACAAGAGTGCAGCCACCTGGGTTTCTCACATCAATGTCACACCTACCGTTATAGCCAGGGTCAGACCCACACATGCGTAACCAATTGATTTCACCTGCGAAGAAGCATTTCATGCGTATGCTTGTGTCATAACCCGGTGTTATACTACTCCCTTGGTAGAACCGCTTAATGGTTTGCAAATGTGACACGGTGCTGCTCTATGAAGTCTGGCGAGCCCCAGACCTGTGAACATTGAACTACTCACTAGCTCTGGGCACTTCCGTATCCAAGAGATCGGGTGTCATCAAGCACGATATTAAATTCACAATAGCGAGAATTTCAGTTGTCTGACGATTGCTTTGGGGGGCGTTCGTTTTTGATCTACAGGTTTGGGTAGAAACTACTTCTTTCGGTAGAGTTTTTCGTTTTTGGAAAAGAAATTCGACTCAAAAGGGTAAATTCTACTTTCTTCTACCGGCTCTACCGGGAAGAAGTTAGTTGAATCCGGTAGAAGTCGGTAGAGCTATGGGATTTCCAGCAAGCTCAAGGATTCGTACACAACTCCATACAAAAAAGAAACATTTCACGTACCCATCGTGTAAACTACTAAATCCGGTAGAACAGCGTTCGTACACTTGCCTCTACCATCTACCTCTATGGCCACACATTTTTATTTCTATGTTTCTTGTCACCCACGCGCATACGATTTAGGAGTCTTGAAGAAAAAAAGAAAAAAAACTGTGCTGCACTGACTGTGCATGTGGGGACCAGCACACTCATGAACATGTACACAATGTGGCCTGGCCTGTGCGACACATGATGCAAGGATGGCATTTTGTGCGCAATCTAGCTGCACATGCACAGATTGTGATAGAAGCGCCTACCACATACTAGTTGCTAACTATGGATGCTGTTTTGCATGGTGTATTTGTGGATTTTAGTGTGAACAAAGGTCTAATAAACTTTTTTTATTCTTCGGTCATTTTTTATTTTTCCACCTCTCGCATACATTTTTAGATTTTCAGGTGACGAGAAACATAGAAATAAAAACGTGTGGCCTATCGGTAGAGTGACTCTACTCTACTAGGTAGCTAAAAATGAACACAGCTTTGGCCTTGCTATTTGCACGAAAAGCAGCGTTAAAGCAATAATGATGCCGCTTGTCTTAGTTCTCTTCCGCCTATTTTTGTTTCCACCCGCAACTGTATATGCCCTTTGTTTTGCAGCCCAATGGCTCCATGCCAACGATTCTGTATACGCCGCAGCAACTCCAGCACTCGGACCCAGCGTGACTGAGCAGTGCGCAGAGAACGCATGTCAGCAGTACGGACTTCGCCTCATAACCAAAGACTGGTTACAAGAACATGGCCATGTGTTAAGAGAACGCTGGCTAGAGAGATTGGCTTTAGATAAGTCCGACAGATTAGGTTACCACGTCGCGCCAATCCTGGTCAATGGTCAGTCCCTTTACAGAACAGTAAAATTTAGCAGACAACATGTGACGTTTAAGAACAAAACAAGCCATGAGGATGCCAAGATTCTCTGTGTCAGTAAGTGAGAGAATAATAAGTGACTGTTTTCTGCGATGGCTGTCCATGCACAAGCTGTGTGTTTGTCCCTGTTTGTGCCGCTAACGTGATGAAGATAGTTGTGCGTTTGTGTAAATGTGTCCCGTCGCTACGTGCACTGTATGAACAGGGCTTGTCCCAACGATGTGCCCACTTGCAATGTGCAAACATGTCGTCTCCCAGCATTTCTTGCACCCACGGTGAATCACAACATTGAGAACACTCCCAGAACTTAGATTCAGGCTGTGTTTCTTCTGTGTCTTCCCAGGGTAATTTCGAAGTCATTACAGCATGTTTTGATTCTAAGGTTTTGTTTGGCGCAATATCAGTTTGCGGCAGAGACGGGGGAGAATTTGCTCCCTGGATTCCAATTGCGAGGAATCAAAATGCATGACAAGCTGAAGTTCGACATGCCACCAGGGTTGAGATAATTTACAGACCACTTTTTGTTGTTGTCAAGAAACAGGGGGAATTCCCATGACTGTCACCACGTGAGGAGGTGAAAGTTTACTACTTGACGTAAAACCCCTGGCGAGGGCTGTAACCCTACTATTTGCCGACGGAGCTGAGAACTTTCCTATGCAAATAGACTTTTCGATTGCTCAATTCCATTCAGGGAAAGCCGAGTTCCGAACATTTGAGCATCTGCAGTATGCACTGCACAGTAATACGGATGTATCTATCGTACAGCAAGAGCTCAGAAACCGTGTTGGAAGTGTTATGGTGTCATGCATCCCGTTCTATGGTACCGTGCCTTGCTGTCATGCTTCCATTCTATGGTACCGTGCCTTGCTGTCATGCATCCCGGTCTACGGTACCGTGCCTTGCTGTCATGCATCCTGGTCTATGGTACCGTGCCTTGCTGTCATGCATCCCGTTCTATGGTACCGTGCCTTGCTGTCATGCATCCCGTTCTATGGTGCTGTGCCTTGCTGTCATGCATCCCGTTCTATGGTACCGTGCCTTGCTGTCATGCGTCCCGTTCTATGGTACCATGCCTTGCTGTCATGCTTCCGGTCTATGATACCGTGCCTTGCTGTCATGCATCCCGGTCTATGGTACCGTGCCTTGCTGTCATGCATCCCGTTCTATGGTGCTGTGCCTTGCTGTCATGCATCCCGTTCTATGGTACCGTGCCTTGCTGTCATGCGTCCCGTTCTATGGTACCATGCCTTGCTGTCATGCTTCCGTTCTATGATACCGTGCCTTGCTGTCATGCATCCCGGTCTATGGTACCGTGCCTTGCTGTCATGCATCCCGTTCTATGGTACCGTGCCTTGCTGTCATGCATCCCGGTCTATGGTACCGTGGGTGTAAAAGCCCAAGAACAACTCATCTTGTTCCTTCAATTCTGCGTGACAGGTTTTTTTTAGATAAGCTATTATCCCCATTCTAGTGTTATAGCAGGGCTGCCACTTGCTCCGATTTTTTTTGGAAATCGTCCGATTTTTGATCCGCGGTCGGAAAAACCGACCGATTTTTGTTTTGAGCACTTTTTAGTCCAGTTGGCCATTCGGCGCTTCCAGGTCGCGTTTGTCCAGTCATTGTACATGTACATGTACATGTAGCTGTAAAATGCAAATGTGTTGACCGTTAAAAATGTGTTCTGGGACCCCAACAGCAAGCCATTTTCCTAAATATTTTCACCCGGGGGACCCCCCAGACCCCCGTCAGATTTTTCTCCCTCCAAGTGTGGCAGCCCTGTTATAGACTGCATAAGAGTAATCCGATATTGACTTTTATTGTCTTTTTCTGCACAGAGTCCTGTGGGAGCGGTGTTCTTGCACCAAGCATGAGTTGTGTATGTAACCGCACTATGTCCTACGGTGAAGAATGTGAAAAGGGTAAGACAGCAAGCCATTAGGTTTGTGTGCATGTGTGTGTATATGTGTGTATGTGTCTGTATGTGCGCATATGCATATCTGAATGTGTGTGTATGTGCGTGCTTGTGTGTGTATGTGTGTGTAGGTGCGTGTATGTGTGGGTAAGCGATTACAGGGGGCAAAGCCACCTGTCTGGTTGGTCCTTGTTTCACCGGACCACTTTTCGGGCCGAAGTTTCCTTTTCTCTTTCTAGAGAGCCGATGGGAGTTCAGCGATCGATTGGGCGCAGTACCATGTGCATTATGTACACAGCACCGTCTAGGGAGACCTGCATGTACTGTGCCTTATATGTAGGGCTCTCAGGGACAGACTGGCGGCACAGGTTTTTTTTTGCTTCATGTTGATCGAGAGTCGGAGATGGCTGCGAAAACCTTGAAGGCATCTGTTCCTGAGATTTCTTATATTCCCATAGCCAGCAATGTTTTTAGTTTCCAAAACAATTGTGCGAGGAAACGAAGCCTGTAATGTGCGCTTCTAAGCCCTAACGGCACAATCTTGGCTTTCCTAGATTATGATAAGGGTGCAGGTTCAGTGCTTTGCCACACGACTGTCTATTCTTCCGGCCACAAACTCCACATTAGAGAGGTTATTCCGTGCATTTCGCCACCTGAAGACGTCACAAGGCCGTCTCCATCATCTGATGGTTTTGCAGTATCATCAAGACGGACGAGAAAAAAGTACTTTCTCCAAGTTTAGGTGATACCATCTTAACTGCAAGTTTTAAAAGGTAAAATGTCCAACTGAGACCAGTCCAAAAGTGGTCGCTACCGCCCTGCATTAGGTTTTTGTTGTTTTTATCAGAACACACACCTTCCAGAGGAAGGGATGAACACTAACAAGAAGCCGTCCCTACATCCCCTGTGTCTTGTTTGTGTTCTTGAGCTTTGAAATGTGATTGGCTACTTATACTAATGTTCCAGAAGGTTCTAGAATTTCGTCGGCAACCGGTTTTCGTAGATTGCTTATTGGTTAGGGACTTAGAACATGGCTGCAGGTTGCCGAACTTCTGTTCCCTTCCTTTCTTCTTTATTGTTGCTTCTTTACTCTCTTTGCGTTCCAAGTGTGTATAGAATATTTCTTCTGTGACGATTATTTGTAAAACTAGAAAGTGAGTGCTTTGACTTGAGTTTGTGCGTGATTGCCTCCGGGGGCCACTTACTACACAGTGACCTCCTGTGCATTATTTCTGCGTAACTCACTCCATGCATGTGCTTTTTTCCCTGCCTGTTGCAGCATGCAAGTGCTTGAACCAAGGTGAGTGTGATAACAAAGGTGAATGCAGCTGCCCTAGGGGATTCACCGGCCACCATTGCCAACTCGGTAAGTAGAAGTGAATTCGTTTTACTCATTTCATATGGCTGGCGTGGGATTTTCAGAGCGTACATCCATGTAAAAGTGGGCTCCCCTTTACCTTACGTGTATGGGTAGGCTTCGCGGTAGTTTTAACAGGGGTGACAGAGAACTAGGACATGCATACTGGTCTTTTTGAGTGCTCGCTTGAAATAGGAGTGTTGGGGTGACACGAATATTCTAAATCGTACCGAATATTCTGTAAACGAATTGAATAAGTATCGCCGAAGTAGCACCAACCTCTTCTTCAAATTGGATACCGGATATTCTATAGTTTGTTTGTTCTCACATCACTAAAGAATATGTAGACAGTTCTGTCTGGTTCAGCCTTGTGAGCCATAGTCCCCTTTCCCAGCATGCCAACCACCGCATTCTACTGCCATGTACTTGAGGTTACTCAAAATTTCAGAAATTTTCGGTGCTCAATATTTTCGGTATGAGGGCAACAGGCTAGGTTAGGTGGACAGAAAGTTTCGGTACAGAGCAGCAGTTCCCTATTGGATTATGTGTGTTAGTGTTTGTTTGGTGTCTTGAAATTTTACGTATGAAACAGACGCACCGAAAGTACCGAAAATAAAAGTACACAGAAAATTTGTGAAATTACAGCACCCTAATAGAGAGGTTCGACACTACGTAAAGCTGAGCAACTTTACGTTAGTGGTACATATTTAGGACTCTCTAGCCAGGTCGACCCGGTCATACACTGCCGTGTTCCAAGCTGCCAAGGGCAGGTACGTGATTCGAAAACTCCATAAGGCGGAACACAGGTCCTCATGCAGTGGGACTCTCCATTCATCGACTAATTATGTTGTATGGAACCTCTCTAATGTTGTAAGCTATAACCTCACACGGACCTAGTCAATGACTGCAATATTAGGCTGTGTTTACATGAAAATGCACGGCCAGTTTTCCATTTTCGGTCCCGCATTTCTTCTTTCGTTTTCGTGTGTTTACATGATCGATGCTGATCCGAGGTGGTCTCCGTTTGTATCGTTTTCGCGCTTCTACACGGGAGCAAAGGATCCGCAAACGTTCGTCATGTGCCAAGTGTTGTCGTGGAAGCACCAATCACACTCCAGGAATAGGCCACAAAACAACACTCGTCACATGACGAAAATTGTAAAAACAATTTTTTGGATTGCCGGATCCGTGTAAACGGCCGAAAACGAAACAAACGTGACGAAAAACGAGGCCAGCATACCGTTTCGACTGTTTACACACTCAAATTTATCCTGCAGAACAATTTCGTTTTCAAATTCTTCCACCTTGGCCAGCGTTTTGGTTTTCTTCCATTTTGGTCTACAACTTTTACGTTTTGCTCTTCGTACCGTGTAAATGAACCATGCATCCGAAAGGATTTTGTTGCGTTTTCACCCCCAGCTTTGTCGTGTAAACGCAGCCTTACTTGCACATGCAAAATGTCCAAAACCAAAACACAATGTATTCCGATCTGAACCGAATGCTTCGAATTGTTATCCAAAGGAACAATTCCAGAATATTCAGAATTCGTTTCACTCCTAAATGACACAACAAAAAAGCACGAACAGTTCACAGTTCAGGAGTAGCACAAATTGCTATTTTGGAGTGTGGCCGGAGAACTGTCGTCTGCAAGTGCTCTGGTTTGGTCTGGTTTTGTCAAATGAAAAACCTATTACCACCCTCTGTCTTAAGTTGGTCATGTCACGTTGTGCTTCTGTCGTCATTTTGTTTGTTAGCAAAGTTTCAATTGTCTGAGTGTGCCGCAGAGCAGTGATGGTAATTTCTACTGATAGCACTGATTTGTAAACTGCTGCTTGTCATTCCTGCTTTAAGAGTGCTTACCTTCCAGCAGCAATTCTATCTTTTGGAAGAAGGCCATTATGATCGAAACCCAGATTTATCCAAGTTTCCCTGGCCCAGCCAGGCCATTATGATCGAAACCCAGATTTATCCAAGTTTCCCTGGCCCAGCCAGGCCATTATGATCGAAACCCAGATTTATCCAAGGTTCCCTTGTCCAGCCTCTTTTACTTTATACATATTATGATTGTCTTTAGTCTGCCTGACTCCGTTTCCGGCTGATTCACTCTCTCCTCTTCTTCCTCTTCGGTCTGTGCTATGTGATGGATGCAGTTGTGTGCGAGGAACCCTGGGTGAAAAAGAGCAAAGTGTGTGAATGTCAACCGGGACTAGATAGACCCAACTGCACAGAAGGTAAGGGCTAAAGAAAGCTACTGTAATATGCCTGCGTGTCAAATAATGTATGATCCAGGGGTTCATGCATGCTGGAATGTTGTATTCGGAGTCGAGAAGAAGAAAAAAACTTCTATGTCGTCATGCCAGTTCCTCCAACCAATTCTACCTCTTTATTCTATTCATGTGGAATAAATAATGCATATATATGGGGAGTTGGTCACTCTCATGAGTTGAGCTATTTTGTTGTCAAGAGTTAATTTAACGTCTCCATGTTATCATGTTCAAGGACATGTCAAGAACCCGCTTTTCTGTTCCTCTCTTTGTGCTTTTTTTGAAAATGCGTGAATATTCCCAATCACTGCTGCAGCATGTAATTGCTTGAATGACGGTCAGTGCACTGACGATGGCAGTTGCAACTGCCGGAACGGTTTCCATGGAGACAAGTGTCAGCATAGTGAGTATTATGCTGTATGAAGTGAAATCCAGTGTGCTGGCATATTTCTGTGAAATGTGGGAATACATGTACACATTAAAGAGACGTTGGTTTTTTTATCTACAGGTTTGGGTAGAAACTATTTCTTTCGGTAGAGGCGTTCGTTTCTTCTTCTCAAAAGGGTGGGTTCTACTTTCCTCTGCCGGCTCTACAAGGAAAAGTTGGTTGAAGCCGGTAGAAGTTTGTAGAGCTACGTTTGCTGTGCATATTTCTGTGAAATGTGGGAATACCTGTACACATTAACGGGGCGTTCGTTTATTGATCTACAAGTTTGGGTAGAAACTATTTCTTTCGGTAGAGGCGTTCGTTTCTTCTAGTCAAAACTTCAAGTCAAAAGTGTGGATTCTACTTTCCTCTACCGGCTCTACCAGGAAAAAGTTGGTGGAAACCGGTAGAAGTTAGTAGTGCTACGGTATTTCCGACAAGATCAAGGATTTGTACACCTCCATACGGAATAGAAACATTTCACGTACATATCGTGTAAACTAATAAATCCGGTAGAATAGCGTTCGTCCACTTACCTCTACCTTCTTCCTCTATCGGTAGAGTGACTCTACTTTACCAGGTAGCTAAAATTGAACGCAGTTTATAGCTGAGAGCTATTAGAATGGATATGCTAAGGTCTGATCCTTCCAACAAGGCCAAGATGATGAAAGTCTATCAAGGTGAAATGAGAGGGCAAAATGTAATGTTTCGTCCTGAACTGTGGGTCAAACGATACCCGGAGAGAAAGTGCACTGGCAAGTCAGTTTGCTGGAGGAAATGGAGCTAAATGGGCGAGTGGTATTTGCATAGGTATATAATTTTCAATTGAACTATGCTACCGCTGCTCAGGAAGTGTACATCTTGTTTATGTGTGCTTTCTACTTCACCTGACTGTGCCTTGCATGTGTAATGTGTTATGTTCAGCTTTCAAGACAAAGTGCCTGGGTACAGATAACGCAACGTACACCTGGATGGCTCTCGCCAGCTTGCCGTGTCATCCACACCTCGACGGTGACAGCTGCCAGAAGAAAACGAACTTGACGCATGCTCGCCAGATGTGCACAAGAAGAGGATACAACGTGGTAGACCATGATTCCTTCACCAATCAGACGCTTGGTGTGCGCGACTGCATGGAAGCATTGCTCAACGAGATGGTGACGAGCTCTTACAGCAACCCTACTTCAATATGGACATCGTTCGTGAAGGATGACCAACATCTCATATACCAGCAGGGCAAGAACAGTTTGACTAAAGAATTGTATGATAGTGATGGAACAAGCCATCATGATGTCATCTGCGAAGGTAGGCTGTTGGATTGTGATCAAATGAACCCGTGAGAGAGATGCTCAGTAGCCAGCAACCATTGGGTAGAAAGTAATACTATGCATGGTTAGCATTTTACCATTCACGCGATTTGCGACGGTCGGCCTGTACCCGTTTGTTGTGTGTGTAGAAATGGTTAGCATTTAACCGTTCGCTCTAAATCCAACCGTACTCGTACCCAACACCCAAAATACCATTGGTTTGGTACCGTTTCGACGATAAAAAGCTCTGTTTAGCGGAAGAACGAAACGGTAGGATTCCAACTAGGGTACGTCACAAGTCGATCGTTGTGTCAGAAACCGAAATGCTAACCAGTGTCTTGAAATCACACACAAAATGGTACAGGCCGACGTACGGTCGAAGTGAATGTGAATGGTAAAATGCTAACCATGTCTATTGACAGGGCTAGAGGACTGACAAAGAGAGGCGATGCCAAGAGTGATTACAACCTTCATTTAGATTTCCCACTCCAATGGGAAAACCTACCCATCTAGCCGGAGTCGGACCCAGACGCGAGTTACCAATTCACCCCATCTGCTAAGAAACAGTTCATGTCTATGCTTGTGTCATAACCCGGCATAACGGTGACAACTGGGACGTTCATGAATTATTCTTTGCATATTTTGTTCCATTTGTTCGTTAGAAAAATATCATGTTGTATGCATCTACGCCGGAACATACCATCAGCCAGTCCAGACATGTGAACTATGTATTGAAAGTTTTCGTTCCCTTCTTCTCAAAACACTACAGGATAAGAAGGAAATAAACTAAGGGCATGTTTGATTGGTGAATCCGGATTCAGATTAGAGTCACTGGAGCAGTCAGAACACCAGTTACCAATCAAACAGAACGGCGAATATTTTTGCCTGAAATATTGTAGAACTCACGATAGCTCACCATGCCGCGAACTTCAAAATTTACACAGACTTCAAAGATGTTCACATTGCTCAACATGCGAAGGCAAAACAAACTTGAAAGGCAACTACAACCGGAGAAGAATCTTCGAAGACAGCCAAAAAATAAATCATGGATGTGGGGACCGCCGTGTAATGTGCAAAATCACACTTAGACCTCCATGTACATCACCACGCCCTTTCGTAATCACTGGCATGCCAAAATCTATTCGAATGAAAACAAAAAAACGAAACTCATTGCGTAGTCATGTCAGGTTCTCATTGGGCTTTGCAACAAGCTCTGGCTGCTCCAGCCTCTGGGGTCGGAGTGGTCAGAACATGTTCTGAACACTCCAAACCTAGAGCAGACCAGTGCAGACCAATCAAACGCCCCTGTTCAAAACGCCCCTGTTCTGGATCCGACCAATCAAACACGCCCCAAGAGACTACAACTATAAAGATACAAAGTTAATTTGTTCATCACATTATTATGTCGGCATCGTACGTTTTATTCATAGCTTGGTTAAAACTTCTTTCTCCGGGACTGCTTTAAGTGCAGTTGCGCTCGGTGAAAATAGACCCAAAGTGCAAAGCTGGCTGCCCTGGATCAGTTCTGATTACATCATTGTATTGTACATGCGTACGCGGCCACATTTGTCCCAATTCCACGGCGTCAATGGCCGCGCAAGTTGAAGGCACTAAATCTGCACGCTGGGCCGGGTCTCACCGAGAGCAACTGTACTGGGTAGAACCACTGGGGTGGTTTGCAACAGTGGCGTACTGCTGGTCACTGAGGTCTGCCCAGCCACATGCAGCTTTAGGTATAGCCAGCATGCTGCTCATCGAGATGTTTGAGTAGCGGCAACCTTCCTTCTTTGTATGCATAGAACATTTTTTTTCACTTTAACCTCTCGCCCCGGTTTTTGACATCGTTCTCCTTGTGTGTGTGTGTGTGTGTGTGTGTGTGTGTGTGTGTGTGTGTGTGTATGTGTGTGTGTGTGTGTGTGTGTGTGTGTGTGTGTGTGTGTGTGTGTAAGTGTGTGTGTGTGTGTGTGTGCCCGGCAAATACTCAGGGTAGGGCTGAAACGATCACTGCAAAGCGGTTATCGATTACCTTCTTTTTTTAGTTCATTGCTCTGACACTGCCATCAGACAAGGTTTCATTGAGTACGACTATAGAGCCCAGGGCAGCCGTTATTCGAGTATATTTCATTACTAATGTACCTATTATCTGCCCACTACTGTATGTGCCCTTGTCCTGCAGCCAAGTGGCTCCATTACAACGACTCGGTATACGCCGCAGCCACGCCATCACTGAAACCCAACGTGACTGAGCAGTTTGCAGAGGAGGCATGTCAGGAGTACGGACTTCACCTCATAACCTATGACTGGCTGCAAGCACATGGCCATGTATTAAGAGAGCGCTGGCTAGATAGATTGGCTCTTCGGCACGCACCTTACCACGTCAAACCAATCCGAGTGAATGGCAACTCCCATTACATAACTGTAACGTTTAGAAATCGCAGTAATCCATTTCAAAATTCCACAATTAATCGCCACGCCAAAATCCTCTGTGTCAGTAAGTGATGATTATATTTTAGAGTGGTTTTATCAATGGCTGTCCCTGTGGAAGCAATATTTTATTCATCTGTGTCTGCAACCAACATAACGAAATAGCATATCATGTTGGTTGCGGACACAGAGGAATAAAACATTGCTTCATTTGCCCCTTTAATTTGCCTTATAAATGAAACACCTCATACCAACAAATGTTTCAGGAAGATTCCCAACCAAAATCACTGTTGCAGAGCGATTTCTTGGGTACTACCGGCCGGTGAGAAGGCATGCAATCTGTCATTATGAAAATGCCTTGAGTGTCAACAGGTTTCGTCCAAACATATCTGTGCCATCATGACTTATACAAACATGCATTGTGGCAATGCAGATTGGGACAACAGTAATTGTGCCAGTATAATTATCATATGCCAACATCTGCTATGCCAATGTCTGCTGTGCCGAAATATAACTATGATGTAACACCCACAGCACACCTACCTCCTCGACCCAGTCACTCAGTGTGGGATTTCTGAATGTGTGTAGTGTTCGGCGGAAGGTAGCAGAAGTTCAAACGTTCATCTCAACACGAGGCATTCACGTTCTCGTGATAGCCAAGACATGGTTGACCCCGGATGTGTCCGATCAGGAGTTGTCCATCCCGCACTTCGAGCTATACAGAAGAGAAAGACCTGATCAGCGAGGTGGCGGAGTTGCTGTGTATTGTCACGAGTCACTGGCTTTACGACAACGGGCCGATTTACAGTGCGAGCTAGAGATGCTGTGGCTGGAGATTCTAGCCCCTGGTCGACATGGAACGCTCCTCGGCTGCTGTTATCGGCCGCCAAATAGTTCTGCTGCCTACTGGACCACACTGGATCAGAACGTTGAGCAAGCTGTTCAGGGATGTCAGCAGTCCACTGTGGCGACTTCAATGTTGATTTTAGCAATCCAACTTCTCCATCTGCATCCCCTTTGTACAACATACTTTCCCACTTCAATCTCTGCAATTATGTTACATCTCCAACTCGAGTCACGGCAACATCATCCACAATGCTAGATTTGTTTCTCTCATCATCCCCTTTGGATGGTACCTGTGCAGCAATACACTTAGACATAAGTGATCACTTTGCTGTGCTGGCCCGGTTGAGCATTCACACACACTGTAGAGCATGCAGATTCTTAAACCTTGTACCTGTTGCATTGTAGTCTAGAGCCTGTGTCACTGTAGCTTGGTGTGTTAAAACCTGTACAGTTATAAGACTAGTATCCTTTGCATGTGAAGTTCGAACCTACCTTTTTCCAGAAGCTTTCCTTTTTTTCTTTACTTTCTTCCAATACATGTCTTCTGATTGGCCGAATCTGTGCCATCTCTCTATCTCCTGATTGGTCTAAACCGTTGCTCGTTGTTATGTGAAACCTGAACTCTCTTAGTCTTGGCACATATAAAAAGCTCTGTCTCTGAAGAAAGATCATCCTTCATTTCTTCAACCACTTCTCCTTGCTCTGGTGAGACTTGTTGGTTGTTGTGTGCCCAACCACTTGGGCCACGCTACAACTGGTGGCAGCGGTGGATGTTTCGGGGTTTTTTTTCATGCTATGTTTTTGTTGTTGTGACAATGTGAAGTGATTCCTGGTTCGGAATGGCCCAAGCACAGCCTAACCAGCAAGTACCGCCGGCCCAGCCGCCCCGTCCGGGCCAGCCAGTTCAGCCAGCTCAGCCAGCCCAGCCAGTTCAGCCAGCACAGCCAGTTCAGCCCGCCCAGCCAGTGCAGCCAGCCCAGCCAGTTCAGCCCGCCCAGCCAGTTCAGCCCGCCCAGCCAGTTCAGCCCGCCCAGCCAGCTCCCGTTCGACCCATCCGGCCATGGGCAACTCCGGAACGTTTTGATGGTGGAGCAGCCTCGGACTGGACTACTTGGCGTGACCACTTCACTCAAGTTTGCCTGGTTAATGAGTGGACGCCGCAGGACCAGGCACAGTACATCCCGTTGTACTTGATAGATAATGCGCAGTGCTACTACCAGTCGCTTCCTGTCGCGACACGCCAGGATGTTCAGCAATTACTGGTAGCTCTGGAGGGTCGGTTTGCTCCACCCGTCAGGACCGACCTCCACAGAGCGGAATTGAAGGCCAGACGACAGCGAGGTGAGGAGGCGTTGTCTGATTACTGCGAGGTGATTCGCCGATTGTCTCGCAGAGCGTACCCTACCTTGCCAAACCTCGTGCAGGACCAGCTGGCATGTGACCAATTCATTGAAGGTCTGGACAGCAGAGAGTTGCGCATGGAGGTACGTCGCCAAGACCCCCGAACTCTTGACCAGGCACTGCAGCAAGGACTTCGAGCACTTGCCATACTCCAAGCGGACGCTACTACTAGTGCGTCTCAGCCAGTGGCCGCGGCTGTCTGTGCTGCCAGGGAAGATCGTTTGGATGCCTTATTAGTAAGGATGGAACGATTGGAAACCGCTCTGTCATCTTTGCAGCGACCGCAGCAGCAACCCCAGCAGCAACCCCAACAACAGCGCCGCTGTTACCATTGTGGGAGTGCCGAACATCTGATTGCGTTCTGCCCGACTGCACCTCCACCCCGGGGACAACGTCAGCGCCCTTCGGGAAACGGCCGGGAGTTGGCATAGAGGGTCCAGAGTCAGCTCCAAACCACCATGGCCCGGAAGTGCTGCCCGCCGCGCCTTCCGATGTAGTATGCCATTCCGTTGCTGTTGACAGTTGCCAGTATGTTATCGGCAAAGTAAGTTCAATATGCACAACTGATGTCCACATGTTAGTTGATTCTGGAAGTTCGATTTCGTTTGTCAGCTCAGCATTCTATCAACAACATAAGCATATAAAATTAAACAAAATTTCTACATCAGTCCGAAGTGTTGATGGCAGTGGCGTGACTGTGGAAGGAGCGGTGGATGTGCAGCTAGAGTTTGGCAGCCTCCAACTTCAGCACACTATGGTAGTTGCGAACATTGAGCCTGACGTACTATTATGCATAGACTTCCTCCGTAGGCACGGTTGTATTATGGATCTGGGACAAGGCTGTCTGCACTTGAGCAATCAGACCCTTCCATTAACACAGGGAGTTGGGCCCAAGCACCTTTCATGTCAGAGAGTGGAAACAGACCCCATTCCAGTGCAATTGGCTGAATCTGTTGTTCTACAGGGCTATTCTCAGTTGATAACGCAAGGTAGATTACGTGACACTGAGTTTATGTCTCCATCGTGCGGAATGGTAGAGCCAACAGAGTCGTTCGTAGATACATTTTGTGTCAGTGCAGCTAGAGTGGTCACGACCGTGAGTGAGAACAGTACTGTTCCTGTCAGGTTGCAGAACCTGCTACCACGGCCTGTCACTATAAACAAGGGTACAGTTGTTGGCATGTTCGAATCTTGCTTTGTTGAGAAAGCCGCAGAAGCCGCGGATGAGCCTGATTGTACTGCTGAAAGCTGTAATGCTGCTGATATGTGTTCTGACCCTGTTGAGTTGTTTGACCTTAGTCATCTCGATACAGAAGAGGCAGCAGCCGTCAGGTCTCTTCTCTCGGAGTTCAGCGACATAATTTCAACGGGAGCAATGGATCTTGGCTCTACCGGTGTTGCCAAACACGACATCGAGACCACTAGCAGCCAGCCTATTCGCCAAGCCCCTAGACGATTGCCGCTTCACCATGCCAATGAGGTTCGTGAACATGTTGAGCAGCTTTTAGCTGAGGGTTTAGTCGATCCTTCCAACAGTCCTTGGGCAGCCCCTATTGTTGTTGTTCGGAAGCTTGATGGAGCTATTAGACTATGTGTCGATTATCGCAAACTCAATGCTGTAACTGTCAGAGACGCATTCCCCATTCCGCGGATTGATGATGCCATAGACAACATGGGTGACGCACAGTATTTCACAACCCTAGATCTTGCATCCGGTTACTGGCAGGTAGAGCTAACTAATGCAGCAAGGGCGAAATCAGCATTTGTCACTCCATTTGGATTGTTTGAATGGAAAGTCATGCCATTTGGGTTGTGCAATGCCCCAGCAACTTTCCAGCGCCTGATGACCATGGTTCTGGGTGATCTTGTGCCAAGCGTATGTTCAGCGTACATAGATGACACCATAACTTTCTCGAAAACATTTCAAGAACATCTGGTTAGACTGCGCCTAGTATTTGAAAAATTCCGGGCAGCAGGTTTGAAGGTCAAGCCTCGTAAGTGCCAGATTCTGAGCAAGTCGGTTACGTATCTTGGGCATGTGTTCAAGGGAGGTGGTGTGAGCTCTGATCCCAAGAATTGCAGTTCGGTCACCAGTCTCAAACCACTTAGCTCTGCAACCGAGGTTCGTCGATTTGTAGGTTTTGCTTCCTACTACAGGCGGTTCATTAAGGACTTCGCGACAATTGCAGCACCGCTACACAAGCTAATGCAGAAACAGGCAAGCTTTTCGTGGACGGATGAGTGTCAGCAAGCGTTCGATATCCTGAAGCAGAAGCTCACGTCATCTCCTGTCCTGACGTACCCGGATCCATCCCGCAAGTTTATCCTGGACACGGATGCTTCTGACACTGGTATTGGTGCAACTCTATCGCAGGTTGACGATCAGGGCAGAGAGCAGGTAATTGCGTATGCTAGTAGTTAACTTAGTAAGAGCCAACGTCGCTACGGCACAACTCGGCGTGAGATGTATGCAGTGGTCTTCTTTGTGCAATACTTCAAACATTATTTGCTGGGTGCAAACTTTACCTTGCAAACCGATCACAAAGCCCTTCTCTGGTTGAAGGCTTTCAAGGATTCGGAAGGTATCCTGGCGAGATGGTTGGAGAAACTAGAAGCGTTCGATTTCACAACTGTCCACCGTAGAGGTACTCAGCATGCCAACGCAGATGCATTGTCACGGTTCCATAGCCAACCTGCGGACAATTCGGAGCATCCTGCATCGGCCACTGCCGAGCCTTCAGTAATGGATCCAAATATTACTGTTGTCTGTCCTTCCCAGTCTTCCATTCCTGTCCCTACAGCCGTGCCATCAGTCTCTCCGGATACAGCAGCTGGTGATGCATTGACGCAGGATTCTGGACATCAAGCATACGTGGGTAATGTTGACGTTGAATCACAACCTGCAGAACATGCGAATGATGATAGCAATTTACTTGGAAGCAATTGGGCAGATTTTTTTAGTGCAGAAGATATTCGCAGAGCTCAAGCGGAAGACAGTGACATTGACTGCATGATTGGTTGGCAACAAGCATTGTTAGACAGGCCTAAACGCAGTGATAGTGCTATGAAAGGAGCATCATTAACCTTGATACGTCTGTGGAGTCAGTGGAAACGGCTGGTTCTGCAAGATGGCTTATTGTATCGTACGTACACTTCAGTAGATGGTAGCAACTCATTTCTGCAACTTGTTGTACCTGTCAGTTTGCGACAGAGAATTATGACTGGGATGCACAATGAGTGTAGTGGTGGCCACCTCGCTACTGAACGTACTCTAGAGAAGGTGAAAGCTAGATTCTATTGGCCTTTTATGTCGTCTGACATTGAGCTGCATTGCAAGGCGTGTGCGCTTTGTTCAGCTAGGCGTACCCCAGCACCAACCGCTCGCGCTCCGATGAAGGTGGACCAACCATCCTTTCCACTGCAACGTGTCGCTATGGACATCATGGGACCACTGCCCAGAACAAATCGAGGTAACCTCTACATTGTTGTGATTACTGATTATTTCACGAAGTGGGTAGAAGCGTTTGCCATCCCGGATATGACTGCTAGGACAATAGCTTCGGCACTGATTGATGGTTTCATTTGTCGCTACGGTGTGCCACTGTCTATCCACACTGATCAAGGTGCGCAATTTGAGTCAAATTTGTTCAAATCCATCTGTGAACTGTTAGATATGAAGAAGACACGCACGACTCCATACCATCCTTCTAGTGATGGTTTAGTTGAACGGATGAATCGCACACTTGAGAACATGCTGAGTGCCAGAGTCAATGCCAATCACAATGACTGGGACCTGCATATTCAACGCTGTTTACTGGCGTATCGTAGTAGCGTACATAGTTCAACCAAGGAAACCCCAGCTAGATTGATGTTCGGCAGAGAGCTTAAGTTGCCAGTGGATATTATGTTTAACGACTCCAGAGAACATGTCAAATCTGTACCTGACTATATGATTCGTCTCGAGATCTCCTTGCAGCAGGCATTTTCTCACGCTCGATCAGCTGGCGCTAAAGCACAGAAACGTCAGAAGGACTACTATGATGCAAAGACGACCAAGCCACGGTTTGCGATCAATGACAAGGTGCGCTTACACAACCCAGCTGTGAAAGCAGGCAACACAAAGAAGTTCCTCAAGCCATGGACCGGGCCGTATCGAGTTGTCGAGGTGATCGATGACGTGGTGTACAGGATTGAGCACTGTGATACAGGGAAACTCCAGGTGGTGCACATCAACCGGCTCAAGTCAACGACTCAAGTACCGGAGGAGCAGCACGCTCCAGTGCCAGCACACCTACCTCAACCGGCGCTAATTGATTACGTGCAAGACGCAGTTCCGGCTATTCCAGTTCCGCCTGTTCCGGTTCCAGCAGTTCCGGTTATTCCAGTTCCGGCAGTTCCAGCTGTTCCAGTTCCGGCTGTTCCAGTCCCGGCTGTTCCGGCAGCTCCCGTTGTGCCAGCCGTTCCGATCATGCCACAGGCAGGTGGGTATAACTTACGCAATCGGGCAAATCTCCAGAGGCCGGTGCGATACCGTCAATCGTGCTGAATGCCTTTTATATGCGAGGAAAAGTTGTCCCTCACGTCATTCTCGCCATACTAGGATCATCTCTCCGGTCTGGTCCGGCCATGTTTGCAATTTCGGTGCCAATCTTGGCAATTTGCCGCCCAATGAGCCGCAGTTGTAGAAGCAGTAACAGCAAACATTGGAGTGAGTTGAATTGGAATTGGAAGGAAGCACAAATGGAAGAAAGTGAAAGCTCCACGTGCTGATGGCCCAAGTGAAAAGGGCTCTCACAGGTTCCGTATCTCCATATGTTGAATTTTGCTGTACATGTCGGCTATTTTCCGCCCAATGAGCCGCAGTTGTAGAAGCAGCAACAGCCAAAATTGGAGTGAGTTGAATCGGAACGAAGCATAAACGGACTAATGTGAAACCTCCACGTGTTGATGGCCCGAGTGAAAAGTGCTCCCGATCCCACGGGTTCCGTATCTCCATGTCCATATGTGTTGAATTCCGCTTCAAACGTGGGCTAGTTGCCGCATAATGAGCCGCAGTGGTAGAAGCCGCAATAACAGCCAAAATTGGAGTGAGTTGAATTGGAACGAAGCACAAATGGAAGAAAACGAAACTTCCCCGTCGACTGTTGGTGGCCCGAGGGAAAAGAGCTCCATGGATCCAACGGGTTCCGCATCTCCATATGTTGAATTTCGCTGCCACTCAGGGCTGTTTGCCAGCAAAGGATACGCAATGGTTGAAACGGTAAACCAAAAAATAACAAAGGAATGAAACAACCAAACTTTTGCTGTGCAAGGCGCGAGGAAAGGCATTCCCGCGGGTTGGGTCCCGCCAAATGTGCAGTTGTCGTGGCAAAAAAGGATCCGTTGGTTCGGGCAACCCCGCTCCCCGAGGTGGGTTGACGGGATCCAAATCCAAAGGATCCGGATTCGACCAATCGAAAGGGTGCGAATCCAGTGGATCCGGTGGATCGAGATCCCGATCCTACCAAACGAACATGACCTAAGACAGTTTCAAAACTGGTTATCCTCGAAGCCTGTTTTTGTCTTGCTTGTCCGGAGGCATGTACACTTTCGTATGTGCGTAGAATAGTTGCAAACAAGGCGAGGGAACCGGATAATCGAACACACCTACTGTATGTATGCACTGCATATGCTGTAAATCGGTAACCAACGATTTTCTTCCGGATGGCAAGGGACCCGGATAAAAGAGGACCGGATAAGTGAGGTCTGACTGTCCCAGCAATATATTCAAACTTTGGCACTACTTCATGAAAGGAGATTTAGGTTGTGTTTTTGTTTCTGGGAGAAAACATTTCTGAGCTATTCACCCTGCAGACGTAGAATTATGTGATAGTATGGGGCTGAGAGCCTTACCGAGAGTATCATATACATTGGCATCACCTACAGCGCTGGCTTAGCAGCAAATGAGTTTAAATTTGAGCTTAAATCGACAATGACAAGATACCTCGTCACGCACATGAAGCATGGACCACTGTACAAACTGCTTTACATTCGGTGGTGGAAGAAGTGGCAACATATTAATTTTAGTGTCCTTGCCCAACGCTTGCCGAGCTGACTGGGTGCTGACGTTGGATAAGGAATATCCGATTAGCGATGGACCTGCAGCTTCCACTGATATGGACCATTCAAATCAACACCCACAGTCCGACATGCCCTGATATAATTTTTTAACCGGACTTTCCACTCAATTCAGTGTGTTGTGATGCTGCGAACATTCAAGTGTAGCGAACTGTGAGCGAGTGATGCAATGGAGCCTTTTGTGTTGTCTTTTCTGCGCAGAGCACTGTGCTAATGGCGTTCTGGCCCAGGACCTGAGTTGCAAGTGCAACCGCACTGTCTTCTATGGAGACTACTGTGAAAAGGGTAAGACTGCAGGATAAAACTGTCTAAGTCTGTGTGGATTATACATGTACTACAATGGAAATAACCCGCTGGTGAACGGGGTATACTGCTGTCTATATTTAAGGACCAACAAAATCCGCGTGTGGCTTATACTCAAGGGCAGCTTAATTAATGCCGATTCACAACACCACTTTCTGCGACGCGACTTGCGACAGTTGCAACTAGAAACTGTCTGTCCTGAGCTGTCGCGTACAGTCGCAAGTCACCTGTCGCAGAATTTGAAGAAAGTTCAACTTTTGCGACATGTGATGTTCGACATGCGCAAATGGAGTACAGTTTCTACCCTGGGTGCTCATGCAGTGCACGTGCATAGTACTACTACACGGGTGTTTGCAGTGCATGAACTCTGGCCAGTCGTCCCCGTACTCAAAATGCGTACGCATTCGGATCTACCGTACATATCCTCGTATTTTGGGCGAATCTGAACGGTACGATGCGGTCGAATTGGGCCTGAATTTGCCCTGAACCAGACGCTTTCGAAGTAAAATTAGGCATTTTGAAGGCTACACGGGAACGCTGCGGCCATGTCTTCTTTCCTGCGTCTTTTGTTTGAAAATCGGAGCGTTTTTGAGCTCGTAGTTTCGTCTTCGTTGTGGAATGGCCGTGCGTACAGTCTCCTTGGAATTACCAATGTCACACCCCCGTTTATTACATTACTAGGAGTTTGGCCGGCAGCCACGATAGTTTTTATCCCTGGTTCCATATGTCCTTTTATTGAACAGCCAAACGAAACTTTGTGGTGCGGGGGTCTCAAGTTTGTCACTTTGAGTTGTACACAACAACCACATCAACACCTCAAAGAGCCAAAAAATCAAGTGAGCAAAGTATTTCAATGTTTCGCTTTTGCCTGGCCTGCTGTGAAGATGGAGACTTCTACTCGGTAGCAGATACTCGTATCAATAAGCTGGGAGGGAGAGCGTGGCCAGTAAAATGTTAGGATAAAAAGAGCCACATTCTCTCTCGGAAAAGGTCGTCGTTCCAACACACTTGCTCTACCCAGATCTGTAGTAGGCTAGATTTTGCATGCACGTGCGAGATTTGCATCCGTCGCGCACATAGCCAGAGTCGAAATTGTTGTACTCTCGGATTTGCTGCCATCTTGACGAGTGGCCTCTGCACACTAGTGCATAAGGATTTCGCATACATGAAAAAAAGATTGTGAACTGTGTGTCGCTGTCACGGCTTGTCGCAGCTCGTCGCAGGTGTCACAAGTCGCATGTCGCGTTGCTAGAAGTTGTATTGTGAATCGGCCTTTATACTCGAATGTGGATTTTACTCTGGAAAATACTGTTCATGACCAGGTGCTGATGTCACGACCGTATTTCCACACCCAGATTTTTTTGCCACGAAATGCAGCTACCTACCCTATAGTTTGGAAGGATGCACATCATTGTGAACTTGATGAAGGCAATTTGCCGAAACGTTGGAATAATTGTTGTGAAATGAGTTGAACTATTGCAGTGTTAATGGAAGAGAGCGTGTGGGCTCTACTCTCAACTGATTATGAAAATGCAGGAAGCCTCCCCACTTTTACTTCCCTATCTATCGCCGTTAATTAATTTGACGCAGAATAGGCCTCGCCCCTAATTTTTTGGGGTTGAACTAGTGATGTGTGGCTTTTATACTCTGGGAAATCTGGTGCTTGGACAGTCTGGCTCAACCGCTGGTAACTTGTTTGTGGTTCAATTGCTCCCTTCATGCTTCTCATTGCATAGCATGCCGTGATGCTTTTCCTTGCCATTCCCTGCTCTTGTTGCGCATGCATGAACATATCGTATCTCTACAGATGGCTGCAAGTGCTTGAACCAGGGTCAGTGTGACAACGAGGGTAAATGCATCTGCCCGACAAGATTCTACGGAGAACATTGCCAACTCGGTAGGTAGCAAGATATTCATTTTTGTCAATGCAAACAGTTATTTTGACTCATTGCATATAAGGCTGAGGTTGTGATCGTTTCTTCATACCCTGATCCAGATCCAGACCCACTACTACTATAATCATTCCGTTTGAATGTGGTGGATCTCCCCAAAGTGCACCTGGGGTGTTGTGTAATCTGGATGTTTAAAAAAACTGCTTTGACGTGTTGCACCCGATGATGATCATGAATCATGTACTAACCATGCTGTGCTGTTCTGTTGCTATTTTTGTTGTGCACTGAAACAATATGTACGTCATGCACTGCACAC
This sequence comes from Sycon ciliatum, assembly GCF_964019385.1. NCBI lineage: Eukaryota > Metazoa > Porifera > Calcarea > Leucosolenida > Sycettidae > Sycon > Sycon ciliatum. Next base: position 26,017,057 of record NC_088649.1, read on the forward strand.
AATAACTGCTGCAGAGTGCAGAACATGTCTGAACCAGGGTCGGTGTAATGAAGACGGCACCTGCACCTGCGCTGAAGGATGGATTGGCGACCGGTGCCAGACTGGTAAGTGTCTACTTAATGAAGCGAATACGCTGCATTCCTTCGGCGTGCGTACTGCATGTTGCAGTTACATTTCTTTCGCTTTGTAAATCTATGTCCAGTGAAAGTAATGCCATGTGTTCGGATTGCAGTCCGCATTTTAAACACTCCTAATTTACACCCCCAAAAAATAAAAGGTCTGTGCTGCTCACACTCCAGTGGTTAAAATTAATACACCACGATGTAAAGGGTCAATGGGTATAATCTGGGCACGGATAATACTCAGGTACGGCGATTCCTCTGGAAAGTATGGTACATTGTAGTAGTTGATTTGCCTGTCGTCGGTTGGACTAGTTGAGCCAACTTGCATGCATGAACGGCGGTCATCGGCCCCAGCAACTTCTGGTCTCCTGGCTTGTTGCAAAATGCCCATTTTGTGTCACCCGGGAAACATAAGCGGGACTTGATCACAGCGGATTTTGAGAAGTGGAGTGTCCCTGCCTCATTAATATCATCAAGAGTCCATAATCCCGCAGAGTGCGCAATTAGGATGGGGTTGTGGGACGGCGTAATCCGTGATTTACGTCATGTTTGGGTCGGACTTGCGTCATTGCGTCGACGCGGTCAACCACGGTTCACACTTTCCCTACTCATGATGTCACACTATGACGTTCAACACGCATTTCGTCCCAGATCTGATCAGTGAAGTTGCGCACTCTGGAGGATTATGGATTCTTGATATAATGGTTTGACCTTGCTTGCAGCCGCCGTGAATGGTTTGTCGATGATGTAAGCCGAGTAGATTTATGTCAGGGAAATGCAAATTTTCTACTCCACTGGCCGAGTGGAGTGAAGAAATTAAGCTTTCCCCAGTGGTCACTAGAACAGGTTGGAATTACAGGCACACTACATCGCCTGATGTGAGTTTTCGCCATCACCAGACCCCATAGAACGGGTAGCCAGGCCGTTGTAGATGTTGGATGGGATGTGTTCTGGTCCAATGGATTGAAATAATCAGCTCCTACTCAAGCCCATCCAGCATCTCGACAAAAAGAACAGTATTGGCCGTGGATTTACAAGCCAAAAGTCTGCTTCATCTGTCATGCCGTGCCCCTCAAAGACTGTGAAGGTCCCTAAATAGTACCTCACATCTTTTTTTTCTCGATGTCTGCTGCGGGCATAATTTGCATGCTGCACACGTTTTTCTTTGGGATGTTCGTAGACTGATTTCTTACTGTTATGCCAATGTCTGGCATACTGACCAATGTTGTTGTTGTGTGTTGGTTTAATGTAGGGTGTGCGGACACGGACCCATGCTGCGTGAACAAGCGCATCGTGACACGCCGGGATCAGGTCTGCCGTGCCGCCACCAGCGACTGTGACGTGGCAGAGTACTGCGACGGCGAGAATGCCACATGTCCACAGGACCTGACCGCACGCAACGGCTGGCCTTGCTCCAATAGTCAAGCATCCTGCTGGAGTGGAGTTTGCCAATCACGAACTGGCCAGTGTCAGAGTGTCTGGAACGATATGGATCAAGGGTCAGCTCCTGAGGATTGCTTCGCGATCATGAACGTTTTTGGAGAACGTACGGGTAACTGTGGTTTCAAATCGTCCAATTCCACCCCAGGAACCTATGCAGCCTGTGCGGCTGGAGATGCCCTATGTGGTAGTTTGTTCTGCCTTCCACTTGCTCGAAAGAACCAACCCAGTAGTGATGTTCTGTCAAAAACCGTTCCCGTACGCGGTGATGGCGGTATAATCAGGTGCAATGGTTTGTACGCGTCCCCGCCAAGAAGCCACGATGACCCATCGCTCGTGAAGGACGGAACACGCTGTGATGCCAGCGGCGCTAACAAGGACCTCGTGTGCCACAAGCAACGCTGCGTGGACAAGTCTCGAGTCACCAGTCAGTGTTCGGTCGATGCTGACAGCGGCAAAGAGTGTGGTGGAGTCGGTGTCTGTACAAATGTAACAACCTGCCTTTACCCACCCACACCTGGTAAGTTTTTGTTTTCACTGAATACCACAGAACCATCAGATGCTGCACAGCGGGGGCGGTGGCATATTGGATGGAAGTGGGGGTGGGGCAAAAGTAACTCCTCAAACCAAAGGTCTCGGAATCATCGTTACTAACTTACCAACCTAGTGGGCGTTTTCAATTCATTTTTAGTTTCTGTACGTCCACGGTGCGTTTGGTTGGTACGATCTAGAACAGGATCGAACAGCTGGTGCACATGGCGCAGCCCCATGCCAACTACACGGTACTCCAGAAACAGAGCACATTTTTGTGAAAAATATGCCAAACTTAGTACATACTTCAAAATGTGTATGTGTCACCATGGTGACTGTGTACAGTACGAAGAGTCCAACTCCAAAGCGTGTGCACGTGATCATTTGGGACCAAAATCGATGTTCCCGCCAGGCTTCACAGTGAAAAAGTGAAACTGCTCGGTTTGCTCCGGCCTTGAGGCCGGAGCGAGCAGAACATGTTCTGGCCGACCCAGAACAGGTGCAGTGCCAACCAAACGCGCTGTTCTGGTGAATCCTGTTCTAGGTCGTACCAACCAAATGCGCCCCCAGTTGGCATATGGATGCGATGTGCTACAGATCTTGGCTCTCAAACTATTGCTGCTACATGCAAAGTACAAGCAACAAAATAGCCGTCACGCCTTTTTTAGAGCTGCCTTACTGCGTGTGAGCAAAACTCTGTATCCTCCAACCAAAATTTTCATCGGCTCACGTACTCAACGTAGAATGGTCATTCAAAGTCCTCAGATTCCTGAGGCTCAAGCTATTCTGACCTCTACTTTGCACGAGCCATGCAACCATGACCTACAGGGAACGTCCCCTTTCTTGGGCATGCTGTTCACAGACGGGCTCGCCTCACACGCAATTTGTAAAAAAATGGTTGTATCTGTGGTTCGCTCTTTCGCGCTATTACTGTCCTCGCAATTGGAACAGGCTCGGCCAAAAGCGGTATGGTTGCCAGGTATACTAACCACTGAGCTATGGATATGGTTACGTGTGGACACACGGAATTCGCAAAACAACTTCGTAGCACGTCCTGTGGTACTGCGCTGTAGGACTGTTTGTCAGGATGGTTCATGTGCAGTGCGAGCGCAGAAGGACCGGAAGTTGTGTGCGGATTGGATCACGTTTTCCAGTTTGAATTTTCTTCACATCGCGGATGTTCGAGCTGGGAAGGCAGAAGAACAGAGGTTCGAATATTCAGGGATTTTCAGCCCTAACGCAAACCCAGATTTTGCAATTTCACAAGAGTTTTAAAAGCCTCAGTACAGCTCCTGAAAAGAGTTTTTTGAGTAATAATGATACGGTGGCGAAGACATACCTTTAATAACCAGAGAAATGGTGGTAGCTACTAGTTACTAGCAAGAGTAGATAAACAAGAGTGCGCAACTCCGGATCTCTCCTGCACAATCTGCAAATACCCCCGCCCACTGCAGAATTTTTGTGGGCGTCACCTTTTTTCAGAGAAACGCGCATTTTGCCGCAGAGCAGTGCAGAGTAGGCAAAGCCCGATTTTGCCAGTGAAGCTTCGATATTTTGCCACAACATTTTGCTTTCTCATCGTTAATATTTTGCTTTCATTTGCCAGGCCACTCGATATTTTGCTCCCTTTTGCCCCAAAAAATAAATTGTGTCACATGTGGGAAAAGTGACCGAAAGTGGATCAAGTGTTGGCAAAAATGAGAAAAAGTGAGTCACGTTTTGCTAAAACTGTGCGAAATTGAGTCACATGCACCTTGTAAGTGTAAAATCTTCAAATTTCCAGCGAACACACCGATATTTTGCTCCGTTTTGCTAGCAAATTCCCTTTCAGAATTCTTCAATATTTTGCTAGCATAATTGCTAGCAAAATCGGGCTATGCCTAGTCTGGGGCACGTGCTTGGCACTGGGCTTGTAGTGTAAGTCCGGCCAAGAGCACGAGGGAAAACTTTCCGAAAGACTCGCAGCGCGAGCGTCGTCGAAAAGATTACGTCAACAAAAAATCTGCCGTGGGCCTACCCATCCGCGAGTTGCACACACTTGTTTATCTACTCTTGATGGCAAGCGGACCGAGCTCGGGACAACCTTCCGGGTTTTGAGCTGACTGCATAGACAGAAGCACCGGTGACCTCAGAGTTGAGGAAATTCCTAATTTGCGTTTCCATCTGTATCGTAACTTGTTAGGGCCCGATCACACATGCACTCGGAAGTAGTGGATCCACTGAAGCGACGTCGCAGGAGCGAACAATTCCATGGCAACGGCGAAAAGCAGAACTTCCGCCTCAGTGGAAACTCCAACCCGCTTCCTCAAAAATTTTCGAACCAAGACTGTCGCTTCTGCGGTTTCGCTTCAGCGGAAAGCACCACGGTCTGCTGTATAAGGACTTACTACAAGAAATTTGTATGCGTATGATGCCCATGCAATAAAATGCGTGCAAGATGGTCATTGACCTCGTCTATTGTCCGTACCGTATGCACCAGAGCCCACTTTACTCTCATTTTCCGCCGAAGTAGGAGTTTTCCCTGTTTGTATGCGTGACCATACACACGTGGTTTTGCTGGAGCGACACCAGGCTCGCTGTTGCAGAACCTCCAAGCTGAAGCGAACCCCAGTGCATGTGGGACCGGGCCCTAAGTGTTCCCCTTTCAAATATCACTCTGAGCACTATGAGTGCAGGAGAGCAATATGGAACAAAAAAAAGTGAAGATCTAAAGTCAAAATGTTGGTGGGTTTCCATAGTAATTTTTGAAATCAGATTTTGCGAAGAGGGGATGGTATGCCGTTGTCTGCTTTGCTAAGATGCTTGTGTGTGTGTCCTCTCTGTTTCTCCGCAACAGAGAGCAACGAGTCCGCTAACACTACCCAGGCTGCTACACCCACGACCAGTTACTCAATAACCAAACCAAAGAGCGACCCGGCCACAACTACTCCAACTGAAGTCGTCTAATAGAGTGACGGTGATGAACAGTGCAGTGCATGAAGTGTCAGTAATTGTAACTAGTTACTCATAAACCGGGGGGAATAACCTGGTGCCCTTCCACTTACCCACCCATCTTCCATAGCATCCACAATTCGGTCCAGGAAACTCGACAGGCACATGCAGTCGGTGTTACTCCAACGGAACGTTTCCAGGACGTGAAGAGCCCCTGCTAACCAAGTGTGTTTCCAGTCCTGATAATTTCCTCCGATTGTAAATTTCAAATCTGCAATTTCAGATCAGTGAAAATCTGAGGCAGACTGATATCCCATAACCCGCTACGGCAGAGTAATTATGTCGTATTTTAATTAGTAATTATGCACCTATTATTTGCAAGATGATGAGGGCAATAATAGATTGATCCCGACATAGCATAACTTAACTGGTTTAGCTTTGTTATTGTGTATTGTACTAGCACATAGTATATACATAAGTCGTCTACATTACTTCTCTATAAACAGATGTTCTCAGTTGTTACTTAGTCTTTTAATGTGTTCCCCAAGTTCTTTGACTGAGAATCTGGCAGTTTGGGCTCAAGTCATTTGGCTCCAGTTTTTTCTTTTTTCATTTCTAACTCTTGTTTCTAAGTTGAGGAAAAGTTCTCAATCTTCGGACTTAAGCTCTGGTCACAACTGGGGCGTGTACGCGTGAAACCACGCGTTTGTGCGTATTTTTGCTGGCTTTTGGTGCGCCATGCATACGGAAACGCGCCCAAATGGAAATTCCAGCATGTTGGAATTTACAGCGCGTATCAGGCGCGTACCAGCCTACATACCATTCACTTTGATTGGCGGGGTCAACAAATTAGTACTCGAAGGTGTCGCATGCGCTAAATACGACACAGATTGCTGTTTGTAACAAAGCTTAGCAAAAGTACATAGCCCCCAGAGTGTGCAACGCCTGTTCCAGCCCTGCATAGTCCCTGATACTAAGAGTCCATAACCCCCAGAGTGTGCAACTCGTGATCCTTCTCAGCACAAATCAGTGCCGCAACGAAATCCAACCTTCATACGTCATGTAGTGAGTAGCGGATGTACCAGATATGCACAGGGCCCCATCCGCCAATGCTTGACTATGGACCGGATGACGCAATGTTTGGATGGTTGGTTGTGTTTATTTAAATTCGCAAACCGAACGGACTGAACATGTCCAATGACAAGGAAGCGAATGAAGTCCAAATAACCCAGGAATGGGGACAGAGATGAAAAGAAAATAATGGGAACAGAAGGTTCTCGGCAAAGGAAGAAGAGAAAGGAAGGAAAAAAAAGAATAATGGAGAAGAAGAAGAAGAAGAAGAAAAATCGTGGTCACGGCGAGAAGAAAGCTTTTAGCAAAAAGACAAAGGAAAGGATGAAGGAGAAAATGGGGAGACACATCGTGGTCACGGCCAAAGCCGGAGTAGCGGCAGGACACAGTAGACAAAACAACACCAGGAACAAGCACGCATGAAGCATGGGCCATGCCGGCCCAGAAGCGGGAGACCCCGAAAGGAAGAGAGAAAAGAAGAGAAGATAGAGAAATCGAAGCATTGCACATCTACATGTACGCCCACACATCCACACATCCACACACCCACACATCCACACACCCACACATCCACACATCCACACACCCACACCTACACCCACAAACACACACACATACATCTACATGTACATACCCACACCTACGCACCAATACACACATACTTAGACACATACCCCCCCCCCACACACACACACGCGCGTGCACACACACACACACACGCGCGCGTGCACACACACACACACACAACACACACACACACACACACACATGTACATTGAGAGCCACACATACAATTGCTTTGCAATGTTCTCAGTTCATAGAAGAAACGGGACTGCGGCAGCACGGAATTGACGAGGAACAGAGATGGAGCGAATACTGCTTGGCAGGTTGTTCCAGCATAGCGCACCCTGGAAGGCGATTTCGTTGCGCCAGACCCCAACCTGGAGTTGCACACTCTGGGGGGTTATGGACTCTTGCTGATACTGATAGGGTCTTGGTTGAGCCAGGTTTTACAAAATTAGGACAGGTATACCATGGCAAAATGTGTGGAGAAGCAGATCCCAAACCCAGGTTTTGGAGATTTAAAGTGGGTTTTTGATCCTCAATTCGGCCCAAATTGGACTTTCAAAAGCCAGCGGGACTGTTTCCGATGAATGGACTGTAGTAAAATCCCTTAATTAATCAGGCTGCGAAAATTCGCCGAAAATGAGACTGATCGAAAATCGCTACGCTTTTCGCCGATTTTGGAGGGTTCCTTTGACAATCGTCGAAAATCGACCAAATCTTCTAATAATTATTTCACAAATTTTGAGGCCAACATGCCAACAGTTCTTTTAGCCGATTTTCCAATATATTCCAGTTTTCCAGCCGATTGTCAAACAATCAACTGATTTTGCAGTCGAATCTGATGTATTTTGGACCCGAGCGAAAAGCCGAACAAGCGGAAAAAACGGGCCGGTTTGGGGAAAGCCTACACAAGGGACCTTTCCGAACCTGAGCTTTCGAAGTTGGAAGGTTGCTGGTTTGCGCCTTGGAGAAGTGTTGGACCTAGGTGTCAGGTCGCTGAATGTCTCAGTACTCCCGGCCTTGTCAGTTTTGTGCCATTTTGTCGCACTCGCTGACTGTATAAAGATCTGGTTACGTTGGTGGACAGTTATCATAATATAACAAACAAACAAAAAACTAACTAACTAATACTGCTACAAGAATACCATGTAACAGGAGATGAGCCCTCGCCACGGAGAACGGTTTTGGGAAGCAAAGTTGCAATGCGCTTGAGAAAAGCCAAAGCCTTGCCTCGACCACCCGTGCCACAAAACAGCAATGGTGCTGGGATTCATGCTGCCATGGAGAATCATAATCAGTAAATTGATGTTGCTGTTTTTTTCTTCCTTTTTTCTTTTTTCTTTTTGGTTTCCCGTTCCCGGGGCCTTCTATTCGGTGCTCTCTGTAGTTGTACTTCTGTACTGTTTCATGTTGAGCTACATGTATCCGGATTCCAATAAACACCAAAAAAAAAGAACAAAAGAAAGAAAAAAACAGTCACATGTACCCATATATTTGGCGTTCCCTCTGAGCTACCCAAACAAATATTGTGCTTGACCGCATTACGGCACGTTCGGTATCTCCGCCTTCTCCGTTAAATCATATTTAAACAAAACCGTTCTGCGCTCCGGCTCTCCGCCTTCTCCGCGAACACAAGAAAACTCGAGGAAAACAAACAAATTCAAGAAGCAAGAATGACAAGAAAGGCAGAAAGTATGAGAACATTATAATGTTATAAGCCAGCAAAATTTACCCCAGATCTCCAGTTTCAATTTCCAAACAACCCAGCACGGGAGTCTTCTGCAAGCTGCGCACTCTGCTCAGGCACAAGTCTGTGGGCGGGGGTATGCATATCACGAACGGCATACTGAGAGAAGTGGCACCCATGTTCATGCAGTCCCTGTGCTAACACTAGTTTCCGGCTCGGGCAGCTACCTAGTGACTGGAAGTTGGCTACAGTCTTACCTATCTACAAAGAGAACGGCAAACATGCGTGGCCAGCTAACTACAGCCTACAGGCCTATCTCTGTATGATGATGTTGTTGTTGTTGCTGCTGCTGCTGGTGCTGCTGCCGTGGCTGTCGTTACAGTCCCTGTCGTTGTCAGGAAATGTTTGCTTGTGCCATTCTTCAACCAACCGACTTCATTTGTCACATGACTGACTCACGGCTGCCATCCAGAGCACACAAGAAGTCCATCGAACCGTCCACTCGGCAAACCTGCAAGAAAGCACCACTTCCTGCTCGATACACAGTGTTTCGGGGAATTCACCCCTCATCAGTTGAGCTTGAGTAGGCTGAGGAAGATTGTGCCTGAAGAGCACCACTTATATAATATATAATCATAGTGCTCTCCAGCCACAAACATCACCAGGGATACAAACTTACAGAGACGCTCCGTTTCCAGTGCCACAAACACCTCGTGAGCACCAGATAACAGCGTGAGTCAGTGTCGCTCCTGGACGGTGAGAACCAGGGAGTCGTAAAATACCGGGAGGCATAGATTAACGGCCGAACATCGGCCATTTTCCGGCCATTTTCGGCCACTGACCGGACGTTTTCAATTTCACCGGACATAGTGTCTGGTCAAAAAGGAAAAAAAGAGCAGCAACCATTCGACCGTTTTATGTAGAGTTGGGCTTTCTTCGGAGCTTCGTGCCAAATGCGACTTGCATATCGTACAACTAACACGTCTACCCTGTAGCCTCAGGCGTAGACTTCACCAGATTTACTTGATCCGCCTGTAGCAACGCGCGCGGCGCGGTTGCTACAGTCAATTCACACTTTCGACCTTTGGTACATGGTGTCGACTTCGCACTTGAATCGATGGGTTGAACTGTCGTTGTTGTTGTTTTTTATTTGAATTCGCAATACCAAACGGGCAATAAGCCCAATTACATGGAAGCGAATAAAAGAATGCTAAGAATGAGGCATTGGGGTTGATGTTATTTCAAGTGGAAAATACTGATTCCGGGAGGTACTACAAATAGGTACAATGAAAATCTGAAAAGGCCATGGTACTGTCGTTTACCATGCTGGAAGCAGCTACATGGAGAAGGAAAAACAACAAGAAAGACGTTTTATCTCATGTATTGGACAAACAGAGCTAACAGGAAAAGACCGTTCGTTATATGCCTATACATACTGTCCGTGTGTGTGTGGGAGGAGGGCATGTCACTGTTTCTCTTCTTTTTAAAAACGTTTATGGCCTGAGAGTGTACGGGTACACGGCTGCTGCGAAATCGGCCACGGCTTTGCAGGAACGTACACTGGCTGGCAGAGTGTTCCACAGCGCAGGTACACGGAAGAACGGTCGGCGAGTGCCTGTATTCGTCCTGGCCAGCGGGAGAATGAGTCCGGCGTTGGCTTGATGTCGAGTTGGGGCCGTGGTTGCGGGCTTCAGCTGCTTTGAAAGCGCTGTACTACATTGGCCGTTCAGGCCGCGCCAGATGAGATCGAGGAGTCGGTGGTGTTGTGTCTCCTCGATTTTCCGGAGGGATATGCTCTCCCTTTGGTGGCTTACCGAAGATGTGGGTGGTAGGCTGAACACAGCGCGGATGGCACGGTTCTGAAGACGTTGGAGTTTCCCTAGAGCGAAAGCTGAGAGGGAGGTGCTATAGGCCACACTTCCATATAATAGGTCGGGCATCACAACGGATTTTAGGTATTGGACCCTGGCCTTCTGGGAAAGGGATCGCCGGGCTCGCCACAATGCTCCGACTTTCCTGTTCACCTTCGCTGTAAGATCGTGGATATGATGGTCCCAGGTCAGTTGCTCGGTGATGGTTAAACCCAAGTACGTGGCCGCAGTACAAGCAGGTAAGCGGGTCTGATGGCAATTTACAGCGATACTGGTTTGCGCATCCCTCCCACAGATGGACAGAACTTGACTTTTGCGTTCCTTCAATAACAGGCCGCGGTTTTCGAGCCAGTCGGCCAGCGCAGTGACGGATGACGAGAGTCCCAGTGAAATAGTTGCCGTGTTGGAACCACTTTGGTACAGTGCAATATCGTCAGCAAATTGTATGCTAGGGGTCGGGTGAGCTACTGCAGCTACCGCTCGGGTGTATATATTGAACAAGATGGGCCCCAATACAGATCCCTGGGGTACTCCACTTGTGCATACTGTGATGTTGCTCAGTTCGCTACCGATGCGGACTTGTTGTGTCCGGTTTGTAAGGTAGCTAACGAGCCATTTCATCACCGTACCGCCAACTCAGGGGCGGATCCAGGAATTTTTCAGGGGGGGTTCAAATTTTTTCGAGTGCACAGAATTAAATTCGCTTCAAACTGTTTTCGGTTCGTTCACTACACCGGGAGTTGCAAAACTTTATTGTCACGGTAGCCCTTGCATTGCTTGGCCAATAAGACAAGGGTAATAATGCGTTTAGAGCCTTACAAAGTACAAAGCTGCAGCACAGGCAGAAACTAAGGCCGTGACTGCAGCATTTTCCGAACTGACGGAAGGCGAAGTTCTCTGACTGTCCTCCGGCTGGGACTGCGTGTCGTCACATTCGCGTCGTACACGGCGGAACGAAGCCAAGCTCAATGGCAACTGATCGGCCGCTCGCTTCTTTGGCAGACGTCGCGACATGGCAAACCACACGACAAACACAAACATGATCTTCGTACTGCGGCGGCGGAAACCTACAGTCCAGCCAGCGCGAAATAACACAAAACGACAAGGAAGGTAAGGAGGACAAGTGGCAGTTTCTCCACCTTTGCCTCCACCGCGACATGGCAAACTACACGACAAACACAAACATTATCTTCGTACTGCGACGGAGGAAACCTACAGTCCAGCCAGCGCGAAATAACACAAAACGACAAGGAAGGTAAGGCGGACAAGTGGCAGTTTCTCCACCTTTGCCTCCACCGCGACATGGCAAACTACACGACAAACACAAACATGATCTTCGTACTGCGACGGAGGAAACCTACAGTCCAGCCAGCGCGAAATAAAACAAAACGACAAGGAAGGAGGACAAGTGGCAGTTTTTCCACCTTTTGCTCCACCACTTGAACTGTCGATCGTTTCAAGTCACATGATACGCGTACGGACCCTTCGATTCGAACGGTACGCGTACAACAGTCCCGACCACTGCATGCATGCAGTGACCTACATTGTAGTACCTGCACTGCCTGTACGTGACTACTGCATGCAGGATGCATGCCAGTGAAGTCTACTGCCAGTACTGGCTACGCTGCATGTACGCTACACTTCGCTGGTTGCGCACGTGGATATCACAAAAGAATCGACTGGACCCATGGTCGAAATTATTTTAGGGGGTTCGTCCGAACCCCCTGAACCCCCCCTGTATCCGCCCCTGCAACTCCAATTTCAAAGCAGTCCTGGATCATAATTGCATGCCGCACTTTGTCGAAGGCCTTCGACATGTCAAGGAAGCACACTCCAGAGGAGTCCTTCTTGTCGCGAGCCATTTGCAGCTGATCAACCAGTAAGGCTAGTGCATCACCCGTCGAGTGCTGCCGGCGAAATTCAAACTGAGTTTCCGGGATAGCGTCGGTGTGGTCGAGGTGCCGTACAAGCTGCCGCTGGACCAGCTTTTCCAGCAACTTTGACAAAATCGGAAGTAGTGACACTGGCCTATAGTTTGTCGGCTGAGACGGATCTCCAGACTTGAACAGCGGGCTTACAGCCGCCAACTTGAAACCGGCAGGCACTGCACCAGATTTCAGTGACAGGTTGAAGAGTGTGGTGACAGATGGTGTGCTGCAGTCTGCAGTGCAGTTGTTCACTCTTGAGAGGAAGATGTCATCTTTTATTTTTAACTCTTTCACTGACCAGGAATGCAAATTGTCTTTTAGAATATCTTGTGGAAAGCGAAAGGGAGATTCAGAGGACTTGCCGCTGGGCAAAAAAAGTCCGTGGTGTGAAGGCCGCTTCTTGCGATTAGTGGATCTCGGACCATGATGCAGAGCTGACTACTTCCGCCTGGCTGATTTATGACCGGCAGAAGAACGATCGGCTCTTAGCAGAATGTTTGAAGTGTTCCGTGTGCATCAAGTTTGTAGACAGAGTTTGCAGTTGTAAAAACTTCAGCGAGGCTTTCATAACCGGATCCAAGAACCTGAGAACATCAGCGTTCAAGGATCATGCTGGAACGGAGATGCATAAACGAGCAATGAATCTTTTCCGCAGGCAAGAGTGTCCCGCTCGAAATGCCCCGAATTCGCTCCAATTGCGAAGGCACTGTGCAGGATGGACGACGGTGCTGCCGCTATTGCACGACGCAAATTCGAACTGACTTACTTTCTCTGCAAGGAGCATATCGCGTTCGCAAAATTCTTCACTGCAATGCTTTCTTGTACATACATTTGTCGTCAGTAAATAGTTCAGTTTCTAATACAAATAAATTGGCGAATTGTACGTAGTAATGTGTGAGATACGTCCACATAATGAATCATTGTGAATATACTTCAGTACTACTAAAAAAAAGAAGAAACACCCTCAAAATGTGCTGTGGAAAATATCCGGGCATGTCCGGACAGATTTCAAAACGGAAGGACATTTGTCCGAGCTAAATGAAATCCTTAAGCTATGCCCTAGAGAGCACTATATAATATAGTATATAATATAGTGCTCTCTAGGCAAAGACATCACCAGGGATACAAACTTACAGAGGCGCTCCGTTTCCAGCGCGAAAAACATCTCGTGAACACCAGATAGCAGCGTGAGTCAGTGTCGCTCGTGGAGGTGCTGAACAGACGCTGAGGACCGTTTGCCATAAAAAACATACAATACAATCTCCCTGCTGCCGGCCGTAGCCAAGATTCTGGACGCCATCATCGCCGAGCACCTCACCAGCTTCCTCAATAGGCAGGGATTAATAACCGACCGAAAAATTAATTACCGACCACCAGTATGGCTTTGTCTCCTGAAAGTCAACATTCGATCAGCTAATTGTCCTGTCTTCAAGAGTGGCTAAAGCACTCGACAAGAGCCCTGTCTACCACGCTCTGTTCTTGTATTTTTCGCGAAAGCGTTTGACAAGGCACCGCACCCTGTTCTTCTCCGACAGCTCGCTACTTTAATATCCCCTGAAGCCGTTCCTTGGTTCACCAACTACCTCGGAGACCGGTCCTTCTGTGTTAAAGTTCTCTCGGCCAAGTCGCCGACCCATCTAATTTCTGCAGGCGTTCCCCCAGAGTCTCACCTTGGCCCCATTGATTCTTTTCATTCTCTATGTAATGTCTTTCCTCGCACCATATCGTCTGATGTCACTACTGACGTGCTCTTATTTGCCGATGACACTGCTCTTGGTAGAGCAGCCTGAGAATCTAACCAACAACAAATGGTCCACCCCTCCAGGCCGCCACTGATGCCGTTCTGTAGTGGGTTGATTCAGTCGGAGGTTGCTTCAACCCCTCGAAGTCTTGCACCATGCAGTTCACTCCTAGAAGTCGTGCAGAACATGCCCACCCTACTCATCCGACTCCACACCTGTGTATGCAGGGTCCTGGGAGATGACGTGTCTGATGTAGCGACTCACCGCTACGTATATAATATAACCTAACCAGTTGATTATATGGGAAATATAAACCTGTATACAAACCGAGGCGAAGCCGAGGTTTGTATATTGGTTTATATTTCCCATATAATCAACTGAGTAGGTTATTATTATGCTTATACTGAGCTGATATACAAACTCCCCTCTCCCCCACAAGGGTAGAGATTGGAATTCCAACCCACAACCATGGCTCGACGAGTCTTCCTTTCACCAACCTGTGCGGATCAAGTACAAGACTACCACTGACTCTGTGCAGTGCATGCAGTGCTAGTGCATGCAGTACCATCACACACTCTTTGTGACTTCAGTTTAGTACTGAAGCACTAGTTACATCGGAAGTAACAGCTATGCGCCAAGTAAGTTAGTTTGAACTTCACAGGCACAGTGCTAGTGACCGTTACCGCGCGCAGATCTCACCGCGGGCTCTGTAAAAGAACCGTTTGCTCATTAGACTTTAGAGACATAGAGTTCGTCTCCCTCCCAAAATAAGAGTAAAATGAATCAGCACGAGCCTGTTGAATCGACTCCCAAACGTTTCTTCTGAGGACGACCACGAATCACGATGCCATTATTCAAGCAGCAGTTTCTAAGAACACTGGCAGTGCCACGGATTATGGCTGCGCATGTTCCGTCCGCTCTGCGAGGGACGCGGAAAGGAGAACATCGATTGGAAAACCATCAGTAGTGAAGTTCCGTTGCCCCTGCTATCTGCATTCTATGTCCATTATAGCAATAAAAACTGCTTTAAGGCAGTTTTCTAAAAAAAGTTATTGTGTTCTAGTCCATGGACCCCGTCTAAAAAGTAAGAAATTAACGAAATGTGATAGCTGAAAATTAAAATTTCACACAAAACCTCACAATAATCACAACACTTGAAATGCTGCTTTCAACACTAAACTTGTACTGCACCAACAATTGGCAACATGCATGCATAGGAAAGAGGATCACGAGGGGAAAAGGTCTTCTGCATGTAGCTTTTCATTCTGTGTGTGATTATTGTGAGGTTTTGTGTGAAATTTTAATTTTCAGCTATCACATTTCGTTAATTTCTTACTTTTTAGACGGGGTCCATGGACTAGAACACAATAACTTTTTTTAGAAAACTGCCATAAAGCAGTTTTTATTGCTATAATTTCTTTTGTTTTTCTGTCACCAATCAATGGAATGCCCTATATCAATATGTAAATGATGGCCTTCACATGAGTATGCCACAGCGAAAGCTCGGGAGCAGGCGAAGGGACAGCTTGTAAGTTGTTAGAGGTTGCGCGCCTTGCATTGTTTGTCTCATTGGCTTATTCCGCATTTGTCTGTATCTATCTGCATCAACATTTTAGCCCCTACTATGACTCTCCCTCTCAATCCTCATGCACCACCTTTTATACCCCATGCATCTACGCCGACTCAGTCTGGCATCAAAATAGCCACGCTCAATGCATGTAGTTTAAGATACAAACTGCCAGAGATTGCCAGCCTCATCCGCACGCGTCAGTACGACATCTTGGGTCTATCAGAGACATGGCTAGATCCCGAGATTACAGACGGAGAGCTCAGTATTGACGGGTACAATCTGATTCGAAAAGACCGCACTCAACGCTTGGGTGGCGGAGTCTGCTTCTACTACCGTCAAGATCTCCCAGTTCGATCCCGCCCAGATCTGCATTCTGAATCTACAGAAACAGTCTGGGTAGAAATAAACGGAAAACCAGGTCGACACCTGGTTGGTTGCGTGTACCGGCCACCGGGGGAGCCAGTGTCTTACTGGGCAGATTTGGAAGCAGATATTGTACGAGCAGCTGTGCAGTCTTCTTCCGTGACCCTAGTTGGAGACTTTAATGTAAATATGGACCCAGCCCATCCGGCACCCCAGCACAAACACCTCACCGACCTCTGTGCTGCGTTTGGCCTCCAGAACATCGTCATGCAGCCGACCCGTGAAACTCCACAGTGCCCTGAAGGCACGATGATCGATCTCATATTGACCAACCCGGCGCTAGTGTCCCTAGCAACGGTTGTGCCCACTGATATTAGTGACCACAGCGCTGTGGAAGCCTTTATTCAGCTTGCCGTTGACGTTCCACCCGCGTCATCCACGACGTCGCGGCTGACCAGGAATATACGTGGCGTTGACATTAACTCTTTTCGGCAAGATATCCTTGAGGCTTCTCTACATGATTTTTCGGATCACAATGATGTAAATCACATGTGGAAAGAGTGGCACACTAAGTTCCTGTACGTTTTGGACAAGCATGCCCCGCTGCACAACTCTAAGCCTTCCCGGAGGGCGATACCTCCCTGGTCTGACAGAGAGCTGCACCAGCTCGAACAGCGTAAACGGCGGCTGCACAGCCGTTGGCGGAAGGATAGGACAAACGGCACACTGTATGCAGAGTTTAAACAAGCACGTAGCACTGCTCGAAACGCGTATCGGCGCAAGCGAAACGAGTACTTCTCCCGTCAGTGCGAAGAAAATGTGGCCAACCCTAGGAAGTCTTGGGCCATTCTAAATGCAGTCACTGGGCGTTCACGTCGCCGCCAAGATCCTAGTTGTAGCATCAGCGAGGTGGCCGACACGTTCCACTCCATTGTCACCGATCCCAACCGTCCTGAACAACTCTGTACCCCGCACGGTCCCGCTGGACCCGTCTCCTTGACCGAACTTGATCCTGTGACTCCTGCTGACGTCCGACGTCTCCTTGAGAAGTTGGATGCGCGGAAAGCCACAGGTAGTGACGGCATACCGGGCTCTCTGCTACAGCAGTGTGCTGACTTGCTTTCATATTCTCTTGCTGTGCTGTTCTGCACCTCGCTGAGGACTGGAACCATTCCATCCGCATTTAAATTGGCGTCTGTCGTGCCACTGTACAAGGCCGGTGACCCATCAGTCCCCACCAACTATAGGCCTGTATCCCTTCTCCCAATAGTGTCCAAGTTGCTGGAGAGGGTAGTGCAACACCAGTTAGTTCGTCATTTGGACTTGACCCAGGCATTACCCGAAACACAATTTGCCTTCCGCAAGAAATGTTCCACGGAAGACGCCCTCTGTGTGCTGACTGATAATCTGCAGAAGGCGAGAGACAGTGGCAAGACCACAGGGCTGTGCCTATTAGACATGTGGAAGGCTTTTGATAAAGTGCACCACGACAAGTTAATTCAAGACCTCCTTGCGGTTGGAATTTCTGGAAAAGCCCTTAGTTGGTTCGTCGACTACTTGTCCGGCCGCAAGCAGCAGATCCTCATCTCGCCTTCAACCAGCCCTGCTCTGGCTTGCACCTGCGGAGTGGCCCAAGGCTCTGTTCTCGGCCCTGTCCTCTTCAGTATATACACACGCGATGTCCCTTTGGTTTCCTCGCCTGTGCCAAGTGTACAATTTGCAGACGACATAGCCCTGTACGACTCCCAGGCCTCAGCGGCGGAAGCGTCCAGAACCCTCACCACAGCGGCAACTGCTCTGGCCGGTTGGCTGAAGTCCCGAGGCCTTATCTTGAACGCCACCAAGAGCCAGGTTCTGACTATCTCTCCCCAGCAGCATGTACAGGAAGTAACAGTCAAAAGCGGCGACTGTCTCCTCCCCTCAGCGTCTTCTGCGCGCTACCTCGGCGTTCACCTTGACAATCGCCTAGATTGGGACACCCATGTAAACTATGTGGTCACCAAGGTTGCCAAGAAAATTGGCGCCTTGTGGCGGGCACGCCGAAGCCTATCAAGACGCTCTCGTCAGGTGTATGTGAAGGCGGTCATAATGCCCGACCTGCTTTATGGCTCCTGCTGTTTTTCAGCCGCAATGCGAGAGGGTCAACTGAAACGACTGCAAACCACGCAAAACAGAGCCATCCGCTGTATCGATGGCAACCCGCCCCGGACAGCCATGCAGCCGCTGCTCACTGCTCACTCCCTGTACCGTGTCAGCGAGCTCTACAGGCAGAAAATATTGATCACCATCTGGCGGTGCATCAACGCCCGCACCAGCCCTGTGCTCGCCCAGCTTCTGACCCCGGCACAAGGCACCCCTACCCGCCATCAGCAGTCAAATGGCCTACTAAGCCAGGCAAACCGTAGCCACCGCGGTCAGCGGAGATTTTCTGTTGCTGGTGCTCTGCTGTGGAACGCTCTCCCTGGTGAGGTCCGCACAATTACCCGGCTACCTGAGTTTAAGCATGCATGTGTACCATACGCCTGTAGGGAGTAGTTTGAGTTGCTGCTGATTGCTCTGCTCTCCCTCCCCGTGCAGTTCAGTAACCCGCACGTAGTATCACAGATACATCGTATTCTCTCTCTCCCCCCGTTTACCCGCAGTTATTAGTATCCTATTCTCTTACTATGTGCTTCCATAGCTTTTACTATGTTCTTCCATAGCCACTTCTAGGCTAAGCCTTCGCCGTCATTTTATTGGGTCGTCATCCCGTTTGAATGTGCGAAGTGAAATAAAAACCAACCAACCAACCAATATCAATACCATATTACACGTATACGCATTGATATGCAAGCCATTTCTTGCAGAAAATGGCACTAGCATAATGCATGTTCTTCTGCGAGGAAACATGTGAGCAGTGGTGGTGATACTTTTTTTTTAAACGGAAGTCATTCTGTGCATGTTGCTGTTGCAGAATTTCATGACTATGTCCAAAAATTGTCTTCCCTTTCAGATTTCTCCCCCTGAATCAGATTTATTTGAGAAATGTTGCCATGCGCCAGGTGCGTGTCGCAGATGTTTTTGTTGATTCTGTGTTTATAATTGTTTATAGTCATGGGTTATCATGATAAGGTCATCCAGCATCATATTGAAACTGAAAGGGTAATCCTGTTGATGTCGATACAACTTTTGGAAGTAGTTCAATGACTTCAAACTGTTAGTCCACGATTGTCTAAAACAACACAGCAAAGGAGGAACAATAAACATGTATTAAAATGTAAACGAATACATTGCTGAGTCCAAAACCTCGTTCCAACGACTACACTGATCCTGAGGAGAAAAGGGGCAAGGCTATGGTTGGAGGTACTGAGAGATGAACAAGGCACTCCACAATAATAAAATATTACACATCTTTTGGTGAGTATGAATGATATCCAGTCGATTCTCTTTAGGACGAACACCAAGGGACCGATGGTATTTATTCTGTGAGCTTAACCTGTTTAGAGAATACAATTATATCACCAATAGACATACGAATAGATTTCTTCTACAGCGAAAGATTCTAAGCCACACCGACTCATTGACTCGTCTCGTATGAAACAATTGAGTCACTAGAGAGATTCTGCAAAACGAAAATGCGTACAAACTCTCGCTCTACATCATGAAGTGCGAAACTTCGCACCTTTGGACGCGAAACTTGCAGGGAACGCGAAATGAACTGTCGTAGGAAATGTCGTGAGATCGGGTCATGGCGTACGTGCACTTGGCCCGCGCAAACTACGAAAATGTGCAGAACGCAAAGTTCGTGCAAAAATTCGCACACACTTTCGCAAGGACTGTCGCGAAACTTCGTTCGAATTTTCGTTTTGCAGAACCTCTCTACTGAACCTTTCTTTAGCAACATGACGGCAACTGAAACAGCAACAGAGAAAGTACGATACATGTACTTCACATTCTTACAGGTACTACAAACAGATTGCAGATCGTAATTCTTGCTTTGGCGGCACGAAACTTTATTTGGGGCAGTGCAATCTCGGCGGTACTCACAAATCAAACAGCCCAGACTTGAGTAAACAAATCCAATCATACAAGTACGAGATTTTCACGAGACGAGACTGCACCCATTGGCTTTTTTCGTATGAAACAAACAAGTTACTGAACCTCTCCACAATAGAGATTTCCCCTGATATGCTAATTTATTTTGCAAACTCGGCCCAGTCAATTGGTACTTGAACCTTTCCCTCCAGATTGGGAACTGCCAACGATAGTATGCCACTGACCAGTGCCTTACTTGTAAAGTACCAATGTACAATGAATATGAGTATTTCGACAACACATCTAACATAAGCCTTACCGCCAAGAAGTTGAACTCGCGTTCTTCGCACACTGTAGACAAGGGCAAAAAGATAAAAATGGATCTAAATCCGAATAAAATCAGCACACGCTTCTGTAAATGAAAGGTGAACATAAGCGAATGAATCGAAGGAAACCGGTCAACTTAGAGATCACCTGTCATCGAGTATTCCGTAAAAGGAGGCCTCGCAGCTCGGCAGCAGAAAAGCAAAATTTAGAAAAGAGATCCTGTCAACTTTTCCATTATTTATTGCATTCCGCCCCAAAATCAGCACACTTTTCCGGAATGAAAGAGTCAACACAAGCAAATGAATCAAAGGCAACTGGTCAACTCACCTGTCATTGAGTAATATTCCGCGAAAGGAGGTCTCAGCAGCGCCGAAACGAAATAAGCCAGGCCATGAGACGAAATATCCGAAACAGCTCATGCAAGAAGCAGTTCCAAAGAAGGAAGTTCCTCGAGCATGCACATCCGAACACGGATCCGCGGACTGCATGCACTGAATTGAACACAATGTCTGCCGTGCACGTGCACAGCACACGGCTACCATGCGTTGGTAGATCTAATACCGAGCACCTTACGTAGAGACTTACGTAGCCTATGTGAAATACCGAGCACCTTGCGTAGAAAGTTACGTAGCATAGCGGTGTCGTTTTTTCTGCCATGTGAACACAATAATAGAAAAGCTGACAGGATCGCTTTTCTAAATGCAAAAACGCAGGAGGAGCGGCACGCGGGGCTCTTCAGCCGCACATGTCGAGTGCTGCGCTTGACAGACGGAGTGCTGAAACAGCGAAAGAAGGACAGCCTCGAACGCCAGGTGCAGCACAAGGCACATTATAGCAATAAAAACTGCTTTATGGCAGTTTTCTAAAAAAAGTTATTGTGTTCTAGTCCATTGACCCCGTCTAAAAAGTAAGAAATTAACGAAATGTGATAGCTGAAAATTAAAATTTCACACAAAACCTCACAATAATCACAACACTTGAAATGCTGCTTTCAACACTAGACTTGTACTGCACCAACAATTGGCAACATGCATGTCATGCATGCAAAGGAAAGAGGATCACGAGGGGAAAAGGTCTTCTACATGTAGCTTTTCATTCTGTGTGTGATTATTGTGAGGTTTTGTGTGAAATTTTAATTTTCAGCTATCACATTTCGTTAATTTCTTACTTTTTAGACGGGGTCAATGGACTAGAACACAATAACTTTTTTTAGAAAACTGCCATAAAGCAGTTTTTATTGCTATAATTTATTTTGTTTTTTCTAGCACCAATCAATGGAATGCCCTATATCAAGAGTACATAACCCCCCAGAGTGTGCAACTCCACTGTGGGTGCTGTCCCGACAGAATTTCAAGTTGACGTCATTTTGATGATGCAATGCGCACTGTACACGGATTATCAGACGAATCCGGAACCTGTGGTTGACCGAAGCCGATCGATCCTGTACAAAGTATTGGAAAGAAAAACGTGTGATGCGTTGACACCCGTACACATGTTGTAAATCACTGGTGCAAGGAGCATTGCGTCATAAATAATGACGTCAACTTGAAATTCTGTCGGGACAGCAGGGTATGTGGGAGTTGCACACTCTGGGGGGTTATGTACTCTTGCCTATATCAATATGTAAATGATGGCCTTCACATCATATCAATACTGTATTATACGCACTGATGTGCAAGCCTTTTCTTGCAGAAAATGGCACAAGCATGTTCTTCTGCGGGGAAACATGTGAGTTGTGGTGGACCGTGGTGATACTTTTTTTTTATACGGTCATTCTGTGCATGTTGCTGTAGCAGAATTTCATGACTCTGTCATAAAATTGTCTTGCCTTTCAGATATTTCAGATTTATTTGAGAAATGTAATCAGGTGCGTGTCGCAGATGTTTTTCTTGATTCTGTGTTTATAATGGTTTATAAGTATGGGTTATCGTGATAAGGTCATCCTGCATCATATTGCACTGAAATCGTAACCCTGTTGATGTTGATACAACTTTTGGAAGTAGTTCAATGACTTCAAACTGTTAGTCCACGATTTTCTAAAACAACACAGCAAAGGAGGAAAAATAAACATGTATTAAAATGTAAACAAATACATTGTCGAGTCCGACACATCGTTCCAACAACTACACTGATCCTGAGGATAAAAGGGGCAAGGCTATGGTTGGAGGTACTGAGAAATAAACAAGGCACTCCATAATAATAAAATCTTACACATCTTTTGGTGAGTTTGAATGATATCCAGTCGAACCTCTTTAGGACGAACACCAAGGGACCGATGGCATTTATTCTGTGCGTTTGTCTTAACCTGTTTTATAACCAGTGAATACAATTATTTCTCCAATAGACATACGAATAGATTTCTTCTACAGCGAAAGTTTCTAAGCCACACCAACTCATTGACTCGTCTCGTATGAAACAAATAAGTCACTAGAGAGGTTCTGCAAAAACGAAAATGCGTACAAACTTTCGTTCCAGGTCATGAAGTGCGAAACTTCGCACGAACTTTCGCAGCTTTAGCTTTGGATGCGAAACTTGCAGGGAACGCGAAATGAACAGTCGTACACCCTTTCGTGAGATCGGGTCATGGCGTACGTGCACTTGGCCCGCGCAAACTACGAAAAGGTGCAGAACGCAAAGTTCGTGCAAAAATTCGTACACACTTTCGCAAGGACTGTCGCGAAACTTCGTTCGAATTTTCGTTTTGCAGAACCTCTCTACTGAACGTTTCTTTAGCAACATGACGGCAACTGAAACAGCAACAGAGAAAGTACGATACATGTACATGTACAGCAGATTCTTGCAGGTACTACAAACAGTTTGCAGATCGTAATTCTTGCTTTGGCGGCACGAAACTTCATTTGGGGCAGTGCAATCTCGGCGGAACTCACAGATAATAAATTAAACAGCCCAGACTCGAGTAAACAAATCCAATCATACAAGTACGAGATCTTGACGAGACTGCACCCTTTGACTTGTTTCGTTTGAAGCAAACAAGTTCACTGAACCTCTCCACAATGGAGATTTTCCCTGATATGCGAATTTATTTGGCAAACTCGGTCAATGGGTCCTTGAACCTTTCCCTCCAGATTGGGAACTGCCAACGATAGTATGCCACTGACCAGTGCCTTACTTGTAACGTACCAATGTACAATGAATATGAGTATTTCGACAACACATCTAACATAAGCCTTACCGTCAAGAAGGTGAACTCGCGTTCTTCGCACACTGTAGACAAGGGCAAAGAGATAAAAATGGATCTAAATCCGAATAAAATCAGCACACGTTTCCGTAAATGAAAGGGCGAGCATAAGCAAATGAATCGAAGGAAACCGGTCAACTCAGAGATCACCTGTCATCGAGTATTCCGTAAAAGGAGGCCTCGGCAGCGGAAAAGCTAAATTTAGAAAAGAGATCCTGTCAGCTGTTCCATTATTTATTGCATTCCGCCCAAAATGAGCACACTTTTCGTAAATGAAAGAGTCAACACAAGCAAATGAATCAAAGGGAACTGGTCAACTCACCTGTCATTGAGTAATATTCCGCGAAAGGAGGTCTCAGCAGCGCAGAAACGAAATAAGCCAGGCCAGGAGACAAAATATCCGAAACAGCTCATACAAGAAGCAGTTCCAAAGGAGGAAGTTCCTCGCGCATGCACATCCGAACACGGACTGCACTGCAACACAATGTCTGCGTGCACGTGCACAGCACGCGGCTACCACCCGTTGGTAGATCTAATACCGAGCACCTTACGTAGAGACTTACGTAGCCTAAGTGAAATACCGAGCACCTTACGTAGAAACTTACGTAGCATAGCGGTGTCGTTTTTCTTGCCATGTGAACACAATAATAGAAAAGCTGACAGGATCGCTTTTCT
This sequence comes from Sycon ciliatum, assembly GCF_964019385.1. Classification (NCBI taxonomy): domain Eukaryota; kingdom Metazoa; phylum Porifera; class Calcarea; order Leucosolenida; family Sycettidae; genus Sycon; species Sycon ciliatum. The sequence goes on from NC_088649.1 coordinate 26,041,095, forward strand.
AAATGTTACAAAGGACGATGTTGTATTCTTCATCGTTGACGGGAAAGAGATCCTGAAGTTGGGACCGTCGCGCATGTCGAAAAACCATCAAGGCTGACTGCAGGTCACTAGTGTAATCCTAAAAAAAAGGAGTTTATATACCAGTTTATACACCAGTTTATATACCAGTTTATATACCAGTTTATATTCTCGTCATCGAAGTACCTGTTATATGCAAAATACAAGTCTGGAGTGTTGTGTGGGGAGAGATGGGAGTTTGTATACAAGCTCAGTGTAACACTAGATATGGCATGTTCTCCATTTCTTTCCTTGGCGCTGATAGGTGGAATTCTCTGCCTGTCTCGTGTCGTCAGGTTGAGCATCTATCCGTTTTTGTTTCGCTCTGTAAAGAGCACTTAGGGTTCCCTGTAACAAGACGGCAACGTCTGTAGGGCCTTCCCTATCAAAATAATAAATTCTACTACTACTACTACTACTACTACTACTGCTGCTGCTGCTGCTGCTGCTGCTGCTGCTGCTACTAACACTACCACTACCACTACCACTACCACTACCACTACTACTACTACTACTACTACTACTACTACTACTACTACTACTACTACTACTACTACTACTACTACTACTACTACCACTACTACCACTACCACTACCACTACCACTACCACTACCACCACCACCACCACCACCACCACCACCACCACACTAAATATACACTAAATATACATCAGGCAAAGCTCCGTATTAGTTCCGTTCTGCTTCCGTATTGGTCGGGCAGGGATAGTACAATATTGCACTGAAATCGTAATCCTGTTGATGTAACTTTTGGAAGTAGTTCAATGACTTCAAACTGTTAGTCCACGATTTTCTAAAACAACACAGCAAAGGAGGAACAATAAACATGTATTAAAATGTAAACAAATACATTGCTGAGTCCGACACCTCGTTCCAACAACTACACTGACCCTGAGGATAAAAGGGACAAGGCTATGGTTGGAGGTACTGATACTGAGAGATAAACAAGGCACTCCATGATAATACAATCTTACACATTTTTTGGTGAGTATGAATGATATCCAGTCGAACCTCTTTAGGATGAACACCAAGGGACCGATGGTATTTATTCTGTGAGTTTGTCTTAACCTACATGTATCTTATAACCAATGAATACAATTATTTCTCCAATAGACATACCAATAGATTTCTTCTACAGCGAAAGATTCTAAGCCACACCGACTCATTGACTCGTCTCGTATGAAACAAAAGAGTCACTAGAGAGGTTCTGCAAAACGAAAATGCGTACAAACTTTCGCTCTACATCATGAAGTGCGAAACTACGCACGAACTTTCGTAACTTTGGACGCAAAACTTGCAGGGAACGCGAAATGAACTGTCGTAGGAAATTTCGTGAGATCGGGTCATGGCGTACGTGCACTTGGCCCGCGCAAACTACGAAAAATGTGCAGAACGCAAAGTTCGTGCAAAAATTCGTACACACTTTCGCATGGACTGTCGCGAAACTTCGTTCGAATTTTCGTTTTGCAGAACCTCTCTAGAGCTCTACTGAACCTTTCTTTAGCAACATGACGGCAACTTAAACAGCAACAGAGAAAGTATGATACATGTACTGCACATTCTTGCAGGTACTACAGGTACTACAAACAGATTGCAGATCGTAATTCTTGCTTTGGCGGCACGAAATTTTAATTGGGGCAGTGCATTCTCGGCGGTGCTCACAAATCAAACAGCCCAGACTCGAGTAAACAAATCCAATCATACAAGTACGAGATTTTCACGAGACTGCACCCATTGGCTTGTTTCGTATTAAGCAAACAAGTTACTGAACCTATCCACAATGGAGATTTTCCCTGATATGCGAATTATTTATTTGGCAAACTCGGTCAATGAGTTCTTGAACCTTTCCCTCCAGATTAGGAACTGCCAACGATAGTATGCCACTGACCAGTGCCTTACTTGTAACGTACTAATGTGCAATGAATATGAGTATTTCGACAACACATCTAACATAAGCCTTACCGTCAAGAAGGTGAACTCGCGTTCTTCGCACACTGTAGGCAAGGGCAAAGAGATAAAAATGGATCTAAATCCGAATAAAATCAGCACACGTTTCCGTAAATGAAAGGGTGAGCATAATAAGCAAATGAATCGAAGGAAACCGGTCAACTCAGTCAGAGATCACCTGTCATCGAGTATTCCGTAAAAGGAGCCCTCGGCAGCGGAAAAGCTAAATTTAGAAAGGAGATCCTGTCAGCTTTTCCATTATTTATTGCATTCCGCCCAAAATCAGCACACTTTTCGTAAATGAAAGAGTCAACACAAGCAAATGAATCAAAGGGAACTGGTCAACTCACCTGTCGACATGTCATTGAGTAATATTCCGCGAAAGGAGGTCTCAACAGCGCGGAAACGAAATAAGCCAGGCCAGGAGACGAAATATCCGAAACAGCTCATGCAAGAAGCAGTTCCAAAGAAGGAAGTTCCTCGTGCATGCACATCCGAAAACGGAAAAGGCAACAACAAAAAGTCTGCAATGCACACGCATCCAGGCGAAGCGCCAGCACCCCAAATCAAGACTTTTTTATTTTCCGTGGCGGGAAATCGAGCTTTTCCAGGTATCTACAGCCTGTAGAAATTCAACGCTGAGAATTTCCAACTATTGTCCGGCTTAGGCCCTCTGCCACCGACCTATCCTTTGAAGGAGAATGCTGAAACCAGTTGGTTGCTCTTCAGTAGTTCTTTCTCTATCGTACACATATTTTTGTATGTCGACACATGCTGTGTGCGACGACGTAGACACTTCTCAACACTTGAGTGACTTGAATTTGGCCATGATGACCGAATGTCATTGGACCGTGGAGTCGAGTAGAGGGCTCAGGCTCGATCGGCACAACGGGTACGTATAGCACAAGGGTAGGGCTAATGATATATCAAGTTGTTTGCTGTGCACAACCTTGGGGCGGAATTCGGCACGAAATTCTCTGCTCGCCAACTGTTGAGTATACCATGCAATACGTAGGTTTAAACTCATGTTGCAGTGCTATCACGGTTGCAACCCTCTTTCAAATGTTGACATAGCCAACAACCACATAATCCATATCAAATCTTGCCCCTTGTTTTCTTTCTAAAGCGGGATTCACAGAAGCTTTTTTGCGATGCGACACGCGATGCGACGCGATCTGCGATGGATGCGTGCGATGCGAACTCGCGAAATACCATTCACAGAAGAAGTCAGCGATGCGACAAAGTTTTGCTGATTTAGGTACGTCACCATGATATTCGCGCGGTTTGACACAACTTGTAAAAATTTATAGGCAACTCTTGCACCTTTGTACAACTTTGCTGTAGAAAAGGTCAAAATCGTACACCAAATCGCTTGTCGCATCGCATCGCATCGCAAAAGTTGAGCCAAGCTCAACTTCTGCGATGGCCTGCGATGGCCCTGTTGCGGCAGTTGCGTGGGGTGCGACATGGCTGCGATTTGGGGTTTTCCCGGTTTCGCGTCTGTCGCATCGCGTGTCGCATCGCAAAAAAGCTTCTGTGAATCCCGCTTAAGTGTGAAAAATAGAAATAATACCAGTCCTAATCATTGGAAAATGCAAATCACGGTCTATTATCGACACATCGTACTGTCGCGGACATGGAAATCCAGTCGATTGACCGGGGCCGGCACCCTCAGCACGTACAGAACGTTGCATGCAGTGCACATGTTGATCCAATGCGACCATCAGCAGCGCATGATAAACCGTGCTACGGCTACATGGCCAGCGCCCTGGGGCCGCTATACGTGCGACCGGATTTCCATGTCCACGACAGTAGTACCATGCAGCCTGGTAGTGCATTTGGAGCAGGAAAGTGAATGGTAGCACTGCGTTGGTGAACACATGAGCTGATGATAACCATGGTCGTCTTGTTGGTTTGTGTTGTCTCCAGTTCATTGCAGGTTGAACGAGGAATGAACGTCTACTCTTTCTTTCCAAAACTGGCTGGGCGCACGCCAATGAGACGGAAGCTAGTGCCAAACCAGTCCTTGGAAGTTTTGTTGTGCTGCTGGACTTTCAATCATCATGTAAAGTATATTCCGGTTTCTGAGTCTTCGTGTGCGCCTGAAGAGCTACACTGTGTAGAGATGTTGGAAGTTTATCCTGCTCACGACACTGCACCAAGTACAAGCACTTCCTCGGCACTGCCTGAGCCCTGTTCTGTGTTTACTGTGACCAGGAGAAGCAACTAGAAATTTGGAGCTTGAGCTGGAACGCTGGTGCTCTCTCTCTCTCTCTCTCTCTCTCTCTCTCTCTCTCTCTCTCTCTCTCTCTCTCTCTCTCTCTCTCTCTATCTATCTCTCTCTCTCTCTCTCTCTCTCTCTCTCTCTCTCTCTCTCTCTCTCTCTCTCTCTCTCTCTCTCCGTCACGTTCTGCCACTGTCTGAAGCCGGTGCATGTGCTAGCATGTCGAAGCGCATTGTGTCTGAGTCAATCACTCACTCTCCTGCTCCTCCCTCATATGCCCAAGACAGTATGACCAACTGTGAATACAGTTCGCGCCCACATGTGAACTTGTGTGGTTCTCTTGTAGTAAGCTGCCACGTGTGTACTTGCACGTGTTGTGTACATGTGTGTGTGTGTGTGTGTGCGTGTGTATCTATGGGACTGCGTTCTACTATTCTCTCTCCGGTGCCTTCGAGGCCCACGCAACCCTTGTGGCAGTGGCTCGACAGCACAGGGCAGGAGTGTGCGCGCGTGCATGTGTATATGTGGGTGTGTGTGCGCGCGCGCGCGCGTGTGCATGCGCATGTGGGTGTGCGCGCGTGCATGCAGATCAGCAGCTGCAGATGTGTGTGTGGGTGTGTGCGCACGCTGATGCTCAGCTCTCCAGAATGATGTCCGTGTGCGTAGCCAGTGTATGGTGGCAACATAGCCTTCCTTCATGTATATGTGTATGCGCATACTATTTGGGATGCTTTACTGTTTTTGGTGGGATCCAGTTACATAGTTTTCTGTTCAATTATTTATGTTTATACAGCTGCTGTATGCATGTATTTGTAGTGCAACTTTCTGTCTTTCCGCTGGTCAATTTGTCGTCTTGATGGTGTTCTAATACTGATATACATAGTAAATATTACCCTCAGAAAGTGTGCTCGTTGTGAAGTTGTCCTTCTTTGGGCTCAAACCATTGCTCGTGTATAGGTAGATACATATCAGTGGGTTCGATTGGTGGCGAGAGGTCAGCCTAAATTGTTTGGGGCGGAATTCGGCACGAAATCCACGCTGAGTACTTTTTGACGACGAGTTGCGTCGGTCTTGAAAACTCTGGCGAGAAAGCGAGGAAATTGATGTCGCTTGGAGCTTTCCGCGAAACTTAGGGCAGCTAATGCCCGCACCTTCCCAAACATTGCCTCGGAACAAGACGATACCACCAGGGAAGCTCTTGTGAGCAAGGGATAAAATAGTCTCTTTTTGGCGATATTGAGCTGAGTTTCAAATTTCCCGGGCCTGGGGTCGGATTTGGAAAATAAAAGTGCAACTTTTAGGGCTCTTTTTCGGTGCTGGCGCTTCGCCTGCATCCGATGGTACGTAGGAGCCATGGAGTAGCTCCCTGGTCCAGGACCAGGTACCGAGCATCTTACGTAGAAACTTACGTAGCTACGTAGACAACGTGTCTGAATAGCGGTGTCGTTAGGTAGCGCCATGTGAACACAATAATAGAAAAGCTGACAGGATCGCTTTTCTAAATGAGCACGACAACACCGTCGAGATCAAGGACAAAGAGAAAACAAAACACTCACTGAAAACAGCAAAGAAGAAACGAAGAAATGTACACGATTCCTATATGTTGCCACTGACAACTGGTTCGGTGGAGACGACGCTACTTTTGTTTGTCCCCAGTGGGATCGTTGCTATGCGTATCGAAGGAACTGTGACGTCATCACTTAACAGCCCCATTTTATGACCGGAATGAAATTCTGCAACAGCAACATGCACAGAATGACCTGCGTATAAAAAAGTATCACCACCACTAACCACATGTTTCCCCCGCAGAATTAAGAAGAACATGCGTTATGCTACAACAAACAAAAAATGTAGTGCCATTTTCTGCAAGAAAAGGCTTCCACATCATGGCGTATAGTACGTTATCAAGAGTACATAACCCCAAGAGTGTGCAACTCCAGCTATTTAGAAAAGCGATCCTGTCAGCTTTTCTATTATTGTGTTCACATGGCGCTACCTAACGACACCGCTATTCAGACACGTTGTCTACGTAGCTACGTAAGTTTCTACGTAAGATGCTCGGTACCTAGTACGAGCTCGTACCTGGCCCTGGACCAGGGAGCTACTCCATGGCTCCTACCATCGCGCGGCCGGCTGGCCGCATGCGTGTGTATTGCAGACTTTTTGTTGTTGCCTTTTCGGAACTTCCTTCTTTGGAACTGCTTCTTGCATGAGCTGTTTCGGATATTTCGTCTCCTGGCATGGCTTATTTCGTTTCGGCGCTGGTGCGACCTCCTTTCGCGGAATATTACTCAATGACAGGTGAGTTGACCAGTTCCCTTTGATTCATTGGCTTGTGCTGACTCTTTCACTCACGAAAAGTGTGCTGATTTTGGGCGGAATGCAATAAATAATGGAAAAGCTGACAGGATCTCTTTTCTAAATTTAGCTTTTCCGCTGCCGAGGGCTCCTTTTACGGAATACTCGATGACAGGTGATCTCTGACTGAGTTGACCGGTTTCCTTCGATTCATTTGCTTATTATGCTCACCCTTTCATTAAATTTTACGGAAACGTGTGCTGATCTTATTCGGATTTAGATCCATTTTTATCTCTTTGCCCTTGTCTACAGTGTGCGAAGAACGCGAGTTCACCTTCTTGACGGTAAGGCTTATGTTAGATGTGTTGTCGAAATACTCATATTCATTGTACATTAGTACGTTACAAGTAATGCACTGGTCAGTGGCATACTATCATCGTTGGCAGTTCCCAATCTGGAGGGAAAGGTTCAAGGACCCATTGACCGAGTTTGCAAAATAAATTCGCATATCAGGGAAAATCTCCAGAGTCTGGGCTTTTTGATTTGTGAGTACCGCGCGAGATTGCACTGCCCCAAATACAGTTTCGTGCCGCCAAAGCAAGAATTACGATCTGCAATCTGTTTGTAGTACCTGCAAGAATGCGGAGTACATATATCGTACTTTCTCTGTTGCTGTTTCAGTTGCCGTCATGTTGCTAAAGAAAGGTTCAGTAGAGAGGTTCTGCGAAACGAAAATTCGAACGAAGCTTCGCGACAGTCCTTGCGAAAGTGTGTATGAATTTTTGCACGAACTTTGCGTTCTGCACATTTTTGTAGTTTGCGCGGGCCAAGTGCACGTACGCCATGACCTTATCTCAAGAAATTTCCTACGACAGTTCATTTCGCGTTCCCTGCAAGTTTCGCGTCCAAAGTTGCGAAAGTTCGTGCGAAGTTTCGCACTTCATGACGTAGAGCGAAAGTTAGTACGCATTTTCGTTTTGCAGAACCTCTCTAGACTAGTGACTCATTTGTTTCATACGAGACGAGTCAATGAGTCGGTGTGGCTTAGAATCTTTCGCTGTAGAAGAAATCTATTCGTATGTCTATTGGAGAAACAATTGTATTCACTGGTTATAAAATAGGTCAAGACAAACTCACAGAATAAATACCATCGGTCCCTTGGTGTTCGTCCTAAAGAGGTTCGACTGGATATCATTCATACTCACCAGAAGATGTGTAAGATTTTATTATTGTGGAGTGCCTTGTTTATCTCTCAGTACCTCCAACCATATCCTTGCCCCTTTTATCCTCAGGATCAGTGTAGTTGTTGGAACGAGGTGTCGGACTCAGCAATGTATTTGTTTACATTTTAATATATGTTTATTGTGCCTCCTTTGCTGTGTTGTTTTAGAAAATCGTGGACTAACAGTTTGAAGTCATTGAACTACTTCCAAAAGTTGTATCGACATCAACAGGATTACCATTTCAGTGCAATATGATGCAGGATGACCTTATCACGATAACCCATGATTATAAACCATTATAAACACAGAATCAACAAAAACATGCGACACGCACCTGGCTACATTTCTCAAATAAATCTGATTGAGGGTGGGGAAATCTGAAATATCTGAAAGGCAAGACAATTTATGACAGAGTCATGAAATTCTGCAACAGCAAGCTGCAACATGCACAGAATGACCTCCGTATAAAAAAGTATCACCACCACCAGACCACTACTCACATTATTATTATTATTATTATTATTAAATTTTTGATAGGGCAATCCCCACAGGCCTAAGGCCTTCTTACAGGGTACCCTAAATGTGCCAATACAAGGTAACGGAAGCGAGAAACAGATGTGCAAAGGCGAATGTCAGCAGGTAGAGAGTTCCAACGATCTGAGCCTAGAAAACTAACAGAAAAAAGACCATACCGGTTTAAAGCAGCGGGAAGAGTAAGGGCTTTAGAAACTTGAGAGCGTGTGCGGGAGTTTGTGTGTGACGATGCACTGCGCAACGAAAAACAACTAGAGAGTAGGGGGCTTGCTAGATCATTTAGTGAACGAAAAATAAGAACAAAAAGTCTGAGCTGATACCGAGCGGCCGTTGGGAGTACACATGTCATGTTTCCCCGCAGAAGAACATGCAATTGCATTATGCTAGTGCCATTTTCTGCAAGAAAAGGCTTGCACATCAATGCGTATAATACGGTATTGATATGATGTGAAGGCCATCATTTACATATTGATAGGGCATTCCATTGATTGGTGACAGAAAAAACAAAAGAAATTATAGCAATAAAACTGCTTTATGGCAGTTTTCTAAAAAAAGTTATTGTGTTCTAGTCCATGGACCCCGTCTAAAAAGTAAGAAATTAGCGAAATGTGATAGCCGAAAATTAAAATTTCACACAAAACCTCACAATAATCACACACAGAATGAAAAGCTACATGTACAAGACCTTTTCCCCTCGTGATCCTCTTTCCTATGCATGCATGTTGCCAATTGTTGGTGCAGTACAAGTTTAGTGTTGAAAACAGCATTTCAAGTGTTGTGATTATTGTGAGGTTTTGTGTGAAATTTTAATTTTCGGCTATCACATTTCGCTAATTTCTTACTTTTTAGACGGGGTCCATGGACTAGAACACAATAACTTTTTTTAGAAAACTGCCATAAAGCAGTTTTTATTGCTATAATGGGGTCTGCGACGGCAGAACTTCACATCACGTGATGAACCCGTGCACTCTGTGCATGATAGATACTGGGTTGTACGCAGCCCAGCTTTGGGTACAACTCTCTTGTGGTCACTTTGCAGTGTTTGCCAGCATAACCTTTTGAACCATGTCACGTGATGTGAAGTTCTGCCGTCGCAGCACAGCATAGAGGTTGTGCAGGCTAGTGTCAGCCCAAATTTGCCGGCAATTCTTTTGGCATAATATCGAAACATTTTAGAAAAAGAATTGCCCGGCATATTTGGAGCATAATTTCGAATTTTTGGAGATTTTCACCGTGATTTCGCATTGTGAGGTCAATCTTCACACTTTAAAATGTGAACCCAGCAAAACCGAGCAAATTTCGATGTTTTTCTGAAATTTTCTCCAAACTTCGGTCCAAATTTGGCGTTTTTGAAGCTGTCATTGAGCATGATCAGAGCAAAATATCGTCTTCGCCCGGAAATGCCAAGCATAATATCGAAAGAAGCGCAGCAAAATTATGCGGCATAATATCGAAAAGTCTCGAGCAAATTTGGGCTGACACTATAGGGCGCGTTTGGTTGGTACGAACTAGAACAGGATTCACAAGAACAGCGCGTTTGGTTGGGACTGCACCTGTTCTGGGTCGGCCAGAACATGTTCTGCTTGCTCCGGCCTTGAGGCCGGAGCAGACCGAGCAGTTTCACTGTTTCACAGTGAAACCTGGCGGGAACATCGATTTTGGTCCCAAATGATCACGTGCATACGCTTTTGGGTTGGACACGTTGTACCGTACAAAGTCACCATGGTGACCCATACACATTTTGAAGAATGCACCAAGTTTGGCACATTTTTCCACAAAAATGTGCTCTGTTTCTGGAGTACCGTTTGGTTGGCATGAGGCTGCTCCATGTGCACCAGCTGTTCGATCCTGTTCTAGATCGTACCAACCAAACGCACCCTAGTGCAGCAGCGCAGGCACAGTCCGTGCGCCGAGGCCCTTGAGAGACCGCTTTTCATTTTCTCGCGGGAATCGTAGCCTCCAAGGCGCCGCACCTGCGGGCTTGTTTTCTGTTGATTTCGCCTATCTCCGAATGGTGAATATTTCAATGAAATTTGCTGCTTAGAGCCCTTCTAGTCTCGTCAGGAGACCTTTCCTACACTGGAGAGATGGCTCGGAGTGATGTAGACACCGATGGCCGTACCCTGGAAAATTATTTTGGAGCTTCCAGTTCGTGAGCAGCCACCAAGGACGAATGTCTCACTTTTGTAATTGCTGAAACGAGGAATATGATCACCAATTTCACACCAGGTAAGGCATTTACCCATCGCGGACACTAAAACCGCTTTGTGGGGTGATAGACCAGAGCTTTATCTTTCGAATGCACGAGAAATTAGAGTGACACCTATGTGCCCCACAATTGCACCCGAAATAAACCACGCACAGGCAATATTGTGATTTTGTGAGAAGAGACAATTGATCATGCTCTAAATCGTCATGATCTGTTGTGTTACTTTTCAAACACCACTCCGAGTGAGCATCTACCAATCCTTTATCAATTTTACAGGGACATTTGAGCTTAGGGGATAGAGGTGGGATATTTCACCAGCTGAAGTACTAGATTTTTTCTGAATTTGTTGACTACTAGGTTGCATGGTGTAAATATGTCAGTATTATGTGCATTATTGTGGTGAAATTCTGAGCATCTAATTATTATAGGCACAACAGCACTGGTGCATGCCCTCTCCTAGATCCTGCTCTCTGACTTTTTTCTTGCATTGCACGACTCAAATTCGTCAAATGAAATGAAGGAGTAAATTTGTTGCTGCCAATTAACTGCATCAATTAACTGCATCAATTCTGTTTTCCTCTGCTGTTCTTCTTTCAGTGTGGTGACTTCTGATCCATGAAGCGATGGCATGAAGTCAATAGTTTGCAGTATGTGCAATATGCGGCAGTCTCTCTGTCAGTGGACCTGTGACAGCTGAAGCCCAGATGTTGCAGTTTGATGTCTATGGCCAGCAGCAATCTAATGTTGTTGCACCTTTCCTTCCACACACAGCAATGCGGAATATGTCATGGACAGACATCGCTAAACTGCCTCTTTTGAAGAAGCATCGCAAGTATTGTCTGCCAATAAACAACAGACTAGCCAGCTATAATTACTATTTGGAGGTCGGAGACGCGATCCCGTGAACGTATTGCGCCAACTGCAATGAAGAAGGCCTTAGTAATCTGGATTTATTACCATTCTCGTGTGGATAACTATGGCGTTGTGATCCAAGTCATGCGGACTATAAAATGCCTTAGACGTGAGATAGTGAAGGTACTGCCGACAGCAAGCCAACAGTGGATATGAACCACGCCGCCAGCATCATTCTGCACACCAGGAGAATCCAATACATATAGCTGCCAATACTGATGGTATAGACCCGATAACTGTTTTGTTTCTCTAAGATTGGTATACAATTATACATGTACTCGTGCAATCTCTATCCATATGCGTAATGCACTGTATTTGTTTCCGGTGACTGGAGGTAGTTTATCATAGCACTGTTTTATGTCCTGGTTTTGTTGAAGATAAACATTAACGTTAGGTACCGTATCAGTCAGCTCTTTCAGCATTTGGCGTTGTGTCAGGGATGGTTGGCAGTGTCGTGGGTCATTCCACAGTGAGCAACGTTGACGTTCTCGGCAATAGAGCGACCCAGTAGGCAATTGATCACCGATAAATATACTGTCATTGGTATCACGGTGCACCACAATGGCATATGGTGTGAATATCATTATGTTATTCTGCAGCGAGTCCTTGTCGTGTAGCTTGCGAAAGTTATTGCATACGGTCATTACGTGCATAATGCATAGTACTGTCTGTACACTCAAGTTTCAAGTCCAGTCCATTTTTTTGGAAATATGGCCTGGACACTAACGAGAGCCTGGTGACGTGTTCATAGGGCTGAGTTATGCCAAATGGTGCCATTGGCTGGGAGTGAAAGCCTTGCCCCACGCCTGCACCCTAAAAAATGTTTCGAAAATACTCAAATTCGACGACGGCTGAGAATCTAGGAAGTTGCCGGACCACAGCGAAACAAGTCATCTGGCTGAAAAACGGAATACACCATTGCGTTGCCACGGCTAAGCGCAATTTTTAGGCTCACCACACAGGTAGCGAAATGCCAAAACAAACGAGCCATAGACACAAAACCATTTTCCAAAATTGTCCACCATTGAGAATGCGACTCAAAAAGTACCCGCAAACTGCCCAGTGCGGAAAATAAAAAGTCAACTTTTAGACGACTTTTTTGAATCTGGCGCACGGACTAGGCAGTTGCACACTCTTGGGGTTATGACCGTTATGTACTCTTGACGGTAGTAGTAGTAGTAGTAGTAGTAGTAGTAGTAGTAGTAGTAGTAGTAGTAGTAGAATTATTTATAATTTTGATAGGGAAGGCCCTACAGACGTTGCCGTCTTGTACTTGTATTTATATGTATATTTTATATTTACTTCCTCCGCGTCATCGAAATTGTCGCAGTTTGACTAGTGACTTGTCACTTGTTACCGACAACTCCATAAACTAAGCCATTCAAAACTTATTACACAGTATGATAGTCTGAAGACTAGAGTATCGTTCCAGGATAATTGGACTGAGAGTTTTCATGCAGAGATGAAGTCCTCGTCGTCGCTGATGTCAATGGACGCAAAAATATCGTTCCGAAATATTTCAAGGAAGGTTGAAAGTTGGTCGCGCCTCATCTCAAACGCTTTGACTTTCTCCACAGGACGAGAGCTGCTATGCTTGTCGTCTGCTAGCTCTGGATGATTTGTACTTCACCACCAACGAAGCCTAGTCAGAATACACGATCGTTGCGAGGTCGGTTGATTACCGTCGGCGGAATCACCTCGGAATCACGTCGATCTTGAAATGAACTTTTTTTAGCCGTGGCATGCCCACAGCTCATGCAGGTAAGTGTAGTATTGTTCCGGCCCGTCCGTCGATTCTGCCCATCCTTAGATGGGCAGGTGCCCATCTTAGGATGGGTTGAGGGGGTGCCCATCCTAGGATGGGATAGGTTCGATTGATGGAGATCCGGTTTTTTCGTTTTCCCGCCGAAAACGTGCGTTTATAAATTTATAAACGTGGTTTATATTATACTCTTTTTTTCTTTCTTTTTTGGGAGGGTGGATCAGAAGTACAGTAGACATCACTAGTCCGGACGATCGATGTACGAGTCAGAGCGTGGGCGATTCACGGCTTGGTCTGGAACGTAAATATTTTTCCGAAAGCAAGCTTCTTCTCCAAAATTCGAAATTTCCTTCCAAAAATGCCGTCGTCCTTGACCTCGAAGCTGAATGTTGTTAGGATAGAAAATTAGCGCAGATGTAGCCGACCCATTCTGGCAAGCCGTGTGCCCTCTGGATATGCAGTTGTTCGCCATGGTCAACAATCTTCTTCTCCTTCGTTCGTACTTTCACTTTCCTGACCACGAATACAAGCGGTACCCATGCTCAGGTTAGTGTTTATTTGTCTGTCTATGCACATACATGTAATACAATGTACTGTTCGTGCTGCAGGCACTGGCCGATCATGGAAATAGAGGAAGCAGCCAGCTTTCTTTGAATTCTCGTGCTTTCAACAAAAAAATATGTACACGCTTTCCTTGGCTCCTCTTTCCCACCGCCACCATGCATGCACAATCGAGCTTGCTTGAATGCCCTGCAGTGCAGAATGCTCCCACCACCGCAACCACCACCACCACCACCAGCACCAGCATCACCACCACCACCACCACCACCATGACTACCACCACCACCACCACCATGACCACCACCACCATCACCGTGACCACCACTATAGAAGCATTGTCGTGCACGGCACGTCTGCAAGAGAAATTAATAGTATGCCAGTGCTGTAATACCCTGCAGTGCAGTGTGCTCCCGCCACCACCACTATGGAAGCATTGTCACGCACTGTACATCGATCCACACGAGAACATACACCAGTGACTTACTAGCACCTCCATGCTGCATGCGGACCATTTCGTGAAAATCATCGATAATGCTGGATAGCTCCTTAGTCTATGCAATAAAATAGTTGTTTTCTTCGCACAGTACCGTTTAAACAATATCCGGCCAGGTTTGTACCGAACATTTTTTCGAAAGGTAATTTCTCAAATGTTGCCTTGAGTACATTCTCAGCAACATTGCGGGCCAGTTTCAAATAATTGGACTGCAAACTTGCATCGCTGGTTGTTGCAGCTCCATCACAGGTCGTATCACAGGAAATTGAGTCCAGCTCCACTTCTAGGTTGGGTGACACGTGATGGGCATCACTTCCTGCATGCTGGTGCATGTGACTCAAGAGCTCTGGCTGGCAAGCAGTTTTAGACTGCAGGTGCAATACAAGATTTTCTGCGATGTGCTATGCATTGTGCATTGCATTTCTCGAGAGACACTTCACGCTATGTGAAAAAAAGAATTTCGCTCGATGTGGTATTGTGCATCGTGCAGTGCAACTTTCCCACAAAACTGGACTCATAGCACCTTATAGCTGTGGTTTACAGCAAAGATTTTCCTATTTGCGACTCTTGGTTTAATGGCTGCAGTAGCATGCATGTGCCTGGTGATAGTGTTGCAATGGATCATAGTGAGGGTGTAGCAGTACTTGTGCACTGATAGTTGGTAATGGCATGAGTACATAACCAAGAGTGGGCAACTCGATGATCCCTCTGCCCACGGCAGAAAGTTTCATCACTTCGGTTTTTGTGGGCCATTGGGCTCACTAATACCATCATGCATAGCCAGAGATCAAAACTTGTACATCACAGCTACGGTAGTTGAAGCAGAACAATGAACTGTGGATCCATGCCTACTGAACCTGATGAAACACTCTATCTACATGGCACATGTAGAAATATATGCGCGCTTGCTCATAATCATTGGATTTCGAAGCCGATCGTACCTTATGTTAGTAGTTGCACATTCTTAGCAGTTATGTAGTTTGATCATAACGTTACGATAGATTATCAATACTGGTGGAAACGTTATACTGGTTGCATATTTTGTACCCGGTGTGCCATGACCAGGCATGCTAATTCATCGGATATTAGCAAGTTTGCCTGGCTGCTGGGTGTTGTATATTAGCTTCACTGTACTACAAATACGATAGGCTTAGTTTTCCTAAATTGCTTCTTTATAACATTCAGTTTGTTTTGCTGCAATCTTTTCACGTGTTTTGCAGGATTGTAGCCAGGGTGAATACTATCATCATGAGCGAAGGTCTCTGAGAACCCATGTCTGAAAGCTGGTCATGTTGGCCCAACGATGACTTTCATTGCCTGTATCCGTCGCCTTCATACTGGAATGAACTGGAACATGTTCCCTCTCTGTTTCTCATGTGGAAGGACGGAACAGATTGTTTGTCTGTCTCTGTGGATCACCGAAGGCTAAACAGTACAGTTGGAAGAATATTGGATCTCACGAAGTGACTGAATCTGAAGCCGCTGATATGCATCTGCACAGCGCTTTCTTTCTGAGATTTGCTTCAAGGCAGGTTATTGTGTACAATTTTGTCCACAGTATTCCTATATTTGCCAAACGTATTTCTCTGATAGTATTGTGACTACACACGGGCAATGATCTCTCCATCATCAGTCTTTCGCAATGGTGTGGCTCACTGATGACAGCATGCATAGCCATAGATCAAATGAGCAGCGAAGGTAGTTGAAGCAGAAGAATGGATCAATGCATCCTGAACCTGGGGTACTGCCTATATGCACTCTCAGTAGTATTTGTAACGTGTTAACTATGAAGTATCAACATTGCTTCTCTTCTATGTGGGTGGTGTGAGTGATGTCAGATGGTCTGTACTGCCATGGCCGATGGTGTTCACTGGAAGATGTTGGGTTGGGCCATTGTGCCCTCTTGCAATATGCTGTTGCAGCCTGAAGGCAATGAAAAAGTTCGAATGCTGATCTGCTTTCAAGCGTAGAATGTCACATTATGTGCATTACATATTTGCATAATTATGTTTTGTACTGGAGTGTGAATGTGCGGCAAGGGCATGCACATGTGAGTATATCGCACTGCAAACAGCCTAAGAGTTCACGTGGTATGTGATAAGTACACTTTTGGAAAGTGTGTGCACGGTCGAATCATGTGATGTTAAAACAGCCTTCGTGCTCCTCCCTGAATGGCTGCACAAGTAGAAATCTCCGTCTTCCTTTGCTTCTTTTTGCTTGAGCTGGCATGGTGGTCGTAGAGTTGGAAATTGTCAAGTATGATAACAATCGTTTGGTCTGGAGACAAGAATGCATTTGGATATTTGTCCCAGGACTGCATGGCTTCCCAAACTGCATGTTGAATGCCATAGATGATTATTGTTCGGTTCAAGAAAGGACTCGTGGGTCTGTCTGGCTATTGTGAGCTCTCGCTAGTCCATTTCCATAGCACTTGCTCTGGATTCACTCGCTGGAATATTCTCCAGTATAGAACAAGAAGTTTAGAAAACCTACTGGTGATATTAGTACCGGTATGTTGGACTAGTTTCTCCGCACTGTACCGCAGTTTTTGTTATCACACACATGTGCGTTATATAGTTTATCTACAATCCAGCATGATGTTCTTCCAAGAACGCCCCCGACCTAGGCCCTCGGAACGACGTTCTTGGGTGTGCAACATCACGTATAGTTCTAAATCGTAGAATTTAGCGCAGGATTTTAGTGATCACGGTTCCAAATGCATGTCATTGCACTCCATCTTTGGGATTAATTAAGAGCTGCCTGCATGCCAAAGCTTGTCATAAAAGAAGAGCCGACTTTAATAGGCATCTTGTACGCATGATTTCTAAAATGTAACATCCCTGCCGAAGAGTGTTCTTCCATACTACAGTAGAGTCAAGCGTCCAAGAACGTTGTGTCCAAGAGGTTAGCCTGGGGTGTTCTTATTTTTCAGCCATCCAGCTGCGCTCTTATAGCATGTTCTTAGAAACAATCATGTTAGGATCATAATTATGTATCCCAAAAGCGGCCGGAAAACCAACACCGCCATTCTTAACTTTAGGCGGCGGCGTTCTTAGCATTTCAGGCTGGACATTCTTGGGGAACACATTCTTCGGCGCCTGACTCTACTGTCTTTAGTACTGTACATGAAATACACCTACTACAACTGTAGTAATATAGAATGCCGATTATCCGAATGATTGATTGTCCGAACTGCTCAGGCTGCATGGCAGCAGGCGGTCATCAACATGCATCCCATGATAATTTCGAGGAGCTGGATTGTGTGCCGAAAAGAATGAGAAATATGCATGAGGAAATGAGTATGTTTTAGATGAGTGTTTTCCCACGCCCTTATCCGAACATACATGCACTCGATCGCCATAACCACTGGAGGTGACTTCATTCAAAGAGGAGTGCAGACCATCGGAGCTCTTAATATACTTTAAAGCAAAGCAAACACGACACACACAGCTTCAGAACCTGAGGGAGTATGATATGGGTATGTCACAAGTACTCCCAGGTCCCGAAGCTTTCGTCTCAACAAAGGATCATAATCGACGACTTGCAATGAACTACATTTTGGCGGTATTATACCGTACTTGTTTACATTCAATTTAGGAATGAGGTTAAAGCATGAGAACTATCCACAGCAGACATTCTCACTGTTCGGAGTTGCCAAAAAAGTGGTGCATGTACAAATCAGGGATGGGTACAATACCAACATCTGAGGTGAGTCTATCAGGAAAGTGAATGTCGTCCACTCTATAAAATGGGGTCCCTCAAGAAAGATGTGATTTTGCAGCCATGGACGTTTCCAGCCAGGTGACTGTATATACAGTGATCTAAGTTATGCAAAGCTTGACATGAATGATTGGCTGGACACGTCGAAGAGAAGGAAGAGAGAAGCAGACCAACCTTACACCAGCTGAGTGTAGTGGCCCAAAACAACAAACTAATTCTGTGTGGCCTTAGAGAAGCTGGGCAAGATGTGTACAGTGAATTAAACAATACAGTAAACGTGGGAGAAGAAGTGACAAGACTGAGTATGATACACTGTGCCAGTACAGTGCACATACTAGTGCAACTGTAGGTCACTCGATTGTAGATACACAGAGCGCATTCTACATCATACAAAACATGTTGAGCTAGGCAGCAGTGGCTGGCATTTACCGACATGCACCAATGCCAATGCGCGGTTTGAGCAAATATTACAAGCCTCGGAACACCCATATGCCATTTTAGAGACAGAACAAGGCGATGAGTAAGCACCAAAGGATTATATGAATAGCGGCCAGGCAATAATTCAGGCCACTGCTGCTAATCAAGGACTAGTTACTAGTACTAGTATGTTGTCAGTGTACCCTGAAACGATGCAATCACAGCGAACGTGATACATGCACATCATGTTGCCTGGTTCTTGGTTAAAAGTTGTATCTTCAATGCTTGAGGTTTGTGGGGTCCCTCCAGCTTCTCAGAGTCCTGCACAAAAAAGATAAAAGCAAGTGCAGGTAGAATAATAGTAAGCTCACATAAAACCTCTTCGTCTTGCTAACGAATTTCGTGATTAAATCCACAGCTTGGCTACAGGAAAAAAAGTTCAACCATAATAATGCAAAAAGGCAACTTTAGCTGATCAAATTTTTGGCAGCAACACTATACTGTTTGTATAGGAGAGTTGGCTGGTGCATTCATGCCAAATGCACTCCCTATAGTATTGTATTACTGTACTTCATCATTTTACTTGGGCATTCATTCCCAGTAGCCCTCATGTCTTCTAACAGAGTGCGCAAGGTACTGCATATTCGGCGCATATTTTATTTTCGGCTATTATCGGCCTGTGCATTTTTAATTCGGAAAGTGGTGGACATCACGCAACTGAATTGTAAATAAAAAGGGGTTTGTCAACTGACAATCGCATACTTTTTCGACATCACTAATATAAGAATTTTTCGTCCAGCGCATCCGCCAAGAGTGAATAGCAACTGAATAGAGCGGTTGTCATTTGACAACCCCCCCCCCCTTTTATTTACTAGAGGAAACGCAAAAGGTAACAAAATTATGTAACTAAAGGTGAAAAGGCACTGAACGAACTGTCAACCTACGAATACAACCTCAGTGCAACAACGTGCTCTTTCTGCTTACACAGGCAGAAAGAGAAAGAGCGCGTTGTTGTACTGAGGTTGTATTCGTAGGTGGACACTTCGCTCAGTGCCTTCTCCCCTCTTATTTACTGGGCATTTGTAGCCTAAAATTTGTTCTGCAAGGTTCAATGTGACAGTGTATACAGGCATCAGCAGTACAGGCTGAAATTTCAATGTGGCCGAGATGTATTTTTGTCCTGGGGAGGCTGCAATTTAAAAGCGTCGAAAATTTGCGTACTTTACAACACAGTACTGAGCATGCGGTGAGCTGATGACGAAATGAATTGGAGGTACTACCGTACTTCCCCACATATAAGCGCATGCGCTTATAAGCGAAAATTTGCTGCAAAAAAGATCTTTGGCTGTGTAAACATGTTCGGGTAGAAGCCCATGCGCTTATATGCGCAATACAGGTTTGTCTGTGTCCTAAACAATGGTGTCATCACACTACTTAGTGGTATATTTCACTCCCGCCTTTTCACCAATAGTGTTCACATATAAGCACATGCGCTTATAATTGAGGGGTGCGCTTATATCCGGACATAAGCACACGCGCTTATATGTGCGGAAGTACGGTAATAATGCTAAGGGATTCGGGGGCGCATCAAAGGGGTCAGCACCAAGGAATGGGATAGATTTGTGCCCAGTTCAGGTATGTATATTGGGTATAGAACGGAAATTATTGGCTTAGCCTCGGGCGACTCCTACCAGTATTGCCACCAATGGCCCATGGCTACTGATCTCTGTGATAGAAATGAGACGTGTATGTGAAACCAAAAAACGGCTTTTCAAGATATACTGTAAGACAGTCATGTTATTATAACGAGTCGCTAATTTAACGATTGTCCAAAATTCATAGGTTAACGAGAAGATATGTTAACGATCTTGCAGTATTCTGCCATATCCACACACAGCATATATGAAGCAGTACGGCCTCAACGGATCTTATTATAACGAAGAAATGTCATCCGTTAAAACGTTAGATTTGCTTCCTCGTTATATATATACATGTCTTACAGTATGTGCATTTGGTGAAGATCTGATGTAAGTCATTAGGGACACCTTGTTGGGTCTTGCCAACATTCAATTATTATGATGTTCATATCTATGCAATAACATTAATGGAATTATCAGCAAGAATCAATAACCCCAAGAGTATGCAGCTTTGTACATGGAGTCTGCCACAACACGTTGACCAAAGTACATGAACCAAGTAGACACGAGCTGGGGAATCAGCTGAGCTGCTGCGTCATTTATGATCTGCTATAGTTTCCAGTCTCCATGGAGGTTTTTCTTGGAGACGTCGAATCTACATTATTAGGTGTGAAACTGTTGTACTAAGCCGCAGGAGATAGAATCTATTCAGCTCGGACAACATTTCACTACGTACGGCAGGAAGTACGCCGATCAAAGCTTGCTACACTCCCGTTTAGGCTGTGTTTACATGAGAAATTTCAACCCGGGTCGAGTTCGGCCCGGGTTGAAAGCCTGTACAATAGACAAAAGAGGTGAGCGTTTACATGAAGACAGTTGACCCGGGTCAAATACTGATATGCCGCCAAAAGTCCACTTCTACAGTCCTGCATGGTCACGTGAATCCGTTCGCGCGGAATTTGCATCTGCAGCGCTGTTCAAACCTGGCGCAAGATACGCACAGAAGTACGTTTGTAAGATTTTCTTGACCCGGGTTGGTTTCAACCCGGGTCAAGCGCAATGCGTCACGTAAACGCGCCATTCATTTTGTGCACATGGCGGGTTGAAATCTGACCCGGGTCGAACTCAACCTGGGTTGAAACGCCTCATGTAAACACAGCCTTAGTCAACTTAACGGCCCAAATAATGCAGCTTGCTTGGGTCATGAACTCATCGCTGTTGGTCTTTCGAGGGTGCCTGACAATGGTTGTTAATGCACAGCACAAGCCGGGCCAAATGACAAGATCAGAGACATAGATCTCCCTAGTTCAATTGCTGAAACGTGACTTGCGCAAACGTTATGTAGCAAAAGGAACTGTACTATGGCACTACACGCCATTCACAATAATCAAAAATGCCCACTTGACAAAACAGAATTTCATCAACGGGGCCCCGGGATTTTTTCTTCTGTACATATGCATTATGGAGTCATAGCATAAGGGAGACGGCACGGTAGACTTTCAGCCTAAATCATAACGAGGGCCAGCTGGGCAGCTCAAAAGAGAGCTCTATGCACTATTGGCAGAGTGGTATACATGAATAGAGAGTGACCACCCAGTGCGTGAAGCTTTTCGTGTCACACTAGAAAATTTCAAAAATTAATAATGTGGGTTCAACCCCGGGCTGCCAGTGACAGTTGCCCTTACTGCCTTAGGGTCAAGTGCGATACATACATGCTCGCATATAGCATCGCTTGACTGACCCATGCTTGGGGCCAGTGGGTCAAGTTCGCGATCACGAGTTGCATAAACCACAGATCATGTAGAGTCTCCATGGATCCAATCTGTGTACTGTAAAAGCAGAAATTTTCGGTGGTGTAATATTTTCAGAATTCTCCAAAATCGGCAGTTCGGTGGAGGGAAATTTTCGGTAATACCCGCTTTCCAGGTAAGGGTGCTAGTACTACTCAGTAGTACCGGAAAATTCGGTGCATTTTTTTCGGTAAAAATTGTCGGCACCGAAGTTACCGAAAATAAAACACCACTGAAAATGTCTGCTTTTACAGTACATCATTTTGGGTATCATGATCTCGTGTTGTTTCCTTGGGTGCTACGACTCCCTGACATGCATTGATCCATGGCACGGTATGATTTGGGCGATTTCAGCCAATCAGTAGACGTTCTGAGAGGGGTGTATTCAACGATACACCCCGCTCAGTTCACATGGGTCGCGCCAAGAGTGAATATTGGGAGGAGTCTTGGGAAAGTGCCCTGGGAGAAATGGATTGCACCATTGTATACATGTACTGCATTCCCCATAATTTCCTCGTGCTATGTCCTCAGGAAAATATTTTTAAACGTATACCCTTCATATACTCATAGAATAATCAATCGTATCTGCAGTCAACCACGGGTATAACAACCCACGGATAGTGACACTATCTTCAGACCTATTAACAATATAGCCGTATATTTTCAACCCCGTGAATGACGACAACTCCCAAATAGCAACACTTTTCTCATGCCCGATCAAGGGTCGTTCGTTACTGGCAAAGTTAGCTGGACATCATGTCATGTAGTCATTATTACTTCAAGCAGGGACAATGAAATACACCCCCCGCCCCCATTCCTGCAGAAGGAACAGTGCTGTGTCCAGGTCCGCATGCAGCATGGAGGTGCTAGTAAGTCACTGGCATATTTTCTCTTGTGGATCGATGTACAGTGCGTGACAATGCTTCCATAGTGGTGGTGGTGGTGGGAGCATACTGCACTGCAGGGCATTACAGCACTGGCATACTATTATTTTCTCTTGCAGACGTGCCATGCACAACAATGCTTCTAGTTCTATAGTGGTGGTCAAGGTGTGGTGGTGGTGGTCATGGTGGTGGTGGTGGTGGTCATGGTGGTGGTGGTGGTGCTGCTGCTGCTGCTGGTGGTGGCGGCGGTGGTAGTTGCGGTGGTGGGAGCATTCTGCACTGCAGGGCATTAAAGCAAGCTCGATTGTGCATGCATGGTGGCGGTGGGAAAGAGGTGCCAAGGAAAGTGTGTACATATTTTCAAAGAAAGCTGGCTGCTTCCTCTATTTCCATGATCGGCCAGTGCCTGCAGCACGAACAGTACATTGTATTACATGTATGTGCATAGACAGACAAATAAACACTTACCTGAGCATGGGTACCGCTTGTATTCGTGGTCAGGAACTGAGTGAAAGTACGAACGAAGGAGAAGAAGATTGTTGACCATGGCGAACAACTGCATATCCAGAGGGCACACGGCTTGCCAGAATGGGTCGGCTACATCTTCGCTAATTTTCTATCCTAACAACATTCAGCTTCGAGGTCAAGGACGACGGCATTTTTGGAAGGAAAATTTCGAATTTTGGAGAAGAAGCTTGCTTTCCGAAAAATGTTCCTTCCACGCAGGCAGCATGCCAGGTCACTGGTCAGGCGTATGAACCAGGTGAACTGTGTCGGCAGATCGACGTTTACGTTCCAGGCCGACAGTTTTTTGACCAAGCTAGCCGTGAATCTCTGACTCGCCCGGCTACGAAGGAGTAATTTTACAACTCATCAGGCTAGCTACAGGTCTCTGATATGATGCAGAGCTGCAAGTGACGGATATCGGTCATTTGCAGCCACTACTTTGAGCCTCCTGGTCGTTGCAATCTGATACATAATAATAATACCTCAAGCCCTCCCAGATGGGCAGGGGGGGGGGGGGAGGGGGTGCCGGACTTAGGATGGGATACGTAAGTCGTTCATGCATGATAGAGATGCCGCGCGCGGGTCTTTTTTCACGTGGAATTGGGTTTTTTTCGTTTTCCCGCGTGTAAAAGGAACCTGATTTTTGTAGATAGATGGCTGAATCTGAAATATTTAATTGTGGATCTACACGATTTTTGTTTTGATGTTTTGATACTTGTTGTAATGGCTAGTGATCTTGCAAACTGTTACTGTGACTTCTCCAAGTCCTACTGATATACCTTGTCAAATCAGATGCCCTGTAGTAGTCTTGGTGGAGGCAAAGTGGAATGCATTGAATTCGTAGCTACTGAAATTGAAATTTATTTTTTCTGGAGTGACACTGACAAGCGATGGCATTAGCGACAGAAGAACTTTGCTTCCTTCCAGGAGAGCTGCATCACAGTCGGATCCTGTCCATGCACATGTGATCATGCTGTGTCGTAGACAGTGGAGCGCTGATTTTGACCCGAGAAAATATTTTTGAACATTCATGAAAAGGATATTGTTGCTGTAGCTAGCTGACAGACATAACCTGTGGCAGTGGTGTATGGAATCAGCTTGCAAGGTCTGTAGCAACTTGATCATGCAGAGAAGGAGCTGAAGCGAGATGTGAAGGGTGCCATGCAGCTTACATTTGTGCATGTTCTAACGTTACTCTACGATGAGGAACTACACACGCACTCGCTACTGCTCTCGCAAGGTGATTGGCTTCTCTCCAGTGATTCAGGCCGCCTCAAAGCATGGATCCACTCCACTTTGTCGCGGAACACATCAACATGCCTGTTGACGTATACTGGAAGAGATACGACTCCACGGTGAGGACCTGTGTAGCAACTTGATCATGGCAGAGAAGGAGCTGAAGCAACTTCCATTGGCGTATGTTTTAAGTTTTAACGGTACTCCACGATGAGGAACTGCACACGCACTCGCTACTGCTCTTGCAAGGTGATTGGCTTCTTTCCCGTGATACAGGCTGCCTCAATGCATGACTTATCTGCACTTTGTCACGGAACACATCAATCCGCCTGACGCAGATATTCACTGGAAAACGGTGTCACTCCACGATGAGGAACACACAGCACTCGTGAAGGCTTGTACAGGGTGAGTGGCTTCTCCCCAGTGATGCATGCCACATTGAAGCATGATGAGCTATGTGATAAATACCGCACGGTGTGTTGATGCGAGGCATGGAGCACGCCATGCAGCTTGCACTGGTGATTGTTTTACACTACGATGATGAACTGCACGTGGCATTTGCTAAGGCTTGTGCAGGGCGAGTGTCTTCTCTCCAGTGATGCAGGCCACCTTGCAGCGTAGATCCACTGCATCTCTCTCTCTCTCCAAAATATTATTTTGGTAATGAAACCTTTCACCAACATTGTCCGGTTGCACGCCTACTGTCACTAGAACAGGACCAATAGATGCAACATATGCCTAACAGATACTCTGTTGATCATCAACAACTCCAATACCCCCCCCCCCATTGAGGCTGCTGGTATAGTCTCTACTAAAGACCGCCTATTTGGTATAATGTTTCTCCACACTGCACACTAAAGCTACTTACCTTTTCCGAGATTGAACTCAGGCACTGATCACTTGCCTGTAGGATGAGCCAATTGACACTCAGAAACTAAGCACCATGTGCATCCGTCTCAAGAGAAACACTCAAGTCTGCAAGTGCAGTGGATGTACACCCACTGATTTTCTCTTATACCAACGGTACCAGATCTATCTTGTCAACTTTGATAGCTTCTCTGTATCATCTCACACGAATCCACATCTGCGCATTGATTAAGCTACCCACTCTCTTTTCTGTCTGCCTGTCTATCTCTCTTCCTGCGTGTGTGTGTGTGCTGTGCGTGTGTGTGTGTGTTCGTGTCAGACTCCTCCTGACTTTTCTTTCATTCTCCTGGGTGGTTACCAACAGCCAGTGCATGCCGGAGTATGTGGTGTGATGTGTGTGCGGAAAAATATGAAAAAAGACCAAAAAGTAGGGATTCACTGGCCAGAAAAAGCCACTTCATAGCTGTGTGGTGTAGACCAGGCTGAATAGTGGCGGTCAATCATTCAGCCTTGCAAGCTGTTGAATGGTGCAATCCCAGCACAAGCTGCTATGGCTTCTGCTCTAGCATCGCTATCATCGCCTCTGGCGATGGGCGTCCAATGGTCCAATGGTGTGTGTGTGTGTGTGTGTGTGTGTGTGTGTGTGTGTGTGTGTGTGTGTGTGTGTGTGTGTGTGTGTGTGTGTGTGTGTGTGTGCATCTCTCTCTCTCTCTCTCTCTCTCTCTCTCTCTCTCTCTCTCCCTCTTTCTTTCTCTCTCTCACTCTCTCTCTCTCACTCGCTCACTCACAATGCATGGATCCACTGCACTTTGTGGTTGGACATCTCAACTCGCATGTTGACGTACACTGTATCTCTCTCCCTTTCTCTCTCTCTCTCTCTTTCTCTCTCACTCGCTCACTCACAATGCATGGATCCACTGCACTTTGTCGTTGAACATCTCAACACGCATCTTAACGTACACTGTATCTCTCTCTCTCTCTATCTCTCTCACTCTCTCTCTCTCTCACTCGCTCACTCATAATGCATGGATCCACTGCACTTTGTCGTTGAACATCTCAACACGCATGTTGACGTACACTGTATCTCTCTCCCTTTCTCTCTCTCTCTCACTCTCTCTCACTCGCTCACTCACAATGCATGGATCCACTGCACTTTGTCGTTGAACATCTCAACACGCATCTTAACGTACACTGTATCTCTCTCTCGCGTTCTCTCTCTCTCACTCACTCAATCACAATGCATGGATCCACTGCACTTTTTCATTGAACATCTCAACACGCATCTTAACGTACACTGTATCTCTCTCTCTCTCTCTCTCTCTCTTTTTCTCTCTCTCTCACTCTCCCTCTCTGTCTTTCTCTCTCGTTCTCTCTCTCTCACTCGCTCACTCACTCACAACGCATGGATCCACTGCACTTTGTCGTTGAACATCTCGACACGCACGTTGACGTACACTGTATCTCTCTCCTTCTCTCTCTCTCTCTTTCTCTCACTCACTCCTTCACAATGCATGGATCTACTGCACTTTGTCTTTGAACATCTCAACACGCATGTTGACGTACACTGTATCTCTCTCCCTTTCTCTCTCTCTCTCTTTCTCTCTCACTCGCTCACTCACAATGCATGGATCCACTGCACTTTGTCGTTGAACATCTCAACACGCACGTTGACGTACACTGTATCTCTCTCCCTTTCTCTCTCTCTCACTCACTCACAATGCATGGATCCATCTCCCTCTCTCTCTCTCACACACACTCACTCACAATGCATGGATCCACTGCACTTTGTCGTTGAACATCTCAACACGCATCTTAACGTACACCGTATCTCTCTCGCTCTCTCTCTCCCCCCCCCCCTCAACATTGATCCCTTCTTCCCATGATGCTTTTTGGTTTGCATTGTGATAGAATATTGAACTAGTACATGTAGTACTGCTGATGTACAACACTATTCTCATGCAACTGGAGGGTATATGTTCGGGTGCTATTTGTTGTTGTGGCTAAGAGCGCATGTGTGCGACCAGGTAGTTCCAGCATGCAGTGTGTTGCATTCGCTATATTGTGGTCTTACTTCCTCCGCGTCATCGAAATTGTCGCAGTTTGACAAGTGACTTGTCACTTGTTACTGACAACGCCATAAACTAAGCCATTCAAAATTTATTACACAGTATGCTAGTCTGAAGACTAGAGTAACGTTCCAGGGCAATTGGACTGAGAGTTTTCATGCAGAGATGAAGTCCTCGTCGTCGCTGATGTCAATGGACGCAAAAATATCGTTCCGAAATATTTCAAGGAAGGTTGAAAGTTGGTCGCGCCTCATCTCAAACGCTTTGACTTTCTCCACAGGACGAGAGCTGCTATACTTGTCGTCTGCTAGCTCTGGATGATTTCTACTTCACCACCAACGAAGCCTAGTAAGAATACACGATCGTTGCGAGGTCGGTTGATTACCTCGGAATCACCTCGATCTTGAAATGAACTTTTTTTAGCCGTGGCATGCCCACAGCTCATGCAGGTAAGTGTAGTATCACGTCCAGCGTGCCTTCTTTTTCAGCATCACTGGTATACCATGGTACGGCACCTGCGCGTGCATCACTAGCACTACGTGTAGAGTCTACACGCAGGTACAATCATGTACTAGTACTGAGTGTCTCAGCCAGAGCGACAAATTTTATCGCTGTTGCAGACATTTAGTTTGCCGACCCCTCGATGTTTCTCCAAGCGCTTCCACTTGTTCCACGAAGTCATTCTCACCCCAGCTAAGGTAAAACAGTGATGGGGCTTGAGTGAATGGCCATAAACACGAGAAATGTGCAGGCTGCAACGTTTGACTGATCTCAGCGAGTCGAAATTACCAGCGCAGCGACATCAGCGAAGAAATTGCGTCTAGTTCAAAAATTCCAGCTTCCAATAACAGAAAACAGAACTTTGTCGTCACCCTATACTGATGACTATCGCCTATGTCCGATTCCTTGCCTCTGGTACGAGTGCTGGTGAGTAAATACCGCGTTTTACACCAAAAGTCAAACTGCGACAATTTCGATGACGCGGAGGAAGTACAAGTACAAGCACTCATCTACACTACTTCGAAGAACAATCACAGAGAACCGTATGTTTTAACGTTCCCTGATATAACTATAAACCGAAGCACAACTGCTGCAAACATTTTTTAAACTGCCCACTTAGGCAAGATAGTAAAGACTAAAAGTAGAAGAAGTAAGACTAGCGGGTTCTTCCAGCTCCAGGACAGTATGAACTGGCAACGACATAACAGCATTGCATCGTACATGCATGTGGCCGTGAAGAAATAATAGTACGTTTCGTTGTGAATGCAAGCCTAAGGCGGAAAGCAGTCAGGCGTAATAGACGCAAGCCATAGAAACCAGATCTATCTATCTATGACGCACGTCACATGCATTCATGATAATCAATGCATCGTGGTTCATCACCATCGAACACAGTAGTACATGTACATTACACAGAAATAGGAGACTCAATCTACCATACCTCCCTCGTGAAGGAAAAGTGATAAAGAGCACATGAGTGAGTAAAAGACGAAGACAACAAGAAGAAAAAAACACAACAAAAACAATGGCAATTGGATATGAAAACTTGGTTGGAAAGAAAAGGACCAAGGACCTACAAGACATGCTAGAGCTGATAGCCAGTTAGTTGTTGAACATCAGTACTGTCGGCCAGTTTTGTGCAATGTTATCGCATGAGCTGATCGTCAAGGAACTGGTGGTGTTAGTGGACATTATAGCATATGTTTCTACCTCTCGTCTTGATTCACCATTCCACAAACGTAACGTCGTTACTGTACTATAAGAAGACTGTGTTATTACTCTTTCATTCTCGTGCCAAACAGCTAACTCAACTAAAACAAGTCCAATAACCTGCACCACCGAAGCAGGAACCTAAAACTCACACACCAAGGAAAACAAGCACCGATCTACGCCTACGGATCACAGACTCCCATCCCGATCCTAGCGTAGTGGCAAATGATACATACTAGTAGATGACAAAAGGTGCCGGTGTTAGGTGACAGCTGCATACGAATGCATGAAAGGGGTCAGACAGTTCATGTATCATGTGTACCGGCAGTT
Source organism: Sycon ciliatum (assembly GCF_964019385.1). Taxonomy (NCBI): domain Eukaryota; kingdom Metazoa; phylum Porifera; class Calcarea; order Leucosolenida; family Sycettidae; genus Sycon; species Sycon ciliatum. Next base: position 26,070,497 of record NC_088649.1, read on the forward strand.
GTAACTGGAGCCGACTGAAAGTCAATACATCAATACTAATAGCAGTGTTAGTCATACATGAAGCCCAGACTACAGAAAGTGTAGCAGTGAATACAAAGTATGTTGCATACGACGGGTGTTGCTTGTCACCTAGGGGGCAACAGCATAGCTTGTAGTTCCTTGGTCTTTTCTTTACTATGAATATGAAAACAATCACAGTTTGCCCAGTACTTGCACCTTTAACTTCCAGTGGCTCAAGATGATGAACTGCATGCTTGAATACCTTCCCAGCTTAAACTTCTACTATCCGAACAACACCATCCTTACCTGGATAGGTCATAAGCATACGTCCAAGTGGCCACTGTGCAATTGCTGTGTGCTAATCCATCACAAGCACGATGTCTCCTTTCTTAGCGTTACGCTGTTGTAGCAACCACATCACCTGGATGCCCAGCTTGGGAACAATCTCTTTCAGCTAACGTTTCCATACCTGATCTACTATACGTTGCACAAACTCCCAGCACTTCCTCGGGTGAACTTGAGTAATTGTAGATGCGTTGGCTTCAGCAGCAATAGTTGCCCTAGCATGGCCAGTGAGAAAGTGTTGTGGCAATAGCAGCTGAAGGTCTTCTTGCAGCAGTCGTTTCATTGCCTTGGCCCTTACCTAGAACACACCACCAAAGTGTGGTGCACTTGGTGGCTTGAAGTACCAGGTAATGTCGCGGTATGACCTTTTTGCTGCTAGTCTGGAGTAGTTGAGAAACTTGACAGCTGCTTTTACCTCTTGATCAGCAACAAGAAAATTGGCACCGTTGTCCGATTGCATCTCTTGTGGCACACGACGTCGCATGGTGAATCGGGGTCTAAGAGCCAGGAGAAAACCGTCGTTGCCCAGAGATAACCTCGAAATGACAAGCCCTAGTCAGCAGCATGTAAACACACATACATATCTCTTTGAGTTGTGACCGATCTCGACCCTGGCGTGCATAGAACGGGACGACATAGCCGGCACCAACTATGGCAGATGACTGATGTGGTCCAGTTGTCTTGAAGTCAGGAAGTCGTGGCATTGCTGGTGTTGCTGTTTTGATATGGCCCTTGCGGCAAAGAACGCACTTGGCCCGATGCCTCCAGGTGGCCTGCATCACTGGAGAGAAGCCACTCACCCGGCACAAGCTTCCACGAGTGCTGTGTGCTCCTCATCGTGAAGTGATACCTTTCCCAGTGTACGTCAACAGGCGTGTTGATGTGTTCGACGACAAAGTGCAGTGGATCCATGCTTTTGAGGGGGGCTGGATCACTGGAGAGAAGCCAATCTTATCATCTTGCGAGAGCAGTAGCGAGTGCGTGAGCAGTTCAGCTCCTTCTCTGCATGATCAAGTTGCTACAGACCTTGCAAGCTGATTCCATACTATACACCACTGCCACAGGTTATGTCTGTCAGCTAGCTACAGCAACAATATCCTCTTCATGAATTAATATTTTCTCGGGTCAAAATCAGCTCCCGAATGTCTACAAGTACAATACAGCATGATCGCATGTGCATGGACAGGATCCGACTGTGATGCAGCTCTCCTGGAAGGAAGCAAAGTTCTTCTGTCGCCAATGCCATCGCTTGCCAGTGTCACTCCAGAAAAAATAAATTTCAATTTCAGCAGCTACGCCTCCACCAAGACTACAGGGCATCTGATTTGACAAGGTATATCAGTGGGACTTGGAGAAGTCACAGTAACAGTTTGCAAGATCACTAGCAACAAGTATCAAAACATCAAAACAAACATAGATATTTAGAAAACCATACCGTCTCCTCTCCTAACATGTCGAAAACAACAATTACATTTTCCGAAAATGGACTATGAATATGAAAGCTCCTCCACGTTAAAAGGCGATTATAAACGTAAACGTCAAACTACAACATCGATGCCACCTCGATCGATCGATCCGAGATTCGCCTGCCCATCCTAGGATGGGCATTGGCCACCCTGCCTATCTTAGGATGGGCAGAATCGACGGACGGGCCGGAACAGTATCACGTCCAGCGTGCCCTCTTTTTCAGCATCACTGGTATACCATGGTACAACACCTGCGCGTGCATCACTAGCACTAATGGTTCATTTACACGGTACGCGGAGCAAAACGTAAAAGTTGTACACCAAAACGGAAGAAAACCAAAACGCTGGCCAAGGTGGAAGAATTTGAAAACGGAAATGTTGTGCCGGATAAATGTGGGTGTGTAAACAGTCGAAACGGTGTGCTGGCCTTGTTTTCCGTCACGTTTGTTTCGTTTTCGGCCGTTTACACGGATTCGACAATCCAAAAAAATGTTTTTACAATTTTCGTCATGTGACGTGTGTTGCCGTGTGCCTGTTTTCAAACATTACTTGAGTGTGATTGGTGCTTCCACGGCAACACTTGGCACATGACAAACTTTGGCGGATTCTTTGCTCTCGTGTAGACGCTTGAAAACGATACAAACGGAGACCACTTCGGATCGGCTTTGATCGTGTAAACGTACGAAAACGAAAGAAGAAATGCGGGACTGAAAACGGAAAACTGGCCGTGCGTTGTCGTGTAAACGCAGCCTAAGTGTAGAGTCTACACGGCTCTTGCAGGTACAATTATAGCAATAAAAACTGCTTTATGGCAGTTTTCTAAAAAAGGTTATTGTGTTCTTAGTCCATGGACCCCGTCTAAAAAGTAAGAAATTAACGAAATGTGATAGCTGAAAATTAAAATTTCACACAAAACCTCACAATAATCACAACACTTGAAATGCTGCTTTCAACTTTAACTTGTACTGCACCAACAATTGGCAACATGCATGCATAGGAAAGAGGATCACGAGGGGAAAAGATCTTCTACATGACTGATTGTAGCTTTTAATTCTGTGTGTGATTATTGTGAGGTTTTGTGTGAAATTTTAATTTTCAGCTATCACATTTCGTTAATTTCTTACTTTTTAGACGGGGTCCATGGACTAAGAACACAATAACCTTTTTTAGAAAACTGCCATAAAGCAGTTTTTATTGCTATAATTTCTTTTGTTTTTTCTGTCACCAATCAATGTAATGCGCTATATCAATATGTAAATGATGGCCTTCACATCATATCAAGAGGTTCATGTACTCTTGATCATATCAATACCGTATTATACGCATTGATGTCCAAGCCTTTTCTTGCAGAAAATGGCAATAGCATAATGCATGTCCTTCTGCGGGGAAACATGTGAGTAGTGGTCTGGTGGTGGTGATACTTATTTTATACGGAGATCATTCTGTGCATGTTGCTGTTGCAGAATTTCATGACTGTCATAAATTTGTCTTGCCTTTCAGATATTTTATATTTCCCCACCCTCGATCAGATTTATTTGAGAAATGTAGCCATGCGCCAGGTGCGTGTCGCAGATGTTTTTGTTGATTCTGTGTTTATAATGGTTTATAATCATGGGTTATCGTGATAAGGTCATCCAGCATCATATTGTAATAGGTAGCCGAGTGGTAGGCGCGGTGAAATCAACAATAATTACTTTTATTCTACTTTCAGGTACACACCTGAGATATAATCGTTCGTGAAAGAAGAAGCGGCAAAATAAATAACTTTCTCTCCGGTGCTCACCTAGAGGCTGAATCCTTATTCTTCGAGTTAGCTTTCATTGCTACCCAATCTAATCGAATCTAATCTAATCTTCTCTTCCTCAAAACAGAAATGCTCAGCCGCTTTTATGCAGCAGACGCCGTACGCTTACCTACGGAGATACACTAAATATACATCAGGCCAAGCTCCGTATTAGTTCCGTACTGCTTCCGTATTGGTCGGGCAGGGATACTACAATATTGCACTGAAATCGTAATCCTGTTGATGTAACTTTTGGAAGTAGTTCAATGACTTCAAACTGTTAGTCCACGATTTTCTAAAACAACACAGCAAAGGAGGAACAATAAACATGTATTAAAATGTAAACAAATACATTGCTGAGTCCGACACCTCGTTCCAACAACTACACTGACCCTGAGGATAAAAGGGACAAGGCTATGGTTGGAGGTACTGATACTGAGAGATAAACAAGGCACTCCATGATAATACAATCTTACACATTTTTTGGTGAGTATGAATGATATCCAGTCGAACCTCTTTAGGATGAACACCAAGGGACCGATGGTATTTATTCTGTGAGTTTGTCTTAACCTACATGTATCTTATAACCAATGAATACAATTATTTCTCCAATAGACATACGAATAGATTTCTTCTACAGCGAAAGATTCTAAGCCACACCGACTCATTGACTCGTCTCGTATGAAACAAAAGAGTCACTAGAGAGGTTCTGCAAAACGAAAATGCGTACAAACTTTCGCTCTACATCATGAAGTGCGAAACTACGCACGAACTTTCGTAACTTTGGACGCGAAACTTGCAGGGAACGCGAAATGAACTGTCGTAGGAAATTTCGTGAGATCGGGTCATGGCGTACGTGCACTTGGCCCGCGCAAACTACGAAAAACGGGTATTCAACCCGCACGCCCGCTCCAACCGCCAACAGTCCATCACAGCCACCTACCGGAAGCATGAGGCCGAGAAAAGGCGCGCGTACGAAGAACGCGTCCGGGAAGTTGAACACGCGTCTTTTTCTCCCATTGTGTTCAGCGCTTCCGGCGGCTACGGCAAGTCCGCCTCCGCTTTTTTCAAGCGTGTCGCCTCTATGCTCGCCGACAAGAGAAAGGAGCCCTTCTCCTCACTTCTTGCCTTTATTAGGTCAAGGGTTTCCTTTTCTCTTGTTCGTGCCTCCAATGCCAGCCTCCGTGGTCACCGCAGGCCACGGTCTCAAGATGCCCGCCAGAGAGTCATTGACTCTGATGCTTCTGTGGTCCTTGCTGCTGCAGAGTGCTTTCGGTAACTATCCGTGGTGTGTTTGGCTACTGTTCTGCTTCAGTACCCCCCCCCCCACTTTTTCATGATTTTGCATGTTATCGTTTTCTCGGATTCCGGTTTTCCACTCTGTTATGTTCGAATCCAAAGTCTGTTTAGTCTGTACACGATGTACGCAACTTCTCATTGTTTTTTTTTGTTTTTTTGTTTTTTTACCAGGCGTGGGCCATCCCCTGATCATAGGTGCCAAAGACTACATTTCAGATCATGCAAAAAAAAAAAAAAAAAAAAAAAAAAAACTACGAAAAATGTGCAGAACGCAAAGTTCGTGCAAAAATTCGTACACACTTTCGCATGGACTGTCGCGAAACTTCGTTCGAATTTTCGTTTTGCAGAACCTCTCTAGAGCTCTACTGAACCTTTCTTTAGCAACATGACGGCAACTTAAACAGCAACAGAGAAAGTATGATACATGTACTGCACATTCTTGCAGGTACTACAGGTACTACAAACAGATTGCAGATCGTAATTCTTGCTTTGGCGGCACGAAATTTTAATTGGGGCAGTGCATTCTCGGCGGTGCTCACAAATCAAACAGCCCAGACTCGAGTAAACAAATCCAATCATACAAGTACGAGATTTTCACGAGACTGCACCCATTGGCTTGTTTCGTATTAAGCAAACAAGTTACTGAACCTATCCACAATGGAGATTTTCCCTGATATGCGAATTATTTATTTGGCAAACTCGGTCAATGAGTTCTTGAACCTTTCCCTCCAGATTGGGAACTGCCAACGATAGTATGCCACTGACCAGTGCCTTACTTGTAACGTACTAATGTGCAATGAATATGAGTATTTCGACAACACATCTAACATAAGCCTTACCGTCAAGAAGGTGAACTCGCGTTCTTCGCACACTGTAGGCAAGGGCAAAGAGATAAAAATGGATCTAAATCCGAATAAAATCAGCACACGTTTCCGTAAATGAAAGGGTGAGCATAAGCAAATGAATCGAAGGAAACTGGTCAACTCATTGATCACCTGTCATTGAGTATTCCGTAAAAGGAGGCCTCGGCAGCGGAAAGCTAAATTTAGAAAGGAGATCCTGTCAGCTTTTCCATTATTTATTGCATTCCGCCCAAAATCAGCACACTTTTCGTAAATGAAAGAGTCAACACAAGCAAATGAATCAAAGGGAACTGGTCAACTCACCTGTCGACATGTCATTGAGTAATATTCCGCGAAAGGAGGTCTCAACAGCGCCGAAACGAAATAAGCCAGGCCAGGAGACGAAATATCCGAAACAGCTCATGCAAGAAGCAGTTCCAAAGAAGGAAGTTCATCCGAAAACGGAAAAGGCAACAACAAAAAGTCTGCAATGCACACGCATCCAGGCGAAGCGCCAGCACCCCAAATCAAGACTTTTTTATTTTCCGTGGCGGGAAATCGAGCTTTTCCAGGTATCTACAGCCTGTAGAAATTCAACGCTGAGAATTTCCAACTATTGTCCGGCTTTGGCCCTCTGCCACCGACCTATCCTTTGAAGGAGAATGCTGAAACCAGTTGGTTGCTCTTCAGTAGTTCTTTCTCTATCGTACACATATTTTTGTATGTCGACACATGCTGTGTGCGACGACGTAGACACTTCTCAACACTTGAGTGACTTGAATTTGGCCATGATGACCGAATGTCATTGGACCGTGGAGTCGAGTAGAGGGCTCAGGCTCGATCGGCACAACGGGTACGTATAGCACAAGGGTAGGGCTAATGATATATCAAGTTGTTTGCTGTGCACAACCTTGGGGCGGAATTCGGCACGAAATTCTCTGCTCGCCAACTGTTGAGTATACCATGCAATACGTAGGTTTAAACTCATGTTGCAGTGCTATCACGGTTGCAACCCTCTTTCAAATGTTGACATAGCCAACAACCACATAATCCATATCAAATCTTGCCCCTTGTTTTCTTTCTAAGTGTGAAAAATAGAAATAATACCAGTCCTAATCATTGGAAAATGCAAATCACGGTCTATTATCGACACATCGTACTGTCGCGGACATGGAAATCCAGTCGATTGACCGGGGCCGGCACCCTCAGCACGTACAGAACGTTGCATGCAGTGCACATGTTGATCCAATGCGACCATCAGCAGCGCATGATAAACCGTGCTACGGCTACATGGCCAGCGCCCTGGGGCCGCTATACGTGCGACCGGATTTCCTTGTCCACGACAGTAGTACCATGCAGCCTGGTAGTGCATTTGGAGCAGGAAAGTGAATGGTAGCACTGCGTTGGTGAACACATGAGCTGATGATAACCATGGTCGTCTTGTTGGTTTGTGTTGTCTCCAGTTCATTGCAGGTTGAACGAGGAATGAACGTCTACTCTTTCTTTCCAAAACTGGCTGGGCGCACGCCAATGAGACGGAAGCTAGTGCCAAACCAGTCCTTGGAAGTTTTGTTGTGCTGCTGGACTTTCAATCATCATGTAAAGTATATTCCGGTTTCTGAGTCTTCGTGTGCGCCTGAAGAGCTACACTGTGTAGAGATGTTGGAAGTTTATCCTGCTCACGACACTGCACCAAGTACAAGCACTTCCTCGGCACTGCCTGAGCCCTGTTCTGTGTTTACTGTGACCAGGAGAAGCAACTAGAAATTTGGAGCTTGAGCTGGAACGCTGGTGCTCTCTCTCTCTCTCTCTCTCTCTCTCTCTCTCTCTCTCTCTCTCTCTCTCTCTCTATCTCTCTCCCTCTCTCTCTCTCTCTCTCTCTCTCTCTCTCTCTCTCTCTCTCTCTCTCTCTCTCTCTCTCTCTCTCTCTCTCTCTCTCTCCGTCACGTTCTGCCACTGTCTGAAGCCGGTGCATGTGCTAGCATGTCGAAGCGCATTGTGTCTGAGTCAATCACTCACTCTCCTGCTCCTCCCTCATATGCCCAAGACAGTATGACCAACTGTGAATACAGTTCGCGCCCACATGTGAACTTGTGTGGTTCTCTTGTAGTAAGCTGCCACGTGTGTACTTGCACGTGTTGTGTACATGTGTGTGTGTGTGTGTGTGTGCGTGTGTATCTATGGGACTGCGTTCTACTATTCTCTCTCCGGTGCCTTCGAGGCCCACGCAACCCTTGTGGCAGTGGCTCGACAGCACAGGGCAGGAGTGTGCGCGCGTGCATGTGTATATGTGGGTGTGTGTGCGCGCGCGCGCGCGTGTGCATGCGCATGTGGGTGTGCGCGCGTGCATGCAGATCAGCAGCTGCAGATGTGTGTGTGGGTGTGTGCGCACGCTGATGCTCAGCTCTCCAGAATGATGTCCGTGTGCGTAGCCAGTGTATGGTGGCAACATAGCCTTCCTTCATGTATATGTGTATGCGCATACTATTTGGGATGCTTTCCTGTTTTTGGTGGGATCCAGTTCCATAGTTTTCTGTTCAATTATTTATGTTTATACAGCTGCTGTATGCATGTATTTGTAGTGCAACTTTCTGTCTTTCCGCTGGTCAATTTGTCGTCTTGATGGTGTTCTAATACTGATATACATAGTAAATATTACCCTCAGAAAGTGTGCTCGTTGTGAAGTTGTCCTTCTTTGGGCTCAAACCATCGTGTATAGGTAGATACATATCAGTGGGTTCGATTGGTGGCGAGAGGTCAGCCTAAATTGTTTGGGGCGGAATTCGGCACGAAATCCACGCTGAGTACTTTTTGACGACGAGTTGCGTCGGTCTTGAAAACTCTGGCGAGAAAGCGAGGAAATTGATGTCGCTTGGAGCTTTCCGCGAAACTTAGGGCAGCTAATGCCCGCACCTTCCCAAACATTGCCTCGGAACAAGACGATACCACCAGGGAAGCTCTTGTGAGCAAGGGATAAAATAGTCTCTTTTTGGCGATATTGAGCTGAGTTTCAAATTTCCCGGGCCTGGGGTCGGATTTGGAAAATAAAAGTGCAACTTTTAGGGCTCTTTTTCGGTGCTGGCGCTTCGCCTGCATCCGATGGTACGTAGGAGCCATGGAGTAGCTCCCTGGTCCAGGACCAGGTACCGAGCATCTTACGTAGAAACTTACGTAGCTACGTAGACAACGTGTTTGAATAGCGGTGTCGTTAGGTAGCGCCATGTGAACACAATAATAGAAAAGCTGACAGGATCGCTTTTCTAAATCATGTACGTTGTAGTAGTAGTACTGAGTGTCTCGGCCAGACGCCCAGAGCGACAAATTTTATCGCTGTTGCAGGCATTTAGAAAAGCGATCCTGTCAGCTTTTGTATTATTGTGTTCACATGGCGCTACCTAACGACACCGCTATTCAGACACTTTGTCTACGTAGCTACGTAAGTTTCTACGTAAGATGCTCGGTACCTGGTCCTGGACCAGCAGGGAGCTACATGGCTCCAACTATCGCGCGGCCGGCTGGCCGCATGCGTGTGCATTGCAGACTTTTTGTTGTTGCCTTTTCGCATGTGCATGCACGAGGAACTTCCTTCTTTGGAACTGCTTCTTGCATGAGCTGTTTCGGATATTTCGTCTTCTGGCCTGGCTTATTTCGTTTCGGCGCTGCTGAGACCTCCTTTCGCGGAATATTACTCAATGACAGGTGAGTTGACCAGTTCCCTTTGATTCATTTGCTTGTGTTGACTCTTTCATTTACGAAAAGTGTGCTGATTTTGGGCGGAATGCAATAAATAATGGAAAAGCTGACAGGATCTCCTTTCTAAATTTAGCTTTTCCGCTGCCTAGGCCTCCTTTTACGGAATACTCAATGACAGGTGATCTCTGAGTTGACCAGTTTCCTTCGATTCATTTGCTTATGCTCACCCTTTCATTTACGGAAACGTGTGCTGATTTCTCTTTGCCCTTGCCTACAGTGTGCGAAGAACGCGAGTTCACCTTCTTGACGGTAAGGCTTATGTTAGATGTGTTGTCGAAATACTCATATTCATTGCACATTAGTACGTTACAAGTAAGGCACTGGCCAGTGGCATACTATCGTTGGCAGTTCCCAATCTGGAGGGAAAGGTTCAAGGACTCATTGACCGAGTTTGCCAAAAAAATTCGCATATCAGGGAAAATCTCCATTGTGGAGAGGTTCAGTAACTTGTTTGCTTCATACGAAACAAGCCAATGGGTGCAGTCTCGTCTCGTGAAAATCTCGTACTTGTAGGATTGGATTTGTTTACTCGAGTCTGGGCTGTTTGATTTGTGAGTACCGCCGAGATTGCATTGCCCCAAATAAAGTTTCGTGCCTCCAAAGCAAGAATTACGATCTGCAATCTGTTTGTAGTACCTGCAAGAATGTGCAGTACATGTATCGTACTTTCTCTGTTGCTGTTTCAGTTGCCGTCATGTTGCTAAAGAAAGGTTCAGTAGTGACTCTTTTGTTTCATACGAGACGAGTCAATGAGTCCGTGTGGCTTAGAATCTTTCGCTGCAGAAGAAATCTATTCGCATGTCTATTGGAGAAACGAGAGAGCTTGGAAGCTCAGGGCCCTACGCTATGCTTTTTTGCTTGCTTATCATGCATGTAACGTGTCAAAGCTGTGATGGCCCTGGCTAGCGTTCTGGAGTCGAAGTTATTATCTGTCCTGACGTTTCCTGTGACCGGTAGGCATATGCGGATAATTCCGGCAGAAAAATTGGCAGAATTCGGTACTTTTTCGTGTAAGTTTCATGCATGTTTGGTATGTGGATAAAGAAATGGAGCAAAATTCGAGGAATTGCCCGCCATAAGGTTTGTATGGTTCTGCCAATTTCACTGCTTTTCGAGCAGAATCTGCCACCTTTTCGAGCATTATCCGCACACCCCTAGTGACCGGCGCTGACTCTGCCGATCACGGATGTTCTGGAGTCGACGGGATCTCTCTTCCGACGTTTACTGTGACCGGCGCGGACTCGCCCGTTCAGGATTATTTTGGGGATGACGGGATCTCTCTTACAAAGTATGTTTTTGCTGACGCATCCTGTCTTTTCTTCGGCAACTAAAGTCCATTCTAATAGCATTTCCTCGTCTCCCTACTTCGTGTTTCTTTCCAGAAAATCTCCCTATACAGCAGGGAGTCGTTTACATAATACGAATCCCTGCTATACATCTATATACGTTATAGTTATTATGCTATCGGCCTACATGCGAATCCCGGGCTGGTCGACAGGCGGCCCAGCCAGCCTGCCAGTGGGATCTCGGCCTCGCACACAAATCCACACAAGATGCTACTGCACTATCGGCCTGAATGCATTCCCCCATACACTTCGTATATATACTCATTCTCTTGATGGTACCGTACTCTTGATGGTACGGGACAGGTATGGGATAGCGCCGGGCATGCTGATGGCACAAACAAACAAATAATATTGTGGCCAGCTTTCTGTGCTGGTACGGTACGGTACGGGACAGATACGGGATACCGCCAAGTGTGACACAAACAAACAAACAAACACCAAATTAAAGCTGTGTGGACCCTGGCTAGCGCCAGACGTTACTGAAGTAACGTCTTCTGCATAGCTACGGGAATAATTGTATTCACTGGTTATAAAATTGGCTAAGACAAACTCACAGAATAAATACCATCGGTCCCTTGGTGTTCGTCCTAAAGAGGTTCGACTGGATATCATTCATACTCACCAAAAGATGTGTAAGATTTTATTATCATGGAGTGCCTTGTTTATCTCTCAGTATCAGTACCTCCAACCATAGCCTTGACCCTTTTATCCTCATGATCAGTGTAGTTGTTGGAACGAGGTGTCGGACTCAGCAATGTATTTGTTTACATTTTAATACATGTTTATTGTTCCTCCTTTGCTGTGTTGTTTTAGAAAATCGTGGACTAACAGTTTGAAGTCATTGAACTACTTCCAAAAGTTGTATCGACATCAACAGGATTACGATTTCAGTGCAATATGATGCTGGATGATCTTATCACGATAACCCATGATTATAAACCATTATAAACACAGAATCAACAAAAACATCTGCGACACGCACCTGGCGCATGGCTACATTTCTCAAATAAATCTGATCGAGGGTGGGGAAATCTGAAATATCTGAAAGGCAAGACAAAGAGTCATGAAATTCTGCAACATTAACAATTGAACATGCACAGAATGACCTCCGTATAAAAAAGTATCACCACCACTACTCACATGTTTCCCCGCAGAAGAACATGCATTATGTTAGTGCCATTTTCTGCAAGAAAAGGCTTGCACATCAATGCGTATAATACGGTATTGATATGATCAAGAGTCAGGGTGCGTTTGGTTGTTACGATCTAGAACAGGATCGAACAGCTGGTGCACACGGAGCAGCCTCATGCCAACCAAACGGTACTCCAGAAACAGAGCATATTTTTGTGAAAAATATGCCAAACTTGGTGCATTCTTCAAAATGTGTATGGGTCACCATGGTCACTGTGTACGGTACGACGAGTCCAACCCAAAAGCGTATGCACGTGATCATTTGGGACCAAAATCGATATTCCCGCCAGGTTTCACTGTGAAAAAGTGAAACTGCTCGGTCTGCTCTGGCCTCGAGGCCGGAGCAAGCAGAACATGTTCTGGCCGACCCAGAACAGGTGCAGTCCCAACCAAACGCGCTGTTCTGTTGAATCCTGTTCTAGTTCGTACCAACCAAACGCGCCCTTAATAAACCTCTTGATATGATGTGAAGGCCATCATTTACATATTGATATAGGGCATTCCATTGATTGGTGACAGAAAAAAACAAAAGAAATTATAGCAATAAAAACTGCTTTATGGCAGTTTTCTAAAAAAAGTTATTGTGTTCTAGTCCATGGACCCCGTCTAAAAAGTAAGAAATTAACGAAATGTGATTCTATTAAAATTTCACACAAAACCTCACAATAATCACACACAGAATTAAAAGCTACATGTAGAAGACCTTTTCCCCTCGTGATCCTCTTTCCTATGCATGCATGTTGCCAATTGTTGGTGCAGTACAAGTTAAAGTTGAAAGCAGCATTTCAAGTGTTGTGATTATTGTGAGGTTTTGTGTGAAATTTTAATTTTCAGCAATCACATTTCGTTAATTTCTTACTTTTTAGACGGGGTCCATGGACTAGAACACAATAACTTTTTTTAGAAAACTGCCATAAAGCAGTTTTTATTGCTATAATTTAGTTTGCCGACCCCTCGATGTTTCTCCAAGCGCTGCCACTTGTTCCACGAAGTCATTTTCACCCCAGCTAAGGTAAAACAGTGATGGGGCTTGAGTGAATGGCCATAAGCACGAGAAATGTGCAGGCTGCAACGCCTGACTGATCTCAGCGAGTCGAAATTACCAGCGCAGCGACATCAGCGAAGAAATTGCGTCTAGTTCAAAAATTCCAGCTTCCAATAACAGAAAATAGAACTTTGCCGTCACCCTATACTGATGACTATCGCCTATGTCCGATTCCTTGCCTCTGGTACGATAGCTGGTGAGTAAATACCGCGTTTTATACCAAAAGTCAAACTGCGACAATTTCGATGACGCGGAGGAAGTATTACATATCAAGACTCGGTGGAAACACCGGCCAATGTTAAAGAAAGTGGGTGATTGCCAACCACGGTGATAAATAAAAGTAAGGGGAGGGAAAAAGAAAGAGTAGCATAATGAACAGCAACAACAACTCCGTAAAAAAAGATATGATGTGAAGGCCATCATTTACATAAGGGCATTCCATTGATTGGTGACAGAAAAAACAAAAGAAATTATAACAATAAAAACTGCTTTATGGCAGCTTTCTAAAAAAAGTTATTGTGTTCTAGTCCTGGGTCTGGCCTAGGCTATAGAAAATTTATAAATTGCTTCCAAACTGCCTTAGACTCCGTCTAAAAAGTAAGAAATTAACGAAATGTGATTGCCGAAAATTAAAATTTCACACAAAACCTCACAATAATCACACACAGGATGAAAAGCTAGAAGATCTTTCCCCTCGTGATCTTCTTTCCCCTGCATGCATGTTTGTGCAGTACAAGTACAAGTACAGTGTCAGACTTAACAAGTGTTGAAAGCAGTATTTGATTGTCAAGTATTGTGATTATTGTGAGGTTTTGTGTGAAATTTTAATTTTCGGCTATCACATAACGTTAATTAATTTCTTACTTTTTAGACGGAGTCTAAGGGTGCGTTCCATAATTCTCTAGCTTCTAGGAGAAGAAGAAAAGAGAAGTCGAAGAAACTGGGATTCTTCAAGAACGGGTCTCGAAGAATTCGGGGATATTTTGCAGATGTCAAGCAAAATGAAGCGCCAAAATGGCCGCGATCTTGAGTGCCACGAATATAGTATGCGACGTGCGTATGCGAAAAGGCAAATGCGTACACTCATGATGAACACGTGGCTTTTAGCCTAGTTTGCATGCGCTGATCCCAAACCGCGGGAATCTCCAAGTTTCAACCACCTCTGAAGCTTGGAGAGCTTTGGAGAGCCTCCTAAAATTCGGAGAGGATATAAGACCAGCTCTCGAACTTTTCGGAGAGTCTCCAACTTTTCCGAGAGGATTTAAGAACGCACCCTAAGGCAGTTTGGAAGCAATTTATAAATAGGCCAGACCCAGGACTAGAACACAATAACTTTTTTTAGAAAGCTGCCATAAAGCAGTTTTTATTGCTATAATGGCACTTGTTGTTGTTGTTGTTGTTGTGTGAGTGCGTGTGTGTGTGTGTGTGTGTGTGTGTGTGTGTATGTGTTTGTGTGTGTGTGTGTGTGTGTGTGTTTGTTTTCTTTCCTTTTCTTTTCAGCTGTCTTGTCCTGATCATGCCTCATGCGTGTTGCACAGCATAGTACGTTTCCGCTCCTATTCCTTCTTCAACACACGCTAGCTGTATTACTTTGTTCTTGCCCGTACAAGAGGCTTTTGTAGGTTTAGAATCAAGGGTTTTCGTAGGGTACCGGGTAAGTACTTTTTCATGTACAGTACAATATAGTACAGGACTGCATGCGGCAAGTAGGACTCGCCTATCCGCCCCCCCCCCCCCCCCAAAGCGTCGAGGAGGTAGGGGCGCTCTGGCCTAGCCTGTTGGCGGGATTTTACGGTAATTGTAGTTTTGTCAACAAAACCGCATGCACACTATCCTTCGTTTGTACGTAGTGCGAACGTATTTGACACACATGCTGTGAGTTTTCGTAACCCCCAAAACTGGCAAAAGTGTGCAACTCTACATATGGGGTCTCTTTGTGCGTATCACTCATTTTGTCTATCGTACAGACTTTCAACTGAGCCTGAACTCGACCCGGGTTGAAATTTCTCATGTAACCAAATTTGCAAAGCCTAAGGCTGTGTTTACATGAGAAATTTCAACCCGGGTCGAGTTCAGCCCGGGTTGAAAGTCTGTACGATAGACAAAAGAGGTGAGTGTTTACATGAAGACAGTTGACCCGGGTCAAATACTTATATGCCGCCAAAAGTCCACTTCTACAGTCCTGTATGGTCACGTGAATCCGTTCGCGCGAAATTTGCATCTGCAGTGCCGTTCAAACCTGGCGCGAGATACGCACAGAAGTACGTTTGTACGATTTTCTTGACCCGGGTTGATTTCAACCCTCCCCTTGGGGGGAGGGTTGAAATCAACCCGGGGCGAAATTTCAACCCGGGTCAAGCGCAATGCGTCATGTGAACGCGCCATTCATTTTGTGCACATGGCGGGTTGAAATCTGACCCGGGTCGAACTCAACCCGGGTTGAAACGCTTCATGTAAACACAGCCTAACAGTATAGCATTAGTGCATGAACCCGGTACATGTAGTCCCGCACAGTTCTTCTTTCACAGTCATCAGTACCATTGCCAAGAGAAGGAGCACTTTGGCCCTGCTTTTCCGAAAAGCACTACTAGTACTTGTATTTCTCTGTACGACCAATCGGCATTTCGCAACAGAAGGAGGGCTGTCGAGAGAGGGAACCCAAGTTCCTATGTGACATAATATCTTTGGATCTCACAGGCTGTTTGCAACGAAGACATCATGAACGTTTCAAACTTGTGTGTAAGTACTCAATATTTCTATAGCTGTTAGTTTTCTTTGTTGTCACTTGTAGACAACTACTGTGTTATCAAGAACATAATATTACTATGATAAGGGGTCGTCCGTATTATTTGAAAAATTAAAAAATCCGTCCTTATGCAGAAAGGCCAAGGGGTGGTCAAGAGCAGGGAGTAGTACAATACCATATATTGCGCTGGCGGAATTTAATTTTTCGATTTTTCGTACTTTTTTTTTTCGTCAGTGACTTTCATACACTTGTTGCACTGACATGTAGTGCACTGTAGACGTAGTGTAGGATCGCAAACACCAGTATGATATACCGGTACATGACTCTTTTGTAGTTGTAGGACGTGCATGGCCGTCGGTAGACCTACTCACTTTACTTAGCTACTAGTACTTGACATTCATGTACATGCAGGTGCAATCAGTGAACATGGGGTCAGGACTCAGGAGTTCTTACTTTCGAGCCGGGCATCGGTAAAAATCAAAAAAATAATGGAAAAAATGGGAGGTGGGTGAGTGGGTAAGAGAGAACTTTGCACGAGGACGGATTTTTTAATTTTTCGATAATTACGGACGACCCCTAAGAGCAAATCGGCATGCCCTTTAACTTAATACAGTTGTGGCAAGTGAAATCCAACACTTAGCATAATGGACTGCACCATGCAGTCTTCAGCCCCTGCAGCCCTCCATACAGACAGTACGAGGTCATTTGCTATTTTTGGTCACTCTAAATAGCACCCCATGATGTTGGTTTGTAAGATAACTTAAAACCCTTTCTTGATTTCTACTGGCACACTTATGCTTTACCACCACCCCACACACCTGAAGGCATAGAGTTGAAGCATGTGGTCACAACTTGACCTGATTCATGCATTGCCCTGCTCTAGAAATGGTTCATGAATCCGCCCAGCCCACATTCCTTCTCCGTTTCTCTCCGATTTTCTTTCCTTTCAGTTGCATCTTCCTCTCTGCTCTGTTTTATTTTCTCTTTTCGTTCGTCCCTCTTGATATTTGTACTTTGTATTGTTGAGGTAACGAACTGAACTAATAAAAACCAAACCCAACCAAACCATAGAAGGTGTCTTTTTCTACTGCTTTTTCAATGCGAGCAATTATTGGACAACTAAATTAAATAGCATCTAGCAGCAGTCTGCAATGGTGTGAACAAGTAAAACTTGCCCAGGACATGAAAATGGGGTAAGGCTATGCCTATGAGACCGGCTGATATGAGTTCTAATGACAGGCCATAGCAAGCTTTTCAAGGCTTTTCAATGTGACACACAATTTAAAGGGTCACTAAAGGTTTTTCACGGACGTAATTATAAAGAAAACGCCCAGAAAGAAACGGCCTTCACCGCTAAAAATTGGCACGAAGAAACTTGAGGACCACAAGAAGACACTCTTGTCAAAGATTTGTCCACCAATGAAAGGACAACAACTCAGGAGGTTTCTACTTCCATATTTAACTGATTTATCTAAAAATTACGATGTCCAAAAATTGCGAACCACCTCGTACATGTGTTACATACAACTTTATCTGTCTGATGACAAAACTCGTACTCATCACAGTCAAGGTTCAAAAGATGCTGGCAAAAATGAATAGGGATTGGATACCAATACTCCTTATGTGTACCATGTTTGTGAACTGTGTGTATCTACACTGTGACCTTTCGATCTGTTTGGGATGCATACGGCTCTATAGTACAAATTAGGTGCAGTACATTACATCATTGGTGTCCATTTGTGGCGTTGTCCCCTATGATAAGTGTCGGATTTCACTTGCCACAACTGTAGATCCGCAAACAGCGAAAGTTTCACACATCACGTGGTCTAAATCTCATATCGTACTTTCACCGCTCGTGCTGGTCACGACAAGCAGCGGATTAAACGTTCCAGCAGGGGTCTCATCGATTGGCAAATCTGGATTGAGTGCGGGCACACCGTGTAGTCCGAGCAACGCTGGCCCAATCGACCTCAACAAGGGTGTAGTTCGCAACATGTACGCATATTGAACAAAGATGATGTAAATGTTGTCAAAAAAGCACCAACATTGTTTGAATTCTTTATTCTCACTATGGCACCATCGCCAAGAAGAGATACATTTATGAGAAGGTGAGATTGTGGGCTAAACAGTTGGAAAGTGATTTACATCACTTTAAACTTTACAAGTATGGGAGAGGGTGAGCGCTGCAGGAGCAGATTGAGTTAATCAGCAGTGAGCAGATTTCTTGTTTGAAAGCAGGTCGGGAGGAGACGTCATGAATGCTAGCAGGGAGGGCATTGTAGTATTCTAGGGACTTGTACAGTGGGGAGTCTTTACAGCGATCGGTTCTCGAGGGTGGGAGGTGCCAAGTGCGTGCGGGTCGAAGGCTGTACTGGGCCGTAACCTGAGCGGGGGTGTTGAGCATGCGTATGTGTTGTGGGGTATATTGATATTTTATGGAGTGAGCAAGCTGTTGTTGTTTTTGTTGTTTATTTAATATACATCGCATGTCAAACGGGCAGTTCTGCCCAATACCGTAAAGTACCGTTGATCCGCCCCCACCCCATGCCGTTTACCAGCTGGTTTTTCGACAGGGGGGGGGGGGGGTGGGAATTAGATCAAGGCTGTCAAGTGCAGTACGATGTACAACAACTTGGAGGATCAGACTCTATGTGCTAAATTGTGCACATTCTCATCCTGGATTGGCACATATTGAGTACAGCAAAGCAAACGTCGGTTCAACATCGTATTTCGTTATCTACGCCGAAATCGCTTCACAGGTAGAAAATCGACATGGGGTGGGAATAAGAGAGGGGGCGGATCAACGATACTTTACGGTATTATGAAAGCGATGACAACCAGTAAAATGAGTCAGAGATGAAGAGAAAGTAAAATTATAATTATAATACGCAAATGGAAGTAACAGTGAGGGGAGGCAGGGTTAGGACGAGCAGGAAAAAGGTTCGAATTATAAACACGGGAAATTGTGGAAACAAGGTATGCTATCGATTTCCATGTTTAAAAAGTTCCTTGGCTCTCCATCTGAGAAAAAGAGATCTCAAATTTACAAGTCGGGTCATCGTAGTATGATTCTATCAAGCCTCATCAACAGGTTACGAAAGCCATTGCATTTAACCGAATACAAATACGCGTAGCATGCGTTTGAATCCACCGTCAGTTACTAGCGACTTCATATTATCGGGCAGGCCATTCCAGAGGCGGTAGCTGGCTCGACACCTCGGTTGAAACACCTCCTCCAGCAACGAATCCACATACATAGAAATGTACGCACTCACCCGTCAGATCATTAGCTTCGGCAGATGTATCGTGCAATACGGCGAGAAGGCACTCTCCTCAATAGGCAGCTGAAGTCACAGTATTACATCAGAGAGTTTGAAAATCGTCACCATGACCCACGAGGCTAATGGGCCAGTATCAATAGCTAGTCTCGTAGAACAGCAGTGAGGGCTGCACCAGCAGCCACACTCGCTGATCTGATGACTACTAGTGCCCTTGCCGAGATCGTCCATGACCCTGCCAGACCAGTCAAGGTGCCCCTGCCTCTTGCAGACCCCAATGGCGCTACCCTTTTGGAGTTTGATACTGTCAGCGTCGATGCCATCTCGACGTTGCTTGAATCTCTTGCATCCAGCGAAGCCACCGGCTCCTATGATATTCTGTCCGGCATCCTGAAATAATGCAGAGATTAAGTCTCGTATCCCCTAACTTTAATCGTCCCCCAGTCCCTTAGGTCTGGCATCTTTCCTGCTGCCTACAAGATTGTCCATGTCTGCCCTGTTTACAGATCCGGTGATAAGACCTCAGCCACCATCTACAGACCAATCTCACTGTTACATATCGCTCCCAAGACCCTAGAGAAGATTGTCCACAATTTGTCACTTCATATTTCTACCAGAATCCAGACCTATCTGCCATAGCAGCTGAACAATTTGCATACCTCTCACATCATAGCTGTGAGGATGCCCTGACACTTTGCATAGACAGAACTTGACTAGAAGTCTTTGCGGATATGGGCAAGGCGTTCAACCGTGTGCACCCCACAGGTCTACTGGATGAGCTAGCCGCAACTGGCGTAGGCACCACTGTCCTCAAGTGATTCTCAGACTATCTCACGAATCGCAGTCAGCAGGTTACTGTCAGTGGCTACAAGGGTGACACCAAACCCTGTACAAGAGGGGTCCCCTAGGAGTCTGTTGTCGGGCCTTTGCCTTTCTGCATGTACCTTCGCCGAATACCCGAACTTATTCGCGAGAGTATGGAGCAGCTGCTCGCTGATGATATTGCGTTCTATGTATCCGGCTCTGATGTGGCTACAATCATGCTACGCTTGAAGGATAGTATTCGGTGGCTAGAGCATCACCTCGATGAAAATGGCCTTCGGTTCAACTCCTTTAAGACACAGGTCATGTTGATGCGGCGTCCTGCCCCGCCTGCACGAGCCCAGCCTTGTAAAGTGTACCTGACCTGTAAAGATATTGTCATTTCCCCTGTCTCTACTGTGAAATACCTCTGTATACTAATCGATGATTTTTTTATCTAGGATTTGCAAGTAATGTGTATGTGCACTGTTTGAAAACTATCCCATATACTGTATAACACCATTATTTCGGTGTAATTTAAATTTCGGTAACTTCGGTACTGGTCCTGGATCACCTAATTTAACATTACACCTAAATTTTCCGAAATACCAAAAATATGTAAAAATCACGAAAATCACTGTCAAATTAAAAAAATCAACTTGTATACTGGTATACCGGTAGTACATTGTACATACATAACATGTACCGGTATACATATGTGGAGCCTTTTGGCCTTGCTTGGCGGAGATATTAGTGCAAGACGGTTTTTTTTTTTTTTTTTTGGTGCCATGCAAATTTATCCTTACACCGAAAAGTCAGGGGTGGGCTTTTACCGAAATTTTACAACACCGGAAATAAGGTGATATACAGTACCCAGGCTGGTAACGGTCAGCCACATTGCGATGAAAAATGCATTTGGTTTAGATAGAATGATCCCAACTGCATTAGTTCTACAACTGTGTCATCTGCATTCGTTTGAGTAAAGAGTTAATTTGAAACTATACGGTTTTGTCTATCACTACTTGTCATCAATTGCTAGCAACTCCTTCAATCACTGTTTACCCTGCGTTCAGCTGGCCCGCACACAAATGAACGTACTCGTGGCCAGGATACAGCTGCCTTAGTATTACCTACTGTAGAAATTGAGTATGGACTGCACTCGGTTTCATTTCTGGCGGCAGGTCGGTGGAATGCTATTCCTCCAAATTGTCGTCGGGCACAATCTGCTGATACATTGGCTCACCTCACAAAGATTCACCTAGGGTTCCCTGTAACAATGGCGGGGCCATGCCTGTTGGGACTCCCTAGTCTAATAAACACTACTAATACTTCTACTACTACTAGCCCAGCCACCTTCAGTTATGTGCCCTGCTAGAAGCGCATCATGGCTTCCTTTAAATGCTTTTCTGCTAAATGGGTTTCTGTAGTATAGCGGACTAAAGAATAGGAAACGTGTCACTCAATATTGTATTATGCTTTTTTTTTAGAATGAGGTCTGTCTCGTTATCCAGGAAACAACATATGAGCAACGTTGCCGCAGGGGCCTTATCAGAGTTTAAAGCCAGCTCAATCGTAATTTTACTACTCTTGATATTAACATGAGAGAGCTTGGAGGCTCAGGGTCCTACGCTAAGCTTTTTTTTTGCCTAGCTCATGCATGTTATTAGAACTGATGGAAATGTTTTGTTTCCATTAATTTGCTATAGTGTTTTACTTCGACCATGACGGCTACAATGCCCAAACATACCATAACGAACTGATCGGCTACATCATTGTACTGCAAAAGTTTCCATCTGTTCGAATAACATGCATGATGAGCTAGGCAAATAAGAATAGCGTAGGGCCCTGAGCGAAAGAAAATAACTTTCTCTTTGCATTCGAAGGTAATACGACACCGTCTACCACCTTGATGACCAAGGCGAAAGAGCATAGTGATGCTCTAATTTTTTCATCTCTCCTAATTTACTCAAGACATAACCTAGGATTCGAACCCGCACTATCACACCGTATGCATCCCCCCGATACACTTCGCATACATACTCATTCTTCCAAGCTGCTGCACGTTATGATCTTGCATTTGAAAGCCCTATTTGAATATTGTGGCCAGCTGTCTCTGATGGTACGGTACGAGACAGGAACGGGATAGCGCCAGGCATGCCGACGTACGCGACGGCACAAAACAAACAAACACATGGCATTAAAGCTGTGTGGACCCTGGCTAGCGCAAAACGTTACTGAAGTTACACCTTTTGCATAGCTACGGGAATAGCAAAGTCTGGTAATTCGAACCTCAAAACGGGCATATGTTGTGGGGGTTGGATAATTGGAATGCCCTGGCATACTGGGGTTTGATTTATCCAGATTCTACCTATATTTTTGCACCTCAGCGTTGACTTTCTCATCTCCTCCACAGACTTAGAATGTTTAGCGTCCTTGTGTACGTATACAAATATAATAATTAGGTAATTGATAACACTGCTGTGTTGTATTTTTGAGTTTCTACCAGAAGACGTTTTCTGTTCTGTTCTGGTTGTGCGTCTGGTCATTTCCTTTGGATATTCGCAGGTCTTAACGGTAGCTGTGATTTGTATGGTGCTAGCTTGGAGTGAACCTTCCAAAGCCTGTGGTTCGTGTACATGTAGCAACGGAGTTGTCATGTCGTGCCCAAACATTGTCCAAATGTGAGTTCTACATGGTCTGGCGTTTGAAAGCTTTAACTTACGTATTCATAGCAGCAATTACTTCCTCTGCGTCATCGAAATTGTTGCAGTTTGACTTTTGATATAAAACGGGGTATTTACTCACCAGCACTCGTACCAGAGGCAAGGAATCGGACATAAGCGATAGTCAGCAGTATAGGGTGATGGCAAAGTTCTATTTTCTGTTATTGAAAGCTGGAATTTTTGAACTACAGTCCATTCAGAAAAAAATGAACTTCTAGCTTTTGGCCATAAATGGGTCAAACGTTGAGTTTTTTTAGAATTTTTTCTGCAATCCCATATGGAATCCTCTTCCAATTATGTTTCTGAAGTTTTTTTGTCCAAAAAGCAAGCCATAGCAAGAATAGGATTTCGGCCAGGTTTTGCCCCAAAAGCACTGAATTGGGAAAAACCATCAAAATCCAGGCCGTTTGACCCCGCCTGCAACAGTGCATTCTGCGGCTCGAACCCCAGTTCAGGCACTCTTTTTGGACTCTTTTTCAAATTTCAAAGTTCGCAGCACTGCACTGTGTACAATGAAATCACGAAAAATCGCCAAATAAGGGAGCTCGCCAGAGCCAGGACCCATCTTTTTATGAATGGACTGTAGACGCAATTTCTTTGCTGATGTCGCTGCGATGGTAATTCCAACTCGCTGAGATTAGTCAGGCGTTGCAGCCTGCACATTTCTCATGCTAATGGCCAATCACTCCAGCCTCATCTCTGTTTTACCTTAGCTGGGGTGAGAATGACTTCATGGAACAAGTGGCAGCGCTTGGAGAAAAATCGAGGGATCAGCAAACTAAATGCCTGCAACAGCGATAAAATGTGTCGCTCTGGCTGACACACTCAGTACATGATTGTACCTGCAAGAGCAGTGTAGACCCCACACGTAGTGCTAGTGATGCACGCGCAGGTGCCTACCATGATACCAGTGATGCTGAAAAAGACGGCGAGCTGGACGTGATGGTACACTTATCTGCATGAGCTGTGACCACACAGCTAAAATAAATGAGCATGCCACGGCTAGAAAAGTTCAATTCAAGATCGACGTGATTCCGCCGACGGTAATCAACCGACCTCGCAACGATCGTGTATTCTTACTAGGCTTCGTTGGTGGTAAAGTAGAAATCATCCAGAGCTAGCAAACAACAAGCATAGCAGCTCTTGTCCTGTGGAGGAAGTCAAAGCGTTTGTGATGAGGCGCGACCAACTTTTAACCTTCCTTGAAATGTTTCGGAGAGATATTTTTGCGTCCATTGACATCAACGACCACGAGGACTTCATCTCTGCATGAAAACTCTCAGTCCAACTGTCCTGGAACGTTACTCTAGTCTTCAGACTATCATACTGTGTAATAGGTTTTGAATGGCCTACAGTCCATTTCAAAACTATAGACGCGTACCTAGGCAAAAACCGTTATGCCAGCATCTATACCACATAAAATCTGTGATCACTTTGTGCATAATTTATTTCAAATTGGGCGTCTGTTATCCAATCGTTTTGAAACTATATGAGAGTATTTGTGGAGCGGTCCTGAGCAATATTCCGAAAACTATTCTCAAAGAGGTCCAGCCAAATTTGAAATATTTCAAAAACCCTACGAAATGGACTGTAGCTTATGGAGTTGTCAGTAACAAGTGACGAGTCACTAGTAAAACTGCGACAAATATTTCAAAAACCCTACGAAACGGACTGTAGCTTATGGAGTTGTCAGTAACAAGTGACGAGTCACTAGTAAAACTGCGACAAATATTTCAAAAACCCTACGAAACGGACTGTAGCTTATGGAGTTGTCAGTAACAAGTGACGAGTCACTAGTAAAACTGCGACAAATATTTCAAAAACCCTACGAAACGGACTGTAGCTTATGGAGTTGTCAGTAACAAGTGACGAGTCACTAGTAAAACTGCGACAATTTCGATGACGCGGAGGAAGTAGAAATATTCAGCACTTGTGCCCATATTAGTATTCACATTGAACACTATTCAATGATGGAGTTATTCTTTTGATCCTTTTGAATACATGAAACACGTTTTGATGCAGATAATACATAAGGGTCTTTTCAATAACGATGTTGCATGCCTTTTGCTATACAAACGTCAAGGTGATACAAAGGCACAAAGTCGCATAGATCAACTGATTTGCCGAGTTGGAGAACCAGCTTTAGAGTTACACAAACAGGCGATGGCGTCTCCTTTTATACATGTAAGCGACATACACGGCATGGCAAGGTTATTGATAATAGTTATGGGAAGTAATGGGGAGGGGAGGAGAAAAAATCACAAGTGAAAGAAATCACAACTGTAAGAGAATAAATATATTAAAGTCGGATGTAGAACCAACGATAACTGTAGAAATGAAAAGGACATTTTAATTCGAGTTAAGAGTAACTCTCCATCACTGTAACTAGATTCTACATACTAGTGTTAAAACGATCTCAACCGGTACTCGTTAGCTCGCTCGCCAGAAACTCTGCTCGTTTGTGCGGCAAGCTTGTTTGCACTAACGAACACCGTACACCGTACTCCGTACACATGGCAGTACATGTCGACCGGGGAGTCGTAAAATATGTTACGATTCCCTGGTCGATAGAGGGTCCAGTCCCGCTCAAAGTGAAAATCACTCGCAGTTATTGTGTCTGGATGCCTGCACCACACTTGAGTTACTTGTGCTGTCATTGCAGCTTTGGTGGACTCTACTGATGTCTTGTTGCGCATCTGAGTGAAAGTTACGCTCAGTCGTTTGGAAGTTTTCTCCCGCGATGCAGCGAAGACCAGGGCTACTTGCAATCTTTGCAAAAAGGTCTATTCTTACAAAGGCTACTTAACCACGGTGCCGAAAAGACATCTCGACACCAAACAGCAGTCCAAAGTGAAGCAGCAGCAACCCCAATTATGCCAGTGGTGATAATTTGCGGTGATAATTTGAACCAGCTGAAAAATCGAACTTTGAAAAAAGTACATCCAAAAATTTATAATTGCCACATCAATGAAACTCGTTAGCTCGCTCGATAGCTTCCTCGTTAGTGGAACTGATCGTTCTTTTTTTTTATAGATATGCTCGCTTCAACACTACTATGTACAGTCAGAAAGTGCAAGAACTAGGCACAAAACCGACATAGTACTGAGACATCTTGAATCGTGGTTCGACCTTATTGTCCATTGGTCTTGCCAGTATCGTCATCGCAATGCATGAACATCTGCCAACGTCCTTCACAGCGGAGACTTTCAGCTCGTGCTTATCTTGCTTGCGCTCACCTTTCCTATCTGATGTTATTTCTATAACTTAGAACCTTTCAAGTTGGAAGGCTGTTGGAGTGCACATCCAAGATCTGCTAAAGCTGTTAGCCAGTTAGTTGTGAAACCAGGGCTGTTCCAAGTGCGACATTTATCAATATGGTGGCGTACCGTAGCAACCCGCATCGCAACAGCTCGCGTACGCACAGCGTACCGACGCATGCAGTCTTTCTGCACATTTTTCAAATTTATCGAAGAAAGTTTTTGTTTTTGGGGCGATAGATTCGTGCCTTAGAGAGGTCGTATGATGCCATGCTGGAGGAGAATAAGTCTACCCAGACCTGGAAGCCTCCCTTCGGCGAAGTACTGAAGTTAGTATGTCCTCAATACAGTCAATACAGGAATTGTTTTCAAGACGATGCAGTGTAATAAATTCTAGTAATGTAGTGCATCATGGAATTCGTTGTGGTTGAAACTTCGGAACACGAAGGGGCCACATTTGCTTGACTCGCTACCATCATGATGTCAACAGATGGAACCCCACTGCTCTTATTCTAGAACATGTTCTCCCCTGAGGACAGCTTACAGCCAGATTTCCGTGCATAAGAAAAGGGCGCAAATAAATCGTTAGACTGATTGCAATTCATCTTGGAGAAGGAGAAGGATATTATTCGATCGTCTGCTACTCTCTCAACGCAATATTGATGACATAGCAGCTACATGTACGTCTCTTCATGCGTGTGCTCTTCACCTTTGGGGGCAGTGTGAGGATTTTAGGATTCCTGGAAATCAGATTCTGTACACTATTGGACAGCAGTTTCTGCATTGCACATGCTCCACAGTGCTCATCGGCAAGGATGTTGAATTTGCGTGTACCCCTTCACCACCCTGCTCTCCATACTATTCCAGATCAGCACTAACTGAACATTAAAGTGTTTCATTTCCAGTAGAATGTGCTCCTCCAATAAGTGCGGCATTGGAGGTGGTGATATTTATTGCCACAGTTGCACTGCTGATATTCGTCATGAAAGAAGCAATGGATGTTGGTCAAGTCAACCAGTGGGCTTGCAGTGATAAGCAAAGTACCACAATACATCAACAAGTGTCATAGCATGGCGGAGTTGGTTGCCCGCAACGCTTCCATGTTGGTGTTGTTAGTGTAAAAATAGAGGATATCTTCCAGTCTCTAACTTTTAAAGCACATGGACCTGCTATAGGTGCAATCCTATAAATGCTTGTTTCAAGTCACAGAATTATTTAGCTTCTTACAGCTTGGATTTAATTCGCCGTATTGGAATTAATGTTAAGAAGAGGTTGATGCGACTTCGGTGATAATTGTTGAATTGCGTGTTGCTCCCTACGTGGGAGCTTGCTCTATTCCTGCCGACTTGAATTCTCACTTGACCGACTTCTTATTTTAAATTGAATTCATGGACATCTGTCAATTCAGCAGGTGAACTGCATTGCCATCGAGCCCTGAGCCAGCTCCATGGGAATGGCACGGTCATGAAGATGCGTGATGCTGTGTATCTTATTCGCATCAGAATAAAAACCTGTTTGTTTTGGCGACACACTCCGGTAGCAACTGATGCTCCGCATAATGCAGCTTGTACAGTAGTCCTCACTGCAGAAGAAAGCAGTTTAGGAGGGACTCTAGTGAGGAGTGTACGAGGATAGCCTATTAGTGTTCTACATAATCATTTGTCGCTTCATGTTTACACGATTGAAAACGATTTGCGTTTACACGACAACGAAATACAACCCAACCGGAATGATATCGTTGGCTTTACTACTATCGTTTACAGGACAACGACCGAAACCGATACCTAAACGGAACGAATTGGAAAAGCACTTCAAAGTGTTTTGAAAAGTTTTCAACACGTTTTCATTCTCGTGTAAAAGGTGAAAACAGGGAAAAAGATTGAAAACGGAGTGCGGTCAAGGAACCCATCTTTGCCAGAATATAACTAGCGGGAAACAACCATTCCTTGCGACCACCAGCACGTACCAACTCCAACTAACGTGTTACTTCCCGCCCTTGCGCCAAACCAGCACGTGCTAACTCTAGCCTGATCGCCCGTTTTCCGTTTTAGTGTAAACGGTTCAAAACGATTTTCCGTTCTCGTGTAAAAGATTTGAAAACTATTCGAGGCCAGCCCGTTTTCATTATGTTTTGTTTCGTTTCATTTTGTCTTTGTGTAAACGCAGCCTTATTCCCGTAGCTATGAAAAAGATGGGGTACATGGACCGCACAGCATCATCAAAGACAGCTCGTCACCTTATTCAAATAGGGCTTTCAACTGCAAATTCATAACGTGGTTGTTGTCAAAACTTTATTCTCACGGTACCCAGTGACCAATAAGCGATAATGGTGTGAGAGAGGAGGAAGAGTGATGAAAAATTGGGTGAGCAGGGATTAGTGAATACGTGTATGGGCAGGGTGGTCGCTACACGAGCATACAGAGTTCTGCAACAGCAGGGATATCTGGGATTTGAAGAGAGTGCCAGAAGGGATTTCGCGAAGCTGGGTGGACAAGCAATTTTAAAAGTAATGAAGGACATTGTACAGGCAGAATGGAGACAGGGATCAGTGCTTCCGGTCTGGAGTCCGACCTAGGATGTGGAAGACGGCCAACATGGTTTAAATCCACAAGCAATCTTCCCGCTCAAGCCTTAAGAATTACAGGCCCGTACCCTTGCTGTCAAGAGTACATAACCCCCAAGAGTGTGCAATTCCAGCTATGGGGTCTGCGACAGCAGAACTTCACATCACGTGATGAACCCGTACACATTATTTGCACTCTGTGCATGATAGATACAGGGTTGTACGCAGCCCAGCTTTGGGTACTTTGGGAACTCTCTTGTCGTCACTTTGCACTGTTTGCCAGCATAACCTTTTGAACCATGTCACGTGATGTGAAGTTCTACCGTCGCAGCACAGCATAGTGGTTTTGCAGGCAGTTGCACACTCTTGGGGGTTATGTACTCTTGTTGCTGTGCATAATCTCGAAAGTCATGGAAGCTCTTATTGTTATGAAACCACAATTTCTCAAGTGTGACAGGCCTTCTCGCTTGTGGCATTGTGTTCGTTTCAATGCAGTTGTATCTTGACTCTGCCGTACCGCTGATGTGTACGACGTGGTATACGCTACATGCGCTATGTGTGATTTGCTGTGTGCGCTATAGTTGTATGTTGTATGTGTTTGCTGTCATTTTCACGCTATAATTACCTGGTGGTTTAGCGTTAGTTGCTGTTGATCGAAGTGAAATATACTGTCAAGAGGTAATAGTTGTCCTCGTGCAGTGTGGTCGTTCGATCCTGACAATTTAGAGAATCACAGAGGGTTCACAACATTTGGAGACCACTCCAGGATACGAAGCGAGCATGGAACAGGAACTAGGTTATTTGGAAGCCAACTTTTTCGGCAACGGAATTCGGTATGTATTTGAAGGCGATAAGTTGATGGAATGGGTGACGCTGCGCTTGTGAGGTTGGTGGGAGGTACAGCGGAGGCTCCCTGTCACAGCGTTGGGCATGGGCCTTTGATAAATGTATCGACATACAACGGAAGGCAGCCACTGGAGCGTTATCTCCACCTGTTTGAGGACATCTGTATCAAGAATGAGTTTGAGGAAAACGAATGGCTGCTGCGATTGTGTATCGCTCTGTCGGGTAGCACTGTGAAAAGGAACTGTATTGGCTGCAGCAGGCTGGGCATTGACAGACTGCACCAGTGGGGCCAAACAAGGAAAGTTATTTTTCAACCGACCATATCCAAGGCCATGACAGCCACCCTCAGAGGCCATACATGGAAAGTGATTTTTGACCCGACCAAATCCCAGGCCATGACAGTCACCCTCAGACACGCCGGCTTAGATCTCCCTGCACTGCTGTTTGGTGGCACACTGGTACACGAGACAACCAGCATCACCCTCCTTGGTGTGAAGATGGACACCAAGTTGACCTTTAGCGATCACCTGATCCCCCAGATAGGCTATGCCTTTGGGAGATCATTGATTTTAAGGTGGCAGACCACCCGAAAATTCGGTGAAAAATCGAATTTGTAAATTCATATCGAGTGCTACGTCAGTTGAAGGAGCATGAATAGGTGCAACATCTCTGAAAATTGTGTCTCGATCTGACCAGCCGTTCAAGAGTTATGGCCGAAAAATGTGCCCTTGCAAGGAAAAAGATTTTTTTGCACACAGTCATTTTTTGGCAGCGCTGTATTTGAATATGAGCAGACCGTGTGGAACTTGTCCTTTCATGGAAGCACGCGAAAGTGTGCAGAATTTTGCTCCAAGTCCAAAAATCACGTTTTTTAGCGACGTATTGGGCTGCACGTGCAGCAGGACCTTTGCCAGCGCCCTCGTGACGTTGCAGATATGTGGCTTGAATATTGTGGTTGACGTTGATTTAGTGACTTTGGCAAGTTTGAGTCGTGTCAAGAAGTCAGGTAGGATTCAGTACTAGGCACTAGTGGAACGCGAGTGGTAGTCTTTGCCGATTTTTGAGGGTATCCTGGATTTGGTGTGCAGTGCTGTGGAAATGGCTTGCTGTGGACGTCCCAGCACTGGATGTTGTATCAAAGGTACGACCTCGTAGCACGTGCTAAACCTAAAAAAAATCAAAAATTGACTTGGGTCTGTGGGAGTCTGTGAGAGAACGCAAACTCGTTCCGTTTTGACAGATTCCAGGGCCACTTTGAGGGGCCCTACCCCACCACCCATGGCTGCTTGTGGACTTGTTTTAGGTGTGGATCCCGCGCACGGACAGAATGGGCACGAAAATGTGAACAAATTGTAAATGCATTCTTTTGGCTCCTGGGTGTCGCGCACACCGAGGCACTATGCTGGAATTTTGATTTTCTCCGGCCTGGAAAGCCTGTCAGCGAGGCTCAAGAACTTTTAAATCATGTCCAGAGAGCCAGCATAGTGGAAGAAGTGTGTGGTCAAACTTTCACTCAAATCCATGGAGAGACACCAAAGTTACGGTCAATTGAATGCCATATGGAATTTAGGGGTAGGCTGAACCCTTAAATAATAAAATTTACAAGCTACCTACGCTCCGCAGCCACCCGTGCACGCCAACGGCTTGGGGTCCTAAACAGAGCCGCCCACATCCTCACCTGCGCCGGCAGGTGGACCGTATCTAAGGCGTT
The DNA here is from genome assembly GCF_964019385.1 of Sycon ciliatum. Taxonomy (NCBI): domain Eukaryota; kingdom Metazoa; phylum Porifera; class Calcarea; order Leucosolenida; family Sycettidae; genus Sycon; species Sycon ciliatum. Next base: position 26,101,492 of record NC_088649.1, read on the forward strand.
CGTACGACCAGTCATGGAGTATGCGCCTCTTGTGTGGATGGGAGCTATGCAGAGTCACCTCCAGCGTCTGAACAATGTTCAGCGATGCGCACTGGATGCTTTCGGTCCTGGTGGACACCTAACCAGGCTGGCCATCCGCTGTACTGTTGCTTCGCTTACCTACCCGTACCAGCTGCACTGCTTGCCTGGTCCTCCGCATCTGCTCTCTGTTTGCCACAACGCAATATCCTCTTGACTAGCCCCAGAACTCGCAGCGAGCATGGTAGTGTCATTGGCCATGAGCACCAGCTAGGCATTTCCCAAATCGACCCGATTTTTCGCCTAATCAGCTTTTCTATCGGCTGAGAGAATGTCCACATTCGGCCATATTATGAGCCCCAAAGTAAGAATTCGGCTCAAAGCACTACTTGCAATCACCTATCACAGCATAGATGTAAAAAAATTGTAATCTGCAATGGACTGTCATTTAAACAGAAACAGATAAAATAATAAGGCACCCATTTTGATAGTCCAGGCCCACGCCTGGTAAAGAAAATAAATAGAGAAAAGAAAAGACGGATATTTGACAGGAAGTGCAAGTACAATGGGGATACAGGGCAAGTAGTTAGTTCTCACGACGCCAAGCCACACTGCGCAACAGCCAAAGCTGCTGACCGGTTCTGATCAACGGCAGAGGAAGAGGCTGGACGTCGATGACCACGAATGGCAGCGGCAGCTGTTCGGACGAGGGCAAAGCCCAACCTCACTCGAAGAAAGGCAATTACCGACGAGAAAGACTCTCCTATCTTATCCGCTACCATGGACGCAACCCTGCGGTAGAGAGCCTTCGCTGCTTCGCTTTGCACGCCAGTGTAACTGAGGGCGATGGGGACAAATGACACATGATCGATGTGCAAAACTCGTGCTTCGTAGCTGCGACTATTCTCCTTCTCGTGTCCGGCATAGACGGACATCAGGGAGGCGGGGTTTCGGTTTGAACGAACATAAGGGTTATACACCCGAGCATCGAAAAATGTTTGCTCAAACCCACCAGACTCCAATGGCAGCCACATCCAGCCGTGCACCTCCATAGATGTATATGTACTTTGCATGCTGTAGAGGCACTAACACATCCATTCCCGACGAATTCAGCGTTCAACATTTTCTTCAGACTTCGTAGCTCAAACTTGGTGTGAATCTACACAGGCGGCTGGGTAAAAGCCCTCTCTGTAACCCACACACTCCACCTACAAACTAGAACGACAAAATAGAGTAATAAGATATTCTTCAAAATTCTACTTTGTTGTCCCAGAGATTTGTACCGTATTGAACTTGGTCACCTACCTGCCGGGCTGTTCAACGCCACAACCAAATTACAAAACCTGTAAGTCATGTTGTGCATGTACCGAAAAAGGCATTTTTGTCGTAGTTCTGTTCTTTTGAGATGTGGCAAATGGGATTTGGGGATTTTGCATCTCGTTGATTGATCTCATTTATCCTGACCACCCTTTATGACCCGAGTCTGACGCCGCTCGTGGAAGACTTTTCCAGGTGGAACTCCGTGTTGGTAGTACTTGACAAAGTATGCTTCTGGTAGCTGTAGGGGCCATAACTCGGTAAACTCTTCCCATTACTATTTTTAATTACCTTTGCAACATTTCAATGAAATCTACACGGCCATTTTGTTTGACTATAATGCTTTTTGTCCACCACACACGTCAGCCAATATTGGAATCAGTAATCCGTGCTCCTAGGTCCTTCACATTGATTCAATATCGATTATCTAATGTTTAATGTATGAACCACATAGCTGGCTGTACAGACATTTCTCAAGTTATCTGGTGACATCTGCGCTGTGCTAACTTATTACCAACACCCAGCATATGAGTCAGTGAAAACTTGTGATCTTTCACTAGTTTTAGACATGTCATATTTCTAGCACTGAGGTAACATTTGTAGTGATAGAAATATTATCAACACCTAAGAACACAAAATTATTGTATATAACTGCTCCTTGGCAGACTTCCACTTCATACTGTATCCTGATGATGGCAATTTGCCGAAACGTTGAAAATGATTATGTGAAATGAAATGAGTTGTGAATTTGCGGTGCCCAGGGAATGAGCATGTGTGCTCACCAATTCTCTTCGAGTAAAATGAACAACAACAATAACAACAACATCTTGTCCTTCTCCTCTTTTACCATAATTTATGGTAAAAGAGGAGAAGGACAAGATGTTTGAATTCTTTATTCTCACGATAGCACCATCGCCAATAAGAGATAAATATATGAGAAGGTTAGATTGTAGGTTAAACAGTTCGAAAGTGATTTACATCACTTTTAACTTTACAAGTATGGGAGAGGGTGAGCGCTGCAGAAGCAGATTGAGTTAATCAGCAGTGAGCAGATTTCTTGTTTGAAAGCAGGTCGGGAGGAGACGTCACGAATGCTAGCAGGGAGGGCATTGTAGTATTCTAGGGACTTGTACAGTGGGGAGTCTTTACAGCGATGGGTTCTGGAGGATGGGATGTGCCAAGTGCGTGCGTGTCGAAGGCTGTACTGGGCCGTAACTTGAGCGGGGGGTGTTGAGCATGTGTATGTGTTGTGGAGCATATTGGTATTTTATGGAGTGAGCAAGAAGGGTGAGCTTAACTTTGCGGGGAGAGAACATTGTCGGCCATTTGAGCCGATGGAGCAGTGTACCCGTGTACCCGTAATAATCTGCCGACGGCCCTTCGGCTGGATAGGAATGGACGCCATATAATCAAGTAAAATTCTTAAAAATAGTTTCCAGGAAGTACTCTGCTACTTGAGGTTTGATCACGAAGATGGTAACCGGACACTAAGTCGAACGGAAATCATGCATTTGCTATGAGTCGCGACACCACATTCTCCTTTCACTCGTAAATGTATTTATCACAGTAGTCAAAGAATGACCAACCTGGCTGAGAAAGATCCAGCACGTTGGCCCAGCAGCAGCCATTTCCGGGGTAATGGACTGAAATGGAGAGTTTGCAGGATGAGCATGGCAAGCAAATGCTCTTTCATTTTTCCGTAAACTGACGAGAGGTCGCCCTTTCGCTGCGCGCAATGCCAGCTGCTTGTCTCCAAGATAGTGCACCTGTCATTGATTATTCCTTTTAAAAGGTACTTTTTACCCCAAGGACTTCTGTTTCTGCACGTATCCCCGCAAATATATCCAAGCAGGTATGTTTAAGTCCAGTGAAGTCATATGATGCCTCCGGTACATCTAGGGTAGTTGAAATTTTGGTAGTTCTAGGGTTAAGAATATGGTTCGAAGCTCCTGGCACTTGGGCTGGAGGTGTGCTGGGAATGAATTTGGGATTGAAGGGCGTGGCGTTGGGGTTAAGTTGAGGTGTTGGTCTTGGTGGACTGATTGGGTAAGCGCATGGGTTAAGCTCATTGTCCGTGTTTAACTGTGACTGAGACTTACGAGCACATGGTGATCTTGCGGCCTAGCAAACTACTGCGTGATGCAGTCCTTGCCGCCAGTTGGCCCTGCTCAAGCGCTGCAGCCTCATTGGCCCACTGGACCTGTAGGTCGGGTTGCTTGGGCATTGCAGGTGTTGTGCAAAATGTGTGCTTGCCAACTGCCAGAACAAACGCACTGGGTGGTGTGTCAGGAGACTGGTGACTGGCCTTTCCACAGACTGGTGGGTGTTTGGGAGCTGTGGGTGTTGCACTTGGTGCAGGTACCTCCATGAGCACTTCGGATACCCCAGGATAGGGCTCGATCACCGCTCCATCTGCTGGTGCCCCCGCCTGTGTGTCCACCGCTGAGGTTTCGACTGTTACGTCTGCTGCTATGGCTGGTTGGTCTGTGTTGCCGTGGTTCTTCACCTCGCGCTCGCTTTGTGGCGGAGCTTGGGAGCCGTTTATGGCATCAGAGTACGAACGTACAACCGGCTGTTGCACACTTGCTTGCTCATTATTTGGTGGAGATTTTTCGTTCTCCTATACTGAACGCTTTCCCTTTGGGCAGCGAGTAGCCAGGTGGCCTGGTGAATCACACAATCTGCAGGTCTTTGGCTGATCAGTGTATAGTACAGAGAACACATGACCACCAGGTGTCCTGACGTACGACGGAATAAACAGTGCATGGCGAGCAAGGTGGAAGCTTACATAGCGTACACCAGACGCCACCTTCAAACCTCGGCGGGTCGTTACGTGCCCATGACGTACCGTACTAGCGGCTTTCCCGTAGGACCCAAGGCTTTCAAAAATGCCTCGTCTGATATCCGTCAGCGCTGCAGATGATGCTGAAGAACTTGATCTTGTCCTCTTTGATGCGGCATTTGTCTGGGTTCAACTTGAAACCAGAATAATCGCAGCGAACCATCATCTGCTGCATGATGAGATCATGGTCCTCGTCTGACGTCCCGTATGTGACAATGTCGTCCGCGATGCCGGTGACATCTGGGCACCCTTCGAACGTCTGGTCGATCCTTGCTTGGAAGACATCTTGCGACATCTTCAGGCTGAATGGCATGCGAAGGAATCTGTAGCGCACGATTGGTGTGTTGAAGGTGGTGAGGTAACTGGATTCGTCGTCGAGCTCTACATTCCAGTACCAACACTTGACGTCGACGATCGAGAACACTTTCGCACCTCTCAACTTCGGGGTGATCTCCTCAATGGTGGAGACCACGTGGTGCTCTCGCAGGATGGCGGTCTCTAGAAGAGGACTAGCAAGTCCATGCAGGCAGCGGTACAAATACATAGTTTTGAAGTTGAGGTGTTTCTCAAGGGTGTAAAAATCATCGTATTTCCGCAAATAAATGATCGTCCTCGTATACAATGCCATGAATACAAGGCTGGGGCAGGGGCTATTGAAAAAATACAAGACCGTGTCCTCTTGAAAGACCGGGTATACTAAATCAGTCTTACAACTGTGCTCAAACTGTGGGAAAAATAGAAGACAGTGCTCAAACTGTGTAGAATAAAATGGAAGAACGGCGGTAAAACTGTGAGGCGAAAAATAGAAGATTGGGGTCAAACTGGGTTGAAAGAAGAAAAGACTGTCCTCAAATACAAGACCGTCCTCATTTATAAGGCCGGGTTAGGACGAGTTTGAAAAAAATAGTAGACCGGCCTACCATTTGCAGAAATACGGTAGTATGACTGTATAGAAGAATGGAGGAGTCATTCTATCCAACAAAAATATGCTTTCCTACCCTCTTGGACATGTTCGAACCTGAGCCTTTCAAGTTGGAAGTTTGTTGGCTTGCGCCTTGGAGAATTGTTCGAGCTAGGTGTCAGGTTGCTGAATGTCTCCGTACTCCTTGTAAGTTTCGTGCCATTTTGTCGCACTCGCTGCCTGCTTGTGATCTTGTCACGTTGGTGGACTGTTTGTCATAACTCGTAACATGTTGTTCTCTCCACTTTTACCATAATTATTAAATTGCCTCCTTAACCGAGTAAAACTATTTAAAATCATAAATTATTGTTTTATAACCGCAACCAGTAATACATGCTGGATCGACATTTGTGTACAATTTAATCATGTAATGTAAAACTGTGGAGGCAATGTGCAATAAAACGATGAAAAATGTGATTCCTGATGAATGTTGTACGAATACTTGTTTCAATCTAAATTTCTTCACATTTTTCATCGTTTTATTGCACATTTTCTCCACAGTTTTACATTACATGAATAAAGTGTACACAAATGTCGATCCAGCTAGTATTATTAACTGGTTTGAGGGAAAGAGACAAACGGGAAAAGTCTGAAGAAAAAATTGACTGTCACCACCAGGACTCGAACCAGGGACCCTCGCTTGTAGCCAGCGATGCTCTAACCACTGAGCTATGGTGTAGTCGTCATCCAAGCAGAGACCGTTTTCCTCAGACTTCGTAACTCACACTTCCTGCGAATCCACACAGGCGGGTGGGACAGCTAGTATTAGGCCATCATTTTTTTATATCTATGTTTCGCGTCAGTTCAACTTCCAGAATCATATGCGAGAGGTGGAAAAAATAAAAAAGTTGCAAAATAATAAAAAGGCTGATCAGAGGTGTATGCACTGTACATAGCACAATAGCTCGTGCATGGTGTACATTCGAAAGAAATATCGTACATCGAAGCACAACATCTGGGTTGCCAGCATGAGTAAGTATTCACTTTGGACAGAGGAGGCAACCATTGGTCAAGGTGCCTATGCTCCGCTGGAATATTGTACTCAGACTTCAGCAGCGGTGCAAAGGGCTCCGGAACGACGCATCCTCTCAGCTTAGGCGATCAATGCGGTCTGGTGTAAGCTCATAGAATATTGCTCCCAGATGCCGAACAAACGATTTACCAACGCTGGCCTAGGCTAGAGGCCATTTCTGAATCCCAGCTTCGCCGCATGCAACCTGTCCACACTGGTGACTCGCACGATCGTACACTCACTGTGCATGTTTGATTTTTTTTATTTTTTTTCCGAAAAAATCCAAACGTATGCGTGCGGACGGCGCGAAACATAGCTATAAAAACGATGGCCTTACTGATTGCGGTTATCAAATTGTTGTCTCCTCGCTGGTTGTTAAATTATGGTTTTACTTATTAGTGTTATTTGCATTTTCGCGTCATAGTCAATCAAAGGATTGATAATTTCGCTTTTGCTGAGTGGTGGTAAGCAGATATCAAATATGGATGATGCAGAAAGCAACATGCAAGACGGAAAAAACGGATAAGTATGGATATCGAATGCGATACGTTATGTTAGTTATTGCATGTTGATATTGTGATAGATGGTGTGATTCTATTGCTCCAGTTTAAATACTGAGGCAGTTGATAATCATAATGATATTATGGTATTCGGGGAATATGTATCTAATATTGACTGAGTACGAGGTCAATGTAGGAAATAAAAGCTGAGTAAAAGACCGAGGCGAAGCCGAGGTCTTTTGCGAGGTTTTTATTTCCTATACTGACCAAGTACGAAGTCAATATTAGATTTATCACGATAAACAGTCCATATTACAAATACCAGAACGATAACCTCATGAATCCCGGTTTTATAATTGCACAACCGTTGCACCACCACTTACTCATGCAGTGACAATGCTGCGCTACAATTGTAGGCACCGTTCAACTGCGCAACCCCTAAGCAGTCAAATATAAGCAGTCAATATAGCCCTAAGGAGTGAAATATGCAGGAATATTTGACTGCTTAGGTATGGCAAAAATCTATGGGAGTCAATACTAAGGGAGTGATAAATGATAGTATTTGGATGTTTGGTGATATTACATTTCCAGTTGATATTGATAGGGTCAGTGAGTGTCAATCCAAGTAAAACGGAACGTACTCAGGTGCTCAGAAGCAACGAAAGGATTGGTGATGAGTGGAGAATGGTCCGAAAGAAACTAGGATCTCTTCTTGGCGACGAGGTTGACGTTGCTTGAAGGAAGCAGCTTGCTTCAGCGGCCTTCACTTCGATGTCTCTCTGGAAACGGAGATCTGCTGTGAGTGAGCGTCTTCGCCTGTGACTGTAGTCGGCGTTTGTCCTACCCGTCCTCGCGTACAACTGTGGCACTTGGGGCCTCACGCAATCTGCTTTCCAGAAGTTTGATGCCTTACACCGACGTCAGTTGGCCACAGCGCATCTCCAATGAAGCACTGTACCAGAGGTGCCAAATAAAGGAGATCAGCATCTTTGTACGCCGTGCCAGGTGGCGCCTATTTGGTAACATCTTGTGGCTGCCACCATCAACCCCCACAGTATCAGCAATGGAAATCTTATTCGCAAACAACAGCACCAGATGGCTTGGCCGGCCACGCGTCACTCTTCCCAGCGTGCTGCATCAAGATCTGCAGAAAGCCGGGAAGGGAAGACTCCTGACCCTGGGAGATCTCCATTCGCTCCGGGCAACAGCTGCCTGTCGTAAGAGCTGGAAGGCTCTGCGTGTGGCAATATGTTCATCCAACTAGTTACAAATCAATGTACTTGTAATCCTATATTAGCCCGACAGTGCAAAGTCAAATCAACCGGATGTATCTCCTTAATTTGTTCATCTCCCTATGTTTCTCTCTCTCTCTCTCCCTCTCATTCTCTCTCTCTCTATCATTCTCTCTCTCTCTCTCTCTCTCTCTCTCTCTCTCTCTCTCTCATCTACACCGGTGGGTGAGACGCAGATCTCACTGTAACCCCCACACTTGACGTACAATGTACATCTTATCCAAATTCTTCTTTGTTCTCCCAGAAATTTGAGGTATAATCAACTGGTTGACCTACCTGACGGGCTGTTCAAAGCCACAACCGAATTACAAACCCTGTAAGTCATGGTGGGCATGTATCGGAAAAGAGTTTTTTTGCGTAGTTCTTTCCAGCTGCCTTTGAGGCATCAAGACGAGTTAGGAGCGGGTGGTCTGCATTGGGACGAAAGTGAACTGTCATCAGTGCAGGTGGGCAAGTGAAAGCTGCGTCCAGTAGGTCCATTGTACACTGCATTTCTTAGAAGAGAGACATGCTCTCTTATTGATTATGAACATGGTAGTAGATGGGTGGGGAAGAAGTGAAAAATCAAACTTAGTTCGTAGATACTGTATGACAGAGAGAACAAAAGAGGAAAGGGAGAAAACGAGAGAGGGAGAGAGAGAGAGAGAGAATGAGAGAGAGAATGAGAGAAAAAAAAGAGAGAGAGATAGAGAGAGAGAGAGAGAGAGAGAGAGAGAGAGAGAGAGAGAGAGAGAGAGAGAGAGAGAGAGAGAGATAATGAGAGAGAGAGAGAAGGAGAAAGAGAGAGATTGAGAGAGAGAGAGAGTGAGAGAGTGAGAGAGAGGGGCTGGGAGAGGGGAGAGAGAGAGAGAGAGAGGGAGAGAGAGACACAGAGAGAGAGAGAGAGAGAGAGAGAGAGAGAGAGAGAGAGAGAGAGAGAGAGAGAGAGAGAGAGAGAGAGAGAGAGAGAGAGAGAGAGAGAGAGAGGGAGGGAGAGAGAGTATGACAGAGAGAGAGAGAGAGTGTGTGAGAGAGAGAGTATGAGAAAGAGAGAGGGAGGGGGGAGAGAGGAGGGAGAGAGGAGGGAGAGTGAGTTGTGGGGGGGGGGGAGAGAGATTTCGAGACAGAGATCGATCAGGATGTGAGAGTTGCTGACCGAGTTACTGCTCCGCTGCAAATCACCTCTAGATGTAGTGCACGTGTGAGAGTTGCTGACCGAGTTACTGCTCCACTGCAAATCACCTCTAGATGTAGTGCACGTGTGAGAGCCTGGAAGGTTCGCTTTCCACCCTCAGTTCTGACGCTGACGGGAAGAGCATTCCACTGGACACTTGCCACGAACCGGATGGAACGTAGCCCCCAAGGGACCGCGGAGAAAAGGCACACATAGCAGATTGGACTGCTGCCCTCAAGTTGCCCGGATGTTGCTGGAGACGCGAACTGGAGCAGTGCCTGTGAACATCTCCTAAAGCAGGGGGCTAGCTTTGTGGTGGAGGCACCGATGAACTAGGACGAGAAACTTTTGATTTAGCAGTTGCAGTAGGCTGGGGACACCAGCAGGGATAGAATAGGAGCTGTGGTCACGAGATTACGCTGTTGGAGGGTTGACCGTAGACCCGTCTTGGAGAGTTTGGAGACTTGATCAAGCAGGTGTGCGCTAAGTCCTGAAAAAAAAACCGATTTGAACCATAACACAGCTGGGAAAGGATCATACTCAGAAACCATGTTCGCCGGGGAAGCTAACTCAGTCCTCGTCCATGCCTCCAGAGCTGACCAATTGTTCGCGCTGTCTTGCGACCAATATACTCCACATGTGAAGCCCAGGATAAATCATTATCCAAGACTAAACCAAGGTTCTTGGCTGTAGGGGTAACACAGAATTTCTCGCCATTGCAGATGACCTCTGGTTGTATTGCAGCTGCGCCTCGTGGCTGAATGAAGAGCAACTGTGTCTTGGGAGTGTTGAGGAGCAGGCCATTGTCCTACAGCCATGTAGCAAGGTTTGTCATGGCAGGGTCAGAATTGGAGCAGTCCATGACAATGTCATCTGCAAGTTGTTGGTGCTGTACATGAAATAGTAAATTGTTCTCTTCCTGGCCCCCACCACACAGCAACACTCCGTTCAGTTAGCTTCAATAGTAGTATTCACTTCTCAATAATAAACATCGAGGGCACAGGAGGATAAAAACGAAAACAAGACTCGAGAAAAAGACAACGGAAAAAACACCATACCATATTCGCGCGTACACTTAGACCATATATGACATCAGACACTGAACTCTACCAGACAAGAACCAAATACAACAACATGCGTTAATCTTAGTTGAACAGAAATCTGCAACATACAGACGGTGGCAGTATGGTGTGGAGTTCACTAGTGTAGAGCACAAAAAGCAGTGGCCCAAGGATGCTACCTTGGGGAACACCATGGGAGCAACTGACGGATTCACTAACAGTGTCCAGAACTTTGACACTCTGGAAACACCCTAAGATGTAGTCAGCGAACCATTCCAGGCAGTTCCAGCTATACCAAGGGAAAACAAAACTGTAACTAGACGTTCATGCTTAACATGGTCGAAGGTTTTTAGCTCGCGTTCACAATCCGTCTACACGAGTCGGCTGCTTTCCAGTTTCTAACAGTTTTCTATTGTTTTATACTGGCGACGGTGTGTTGCGAATTTTTCCTTGAGAGCAATTCTCAGCCTAACTGACTTTTACCCGAATTCAACTGAAAGAAACGGCTTCATAAAGTGACTTCTGACGACAGCTGCGGCTTGACCGTCGCTGCCAGCAAACCGTCCAGTCTCGTCCGCCACAGCCGATCTCTGGGCTTTCCGTCGTCTCATGAGGTGCACAGCCTTAAACATGCATGCCCCGTCCTTCAGCCTCTCACACTCTCTGCTGCTTGGGCCTCCAGAAGCGCCTCAGCATTGGCTCGACACTTGTCTCTGATGGTGTGTTGAAGGTCATTTCGCTGTCTTTTCAGATTGGCCTTGACTGCTGGGTTGGTGGAGTTGTTGATACTCAGACGAATATTCTTTTGCTTGAGTGATAGCTCTTGTATCGCAAGATCTGGTTTCTGGTGTCTGCTACGGTTGACGTATCCCAAAACGTCCTTGGCCACCCTGCTTATTTAGCTGCTTATAAAGAGTTCACTAATTCGAGGGTAAGACACAAAGGAGAACAGTCTGAAGAAAAAATCGACTGACACCTCAAGGACTCGATCCAGGGACCCTCGCTTGTAACCAGTGATGCTGTAACCACTGAGCTATGGTGTAGTCGTCATCCAATCAGAAACAGTTCAACATTTTCTTCACACTTTGCAACTTACACTTTGTGTGAATCTACACAGGCGGGTGGCACGCAGCCCTCACTGTAACCCACACACTCCACCTACAAACTAGCACGCAAAATAGAGTAATAAGAAATTCTTCCAGAAAGTGATTATATAGATGTAAAAAAAATTGTAATCTGTAATGGACTGTCATTATAACAGAAACAGATAAAATAATAAGGCACCCATTTTGATAGTCCAGGGAATGGCCCACGCCTGGTAAAGAAAACAAATAGAGAAAAAGAAAAGACTAATATTTGACAGGAAGTGCAAATACAATGGGATACAGTGCAAGTAGTTAGTTCTCACAATGCCAAGCCACACTGCGCAACAGCCAACGCTGCTGACCGGTTCTGATCAACGGCAGAGGAAGAGGCTGGACGTCGATGACCACGAATGGCAGCGGCAGCTGCTCGGACGAGGGCAAAGCCCAACCTCACTCGAAGAAAGGCAATCACCGACGAGAAAGACTCTCCTATCTTCTCCGATACCATCGGCGCAACCCTGCGGTAGAGAGCCTTCGCTGCTTTGCTTTGCCCGCCAGTGCAACTGAGGACGATGGGGACAAATGACGCATGATCGATGTGCAAAACTCGTGCTTCGTAGCTGCGACACTTCCCCTTCTCGTGTCTGGCATAGACGGACACCAGGGAGGCGGGGTTTCGGTTTGAACGAGCATAAGGGTTATACACCCGAGCATCGAAGAATGTTTGCTCAAACCTACCCGACTCCAATGGCAGCCACATCCAGCCGTGCACCTCCATTGTTGTATATTTACTTTGCACGCTGTAGAGGCACTAACACATCCATTCCCGACGAATTCAGCGTTCAACATTTTCTTCAGACTTCTTAGCTCAAACTTGGTGTGAATCTACACAGGCGGGTGGGTAAAAGCCCTCACTGTAACCCACACACTCCACCTACAAACTAGAACGACAAAATAGAGTAATAAGATATTCTTCAAAATTCTACTTTGTTGTCCCAGAGATTTGTACCAAAATCAACTTCTTCACCTACCTGCCGGGCTGTTCAAAGCCACAACCAAATTACAAAACCTGTAAGTCATGTTGTGCATGTACCGAAAAAGGCATTTTTGTCGTAGTTCTGTTCTTTGGAGATGTGGCAAATGCGATTTGGGGATTTTGCATCTCGTTGATTGATCTCATTTATCCTGACCACCCTTTATGACCCGAATCTGACGCCGCTCGTGGAAGACTTTTCCAGGTGGAACTCCGTGTTGGTAGTACTTGACAAAGTATGCTTCTGGTAGCTGCAGGGGCCATAACTCGGTAAACACTTCCCATTACTATTTTTAAATACCTTTGCAACATTTGAATGAAATCTATACGGCCATTAAGTTTGACTATAATGCTTTTTGTCCACCACACACGTTAGCCAATATTGGATTCAGTAAACCGTGCTCCTAGTTCCTTCACATTGATTCAATATCGAATATCTAATGTTTAGTGTATGAACCACATAGTTGGCTGTACTTCTTGAAGAAATGAAGAAAATCGATCTGGCCACTTTCGGAAAAAACCTGGCGAAGTACAGATATTTGCTTTCGGAGCCAAATGAGATTGTTAGTACGGGCAGCCAAGAACCCTGAGAAGAAAGCCCAGCCACCCTATTCGGCTTGGCTTGACTGCAGAAATCACCACTCAGATACAGTAGAGGCAAAATGCTGGGATATGTGTTTGTGCAATATACTCCAACATACCAGAAATGTCAAATCAGGTTTTAACTATGAAGATATGTTTCAATCCTTCCTAGTTTTCGGAACTGACAATATTCTGGTAGTAGAGCTGTGCAATTTTGAACAAAATCGATCAGGTCGTTTTTATGTTCCGATTTGGGTATGCAGGCATAGTGTGCTGGTCTAAGACCATGAATGAGAAACATAGGGTACCAGGTTCAAGTCCTGCTTGGAAGCAGAAGGATTTTTTCCAGATGTGCTGCGACCCACAGTTAATGGGAACTCGTGGCCTAGCACGAGGAAATCATGGATGCAGTGAATGGGATTTTCGGTCTTTGATCACTTGCTGGTGAGCCGATCTACTCACCTCCCACCGCTTTAGGGGCTGCATCTGCGCCTTGATCCTTGAAGGGTGGTGGCGTTCCTACGGATGCGGAAAGCCCGGCTTCCAGCCAAGTCTCACGGGAATCGTGAATTTTTTATTTAATTAATTGGATATGAGCCAACTTAATATCTGTCAACCTGTAAATAAAACATCGCACGGAAGCCATATCAGGTGTTGCCGGGGCGGGGGGGGGGGGGGGGCAGAACACGACCACCAGAGACGAGGTAAAGCAATCTCGCAGAAGAGGACCTGCAAGGCCATTCAGGCAGCGGTAAACAAGTATATAGGTTTTGATTTTGAGGTTTTTCTCAAGAGTGTACAAGTTAGTATGACAGTATACAAAAGTGCTGGGGTCATTCTATCCAACGAAAATATGCTTTCCTACCCTCTTGGACCTGTCCCAACCTGAGCTTTTCAAGTTGGAAGGCTGTTGGCTTGCGCCTTGGAGAAGTGTTCCAGCTAGGTGTCAGGTTGCTGAATGTCTCAGTACTCCATGTCACTTTTGTGCCATTTTGTCGCACTCGCTGACTTTATTTAAACTGATCACGTTGGTGGACCATTTGTCGTAACTCGTAACATCTTGTTGCGGCGAACATGGCTCCTGAGCATGATCCTTTCCCAGCTGTGTTATGGTTCAAACAGTTTCTTTCGAGGACTTAGTGCACACGTGCTTGGTCAGCTTGAAAAGATGTTCAAGGCTTGCATCCGTACCACCTTGCAACAGTGGCTCTTGACTCCAACTGCCCCGCTGCTCTCTCTGCTCAGCATTGTTAGGATGCGTTCTTAAATCCTCTCGGAAAAGTTGGAGACTCTCCGAAAAGTTCGAGAGCTGTTCTTATATCCTCTCCGAATTTTAGGAGGCTCTCCAAAGCTCTCGAAGCTCTCCAAGCTTCAGAGGTGGTTGAAACTCGGAGATTCCCGTGGTTTCGGATCAGTGCATGCGAACTAGGCTAAAAGCCACGTGTTGATCATGAGTGTACGCATTTCCCTTTTCACATACGCACAGCGCATACTATTTTCGGGGCACTCAAGATCACGGTCCCTTTGGCGCTCCATTTTGCTTGACATCCACCAAATATCTCCGAATTCTTCGAGACCGGTTCTTGAAGAATCCCAGTTTCTTCGACTTCTCTTTTCTTCTTCTTCTAGAAGCTGGAGAATTTAAGAACGCACCCTTAGTCCACCACATACATATACACACAAAACTGTCTAATTTGTTCATCGATGCATTAACACCTCCTGTAGCCCCCCTCTTCAACAATTATTCACCCAAACGGCCCCAGAGACTGTTCCGGAAGATCAGCGCACCACACGGGGACAAGTGTCGAACTTGCTTCAAGTTCCCTTTCTTCGTGGGCCTGCGGGACGATCGACCATGATGTTTCGGGGAAGCATTCTCTGGAACGCTCTCTCCTCTGATTTTAGAGTGATACGTGTCCCTGGTCCATTCAGAAAAGCTCTTTCTGCCATTGATATACTTACTTTGTGAATATCCTCGTTAAACTTTTATTATCTGCCATAAATTCCAACCTTCTCATGTATCAATCATTAACTTTTGTGCATGCATGTCTATAAAATCAACCACGTGTTCCTGACTTCATGAAATTGTCTTTCTATTCTTTGATTCCTTGAAACTGTTTTCTTTCTATTTCTGACTTCATGAAATTGTCTTAATATATTTTTTCCTTTTCTCCTTTTGGTCCTTTCTGTCTTATATTATTATCATTAACTTTCTTGTTTTCCCTTGCGTATCATCCCTTCATCTTTCTGTGAGAACCTGTCCTTTGGGCAGGTGAGAAGGCATCTCTGCCGGTTTATTTGGTGAAGTAAAATAAACAACAACAATAACAACAACATCTTGTCCTTCTCCTCTTTTACCATCAATTATGGTAAAAGAGGAGAAGGACAAGATGTTGTTGTTATATCAGGGAGCCGTAACTCAAGTTTTACTCAAGATTTTTTCAAACGTTTTTTGCATTGAATTCTGCATAAATCCATCTGCCTTTATCCACTGTCATCGCAGCTTCTGAAAATATGTCACTAAAGGTGATTTTTGCGTGTGCTGGCTCTAATAATAATTATTATCAAATTGGCTCTCTATCCGAGTAAAACTGTTTAAAATCATACCTTTTACTGCTATAAAGAATTCACTAATTGGAGGGAAAAACACAGTCAGCGTACATGTACTGGCATTCGGTATGAACAGGCTCATGTACGTGACTAGCCCGAGGAACTACTGGAGCTCGTCCTCGTTCTTGGGGTGTTCAATCTGCTTCTGCGCTGAGACCTTCTTCGGGTCGGGCTGTATTGTATCGCTTCTATTTTACATGGCAAGTCAAACGGGCAAACATGCCCAATGTTATGATGACGATGGAAAGAGAGAAAAAATCTAAGAAGAAGATTATGGGGAGTGAAGAAAACGGTGAGATGTGCTAGGGCAGGACAGCTAGAGGGGAATGCTAGGCTGTATGATTCCGAAGTACATCTATTTTGTGTTTGGTTCATGTAATGCATTGCAAATCCAAGGACATTCATCCCCAAAAGGATAAAATCTAAGATAACCTGGATAGGTGGAGTAAAGAAAACCGTGAGTATGGAGAACTCTCGGGATAGGGAACATCCTAGCATTAGCCATGAAAGTAAACTTTCAATAAACGCTTGAATCGGCATGTGGAAGGGCATGACTTTAAGGACTAGCGCAAAAGATTCCACAACTTAGCAGCAGCAAAAACTGGTCTGTGAGATCCCAAAGTACTGCGGTTGTTGGGAAGGGGCAGATTGCAGGCATCCTGACCTCTGGTGGCACGGGGCAGCGAATTGTATTCCAGGCGTGATTTGAGCAGCAAACTGACATTGCCGTGAAGAATACAGTGTACGAGAAGCCACAACTTGCAATCCGCCCGCTCGACAGCCGGACAAATGCCGAGTTGGGCATACAGCTGCCTAGTGTGGGCACGTGAGGGCTGGGTTGTGATACAGCGGGTGCAGCGCTTATCCAGTCTGATGAGGATCTGTTTGAGGCTTGTTGAGAGGCTGGCGAAGTAGGGGTTCGAGGTGTAGAGTAGTGTAGTAAAGGAGGGACTGCGCACGGGTGATGTCTGGTCTGATGTGGCGCAATACTCGGAGTTTGTAGGACACCTTCTTCACTACAGCAGCCACTTGACCTGCCCAGCTCAACCGCTCGTCCAGACAAATACCAAGGTGTTTGGCTGGCTGTGCTGGTTTGAGCCAGAGGAGTGCCACGACATGTAAATTCAAGCTCTAGTCTGTTCCGCCTTCCGGCGGAGATGCCCAGAACCTGGGTTTTCTGCGGCTTGAGGATTAACTCCTTGTCTGCAAGAAATTTTGCAACTCCGGACACTGCAATGGAGAGGACATGGTTGATGGTAGCTACATCAGAACTGCTGGTGTAGATCATGATATCGTCAGCAAACATCAGAACCAGCGCTGGTGACACACACTGCACTACGCTCCTTGTGTAAAGGGAGAAGAGTACCGGCTCCAATACACTGCTCTGTGGAACACCGCACGTGCAGCTAGTCGTATCACTAAGAGACTCCCCCGTCGGCTAAGGTTACTCTCTGGCGTCTGCCACTGAGGTAGTCCACGAACCAATCGAGGGCAACTGAGCCGATACCAATATCATGGAGCTCCTTCACCATCGCTTGGTGGTTAACCTTGTCAAAGGCCTTGCTCATGTCCACCAAGACAAGGCCACAGTGCTGGCTGTGGCTGTGGTCTGTGGCTGTGGTCTGTGGCAGTGAGAAGGCTATCGACAGCAACAGTGTTGGAGTCCTCCGTTGAGTGGTGAGGACGGAAGGTGAACTGGTTGTCGGGAAGTAGATGTTCCGCGTGGACAAACTGGCAGAGCCGCTTGAGGACGATTTTCTCCATGATCTTTGACACTACTGGGAGCAGCGAGATCGGCCTATAGTTCTTTGGGATAGATGGGTAACCGGATTTGAAAAGAGGACGTACATTTGCTGGCGCCCCTGAGCCATTGAAGCATTGATGAGGATGGTTGGAGAAGGAGCTAGAGCACGGGGGCAGTGTTTCAGTATGCTGCATGGAACTCCGTCACTGCCGGTTGCTTTCCGGTCGTCAATAGCCTGCAGCAGTTTAAATACCTCTTCACAGGTGGCGGGCTCGAATCGAGTGAGTGACCTTTCCCGGTGTGGACCAGCAGGTGGCACAAGGCGAGCTCGCTGAGTGGGATCTGTCACGACATCTCCGAATTGCTGACTCAATCTGCCAATAGGTGGCAGCGGCGGTTTCTCCTTCTTCTTCCGACCACTAAGGTCGTCAATCACTTGCCAAATCTTCCGCGGATTCGACCTGCAGGAGTTCAGCAGTTGATGGTAATGGTTGGCCTTCAGCTCTCGAGAGAGTTTCTTTGCGCTCGAACGGGCTAGTGAAAACTCCTGATAGAGCTGTTGATCTAGTGGACTGATTCGCCACCGGCGATGGGCTCGATCCCGAGAGCTGATAGCGGAGTAATAAGCGGGAGTCTTCCATGGCGTCGATATTTGGCGACTAGTCTTGATGTGGCACTTTCACACAGGTGGAAACCGATCAAGAGTGAGGAGTAGCCATTGGTACCACTGCTCCCACATTCTCTCAAGTGTCATTGCTGTGGAGAAGTCCTCTAGTCCGGAGTTGGCGAGGGCTTGGGAAGTTTCGTCCATGTTCGACTTCCTGAAGTCAAGGTCGATTCGTATAGTGGGAAAGTTTCCGCTAGGAATACAATATCTAGGTCATGCAAGGTAATGAGATCAACAATGTCATCAATTTTATCAACTAGATGATTTACATTTAACCCTAGAAGTACTGGAGGCATCATATGATGCATTTGCGAATTTCAAAATGGGTTTGCTGTTATATGGGGGCTTAGAATCTCCCCAAATTTTTGGACTTTTATTTATTTTGTTTTTTTGTTAATGGCAGTGGGTTGTGTTTTCAAAAATTTAGAACAGTTCCGAAATACGGTGTTACCTAGAAGTACAGTGCGGCATCATATGACTCCACATACCATAGGCATCAATAAAAGGGCGAATTTGGCTTAGAAACACACGTGAATAACGTGAAGAGGAATACATTTGGGAGCAAGGAGATTGGGGACCATGAAGGTGGTGATTTGTACATATGGACATGCTAATATGCACATTTCACGTGTCGTTATGGTTAATATCGTAATCTCGAATCCTGCCGAAACAGACAAATTTATTTGTCCTAAGTTCGGAAAGTGATGCGCTGTGTCATCTGCAGCATAGAACGATATGAAGTGCCAGCAGGCAGTTCTAATAACCTAGGAACGTCCTTTGAGTTTACGTTGGTCTGCCAGAAGCCATGGTCAGTAGGCGCAGTGTCGCTGCCGATAAAGCATTTCATTTGATTTTGAAATTTTTTGGGCAGGAGTTTGGGGATAGATGCGAGGAGAGTGCCTGGAGCATTGTGCGCGAGCAATTAGAAGTGACCGAACACAGAGACACATAGTTATATGCTTCAGATGATGATATAATACTAATTGCTCCGGTTTCTCGATCAATCTGATACAGGACCAGAGTCAAGGGAGCAAGAGGATAATGGTGGTGATAAAGCTATGGAGCCATACACATAACAGAACATCAATCTCCTAAACTCGGGCAGGATTTCCTTCATGAAGCTGGATTCTCTGGCAAAATTGGTAGATAGTGGAAAATGTGTTGCACCAAGCAAGCATGAATGCGCGCAACCGGTTGTTGCTTCCGAAGTTTCCGGGCTTTTCGGAGATATTCACAATTTCGAAGATGGGACAGATGCATTATTTGCATTTATTGACCGGAATATGATCCATGTCATGATCTAGTGCACAAGTTAGGAGGGAAAACAGAAAATTGGAGAGAATTCTACTTTGAGTGAAAGCAATATCATGGCATTGGTTTCGCAAATTGACGCAAGATTCGTCCTCTGTACCCGCAATAATCTGCCGACGGCCCTTCGGCTGGATAGGAATGGACGCCATATAATCAAGTAAAATTCCTAAAAATAGTTACCAGGAACTACTCTGCTACTTGAGGTTTGATCACGAAGATGGTATCCGGACACTACGTCGAGCGGAAATCATACATTTGCTTTGAGTCGCGACACCACATTCTCCTTTCACTCGTAAATGTATTTATCACAGTAGTCAAAGAATGACCAACCTGGCTGAGAAAGATCCAGCACGTTGGCCCAGCAGCAGCCATTTCCGGGGTAATGGACTGAAATGTAGAGTTTGCAGGATGAGCATGGCAAGCAAATGCTCCTTCATTTTTCGGTAAACTGACGAGAGGCCGCCCTTTCGCTGCGCGCAATGCCAGCAGCTTGTCTCCAAGATAGTGCACCTGTCATTGGTTATTCCTGTAAAAGGCACTTTTTACCCCAAGGACTTCTGTTTCTGCACATATCCCCGCAAATAATTCCAAGCAGGTATGTTTAAGTCCAGTGGAGTCATATGATGCCTCCGGTACATCTAGGGTAGTTGAAATTTTGGTAGTTCTAGGGTTAGGAATATGGTTCGAAGCTCCTGGCACTTGGGCTGGAGGTGTGCTGGGAATGAAGTTGGGATTGAAGGGCGTGGCGTTGGGGTTAAGTTGAGGTGTTGGTCTTGGTGGACTGATTGGGTAAGCGCATGGGTTAAGCTCATTGTCCGTGATTAACTGTGACTGAGACTTACGAGCACATGGTGATCTTGCGGCCTAGCAAACTACTGCGTGATGCAGTCCTTGCCGCCAGTTGGCCCTGCTCAAGCGCTGCAGCCTCATTGGCCCACTGGACCTGTAGGTCGGGTTGCTTGGGCATTGCAGGTGTTGTGCAAAATGTGCGCTTGCCAACTGCCAGAACAAACGCACTGGGTGGTGTGTCAGGAGACTGGTGACTGGCCTTTCCACAGACTGGTGGGTGTTTGGGAGCTGTGGGTGTTGCACTTGGTGCAGGTACCTCCATGAGCACTTCGGATACCCCAGGATAGGGCTCGATCACCGCTCCATCTGCTGGTGCCCCCGCCTGTGTGTCCACCGCTGAGATTTCGACTGTTACGTCTGCTGCTATGGCTGGTTGGTCTGTGTTGCCGTGGTTCTTTACCTCGCGCTCGCTTTGTGGCGGAGCTTGGAAGCCGTTTATGACATCAGAGTACGAACGTACAGCCGGCTGTTGCACACTTGCTTGCTCATTATTTGGTGGAGGTTTTTCGTTCTCCCGTACTGAACGCGTTCCCTTTGGGCAGTGAGTAGCCAGGTGGCCTGGTGAATCACACAGTCTGCAGGTCTTTGGCTGATCAGTGTACCGTACAGAGAACACGTGACCACCAGGTGTCCTGACGGACGACGGAATAGTGGATTCGTCGTCGAGCTCTACATTCCAGTACCCACACTTGACGTCGACGATCGAGAACACTTTGGCACCTCTCAACTTCGGGGTGACCTCCTCAATGGTGGAGACCACGTGGTGCTCTCGCAGGATGGCGATCTCTAGAAGAGGACTAGCAGCGGTACAAATACATAGTTTTGAAGTTGAGGTGTTTCTCAAGGGTGTACAAGTCATCGTATTTCCGCAAATAAATGATCGTCCTCGTATACAATGCCTTGAATACAAGGCTGGGGCAGGGGCGATTTAAAAAATACAAGACCGTGTCCTATTGAAAGACCGGGTATACTAAATGAGTCTTACGACCGTGCTCAAACTGTGGGAAAAAAAGAAGACATTTCTCAAACTGTGTACAAGAAAATGGAAGAACGGGGGTAAAACTGTTTGACGAAAAATAGAAGACCGGGGTCAAACTGGGTTGAAAGAAGAAAAGACCGTCCTCAAATACAAGACCGTCCTCAATTATAAGGCCGGGTTAGGACGAGTTTGAAAAAAATAGTAGACCGGCCTACCATTTGCAGAATGACTGTATAGAAGAATGGAGGAGTCATTCTATCCAACAAAAATATGCTTTCCTACCCTCTTGGACATGTCCGAACATGAGCCTTTCAAGTTGGAAGTTTGTTGGCCTGCGCCTTGGAGAAGTGTTCGAGCTAGGTGTCAGGTTGCTGAATGTATCCGTACTCCTTTGTAAGTTTTGTGCTATTTTGTCGCACTCGCTGCCTGCATATGATCTGGTCACGTTGGTGGACTGTTTGTCATAACTCGTAACATGTTGTTCTCTCCACTTTTACCATAATTATTAAAATGCCTCCTTAACCGAGTAAAATTATTTAAAATCATAAATAATTGTTTTATAACCGCAACCAGTAATACATGCTGGATTGACATTTGTGTACAATTTATTAATGTAATGTAAAACTGTGGAGAAAATGTGCAATAAAACGATGAAAAATGTGATTCCTGATGAGTGTTGTACGAATACGTGTTTCAATCCAAATTTTATCACATTTTTCATCGTTTTATTGCACATTTTCTCCACAGTTTTACATTACATTAATAAAGTGTACACAAATGTCGATCCAGCTAGTAACTGGCCATCATTTTTTTATATCTATGTTTCGCGTCAGTTCAACTTCCCGAATCATATGTGAGAGGTGGAAAAAAATAAAAAGTTGCAAAATAATAAAAAGGCTCATCAGAGGTGTATGCACTGTACATAGCACAATAGCTCGTGCATGGTGTACATTCGAAAGAAAAATCGTTCATCGAAGCACATCTGGGTTATCAGCATGAGTAAATATTCACTTTGGACAGAGGAGGCAACCATTGGTCAAGGTGCCTATGCTTCGCTGGAATATTGTACTCAGACTTCAGCAGCGGGGCAAAGAGCTCCGGAACGACGCATCCTCTCAGCTTAGGCGATCAACGCGGTCTGGTGTAAGCTCATAGAATATTGTTCCCAGATGCCGAACAAACGATTTACTAACGCTGGCCAAGGCTAGAGGCTATTTCTGAATCCCAGCTTCGCCGTATGCAACCTGTACACACTGATGACTCGCACAATCGTACACTCACTGTGCATGTTCGATTTTTTATTTTTTTCCGAAAAAAATCAAAACGTATGCGTGCGGACGACGCGAAACATAGCTATAAAAAATGATGGCCTTACTGATTGCGGTTATCAAATTGTTGTCTCCTCGCTGGTTGTTAAATTATTGCTTGATTTATTATTGCTATTTGCATTTTCGCGTCATCGTCAATCAAATGATTGATAATTTCGCTTATGCTGAGTGGTGGTAAGCAGATATCAAATCTGCAAGATGCTGATGTTTATAGGCCATTCACACGACGGGCAAACTTACTTTTATCGTACCGTTTCCAAGGATATTTACTCGGATACGATAAACTTGGACACACACTTGGACACAGATTTTTTATCTTGGCCGCAGCCCTTTTGCTCGCGATTATCTTTGCACGCCAGGAAAAGTGTCGGTTGTTGAAAGTGCGTACTGCAAATGCAGTGCTTGAACAAAGGAAAATTCAAAATTTAACATTTCCCGGCATTTTCGGGGAGTCACTATGGATACATTGACGGTTGCAAAGTTTGCCCAGCACCGTGTGAACTGGATCACGGTTTACCCGTGTTATCTTGGTCACACGCGTGCAAATGTTTGCACGTCGTGTGAATGGCCTATTAGGCAGAAAGCAACATGCATGACGGAAAAAAGAAAACCGGATAAGTATGGTTATCGAATGCGATACTTTATGATAGTTATTGCATGTTGATATTGTGATAAATGGTGTGATTCTATTGCTACAGTTTAAATACTGAGGGGGTTGATAATCATAATGATATTATGGTATTCGGGTAATATAAGGTAGTATTTGGTTGTTTGATGATATTACATTTCCAGTTGATAATGATAGGGTCAGTGAGTGTAAAATGGAACGTACTCAGGTACTCAGGAACGTCTCAGGTGCTCAGAAGCAACGAAAGGATTGGTGAGGAGTGGAGAATGGTCCGATAAAAACTAGGATCTCTTCTTGGCGACGAGGTTGACGTAGCACGAAGGAAGCAGCTTGCTTCAGGGGCCTTCACTTCGATGTTTTACCTCTGGAAACGGAGATCTGCTGTGAGTGAGCATCTGCGCCTGTGACTGTATTCGGCGTTCGTCCTACCCGTCCTCGCATAAAACTGTGGCACTTGGGGCCTCACGCAATCTGCTTTCCAGAAGTTGGATGCCTTCCACCGACGTCAGTTGCGGTCTCTCCTTGGCATCAAATGGCCACAGCGCATCTCCAATGAAGCACTGTACCAGAGGTGCCAAATAGAGGAGATCAGCATCTTCGTACGTCTTGCCAGGTGGCGTCTATTTGGTCACATCTTGCGGCTGCCACCATCAACCCCCGCAGTATCGGCAATGGAAATCTGTTTCGCAAACAACAGCACCAGATGGCTTGGCCGGCCACGCATCACTCTTCCCAGCGTGCCGCATCAAGATCTGCAGAAAGCCGGGCAGGGTAGATTCCTGACTCTGGAAGATCTCCATTTGCTCCGGGCAACAGCTGCCTGTCGTAAGAGCTGGAAGGCTCTGCGTGTAGCAATATGTTCATCCAACTAGTTACAAATCAATGTACTTGTAATCCTATATTAGCCCGACAGTGCAACGTCAAATCAACCGGATGTATCTCCTTAATTTGTTCATCTCCCTATGTTTCTCTCTCTCTCTCCCTCTCATTCCCTCTCTCTTTCTTTCATCTACACCGGTGGGTGGGACGCAGATCTCACTGTAACCCACACACTTGACGTACAATGTACATCTTATCCAAATTCTACTTTGTTCTCCCAGAAATTTGAGGTATAATCAACTGGTTGACCTACCTGACGGGCTGTTCAAAGCCACAACCGAATTACAAACCCTGTAAGTCATGGTGGGCATGTATCGGAAAAGAGGTTTTTGCGTAGTTCTGTCCAGCTGCCTTTGAGGCATCAAGACGAGGTAGAAGCGGGTGGTCTACATTGGGACGAAAGTGAACTGTCATCAGTGCAGGTGCGCAAGTGAACGCTGTGTCCAGTAGGTCCATCATACACTGCATTTCTTGGAAGAGAGACATGCTCTTTTAATGATTATGAACATGGTAGTAGATGAGTGGGGAAGAAGTGAAAAATCAAACTTAGATCGTAGATACAGTATGACAGACAGAACAAAAGAGGAAAGGGAGAAAACGAGAGAGAGAGAGAGAGAGAGAGAGAGAGAGAGAGAGAGAGAGAGAGAGAGAGAGAGAGAGAGAGAGAGAGAGAGAGAGAGAGAGAGAGAGAGAGAGAGAGAGAGAGAGAGAGAGAGAGAGAGAGAGAGAGAGAGAGAGAGAGAGAGAGAGAGAGAGAGAGAGAGAGAGAGAGAAGGAGAGAGAGACAGAATGAGAGAGAGAGAGAATGAGAGAGAGAGAGATTGAGAGAGAGCGAGAGAGTGAGAGAGGGAGAGAGAGAGAGAGAGAGAGAGAGAGAGAGAGAGAGAGAGAGAGAGAGAGAGAGAGAGAGAGAGAGAGAGAGAGAGAGAGAGAGAGAGGGCGGGGGGTGAGAGGAGGGAGAGTGAGAGGGGGGAGGGGAGGAAGAGAGAGGGGGGAGAGGGGAGGGAGAGAGAGAGAGAGAGAGAGAGAGAGAGAGAGCGAGAGAGAGAGAGAGAGAGAGAGAGAGAGAGAGTGGGAGAGAGAGACAGAATGAGAGAGAGAGAATGAGAGAGAGATTGAGAGAGAGAGTGAGAGAGTGAGAGAGTGAGAGAGGGGGGGGGGGGGGGGAGAGAGAGAGAGAGAGAGAGAGAGAGAGAGAGAGAGAGAGAGAGAGAGAAGGAGAGAGAGAGAAAGAGAAAGAGAGAGAGAGAGGGAGGGGGATAGAGGAGGGAGAGAGGAGGGAGGGGGGAGATGAATGTTGCTTGCTATAAGCAAATTGTCGGGCAATAGCTGGTGTGCCTCCAAATAGGCAGTGAGCTGTCTCTTAACCATTGTCTCCAGAATACGGGAGATAATGGGGAGGAGACACACTGGACGATAGTTCTGGGGCAGGGTTGGGTCGCCACATAATGGACTGACATGTGACATTTTGAAGGTTGGCGGAACCTGTCCAGTTCTAAGAGACATATTGATAATGCTGGTGAGATTCGGTGCAAGGACAGAGGCATGTTACTTGATTAGATTCTCGCATTCACAATCCGTCTACACGAGTCGGCTGCTTTCCAGTTTCTAACAGTTTTCTAATGTTTTATACTGGCGACTTTGTGTTGCGAATTTTTCCTTGAGAGCAATTCTAAGCCTAACTGACTTTTACCCGAATTCAACTGAAAGAAACGGCTTCATAAAGTGACTTCTGACGACAGCTGCCGCTTGACCGTCGCTGCCAGCAAACCGTCCAGTCTCGTCCGCCACAGCCGGTTTCTGGGCTTTCCGTCGTCTCATGAGGTGCATAGCCTTTAACATGCATGGCCCGTCCTTCAGCCTCTCACACGCTCTGCTGCTTTGGCCTCCAGAAGCGCCTCAGCATTGGCTCGACACTGGTCTCTGATGGTGTGTTGAAGGTCATTTCGCTGTCTTTTCAGATTGGCCTTGGCTGCTGGGTTGGTGAAGTTGTTGATACTCAGACGAATACTCTTTTGCGTGAGTGATAGCTCTTGTATCTCAAGATCTGGTTTCTGGTGTCTGCTAAAGTTGACGTATCCCAAAACGTCCTTGGCCACCCTGCTTATATAGCTGCTTATAAAGAGTTCACTAATTCGAGGGTAAGATACAAAGGAGAACAGTGTGAAGAAAAAATTGACTGACACCTCAAGGACTCGATCCAGGGACCCTCGCTTGTAACCAGTGATGCTGTAACCACTGAGCTATGGTGTAGTCGTCATCTCATCAGAAACAGTTCTACATTTTCTTCACACTTTGTAACTTACACTTTGTAACCCACACACTGTAACCCACACACTCCACCTACAAACTAGCACGCAAAATAGAGTAATAAGAAATTCTTCCAGAAAGTGATATACGTCCTATCAAAATTCTACTTTGTTTCCCCAGAGATTTGGATGATAATCGACTTGTTGACCTACCAGCCGGACTGTTTAATGCGACAACCAAATTGGAAAACCTGTAAGTCATGTTGTGCATGTATCGTAAAACGGCATTTTTGGCGTAGTTCTCTTCTTTTGAGATGTGGCAAATGGGATTTCGCCCCCCACCCTTTATGACGTGAATCTGACGCTGGTCGTGGAAGACTTTTCCAGGTGGAACTCCGTGTTGGAAGCAAAGAGCTGAGATATCGTCTTTACAAGTTCCCTAGCGCATTCCTTCAAGACAGGAGCGGAAACACCGTCGGGTCCAGTCGCCTTTGAGGAATTCAAGACAAGCTACAGTCCATTCATTGGAAACTGGCACCCTAACTTTTTGGTATCTCTCTCATATAGTTGTACATATCGTGAAAACAACAGTACATCCTGCATTGTGTGAACCGTGCAATTAATCCTTGCCACATTTAAGGCCAGAAAAGTCCAAGAACAGGGAAATAGAAATTACGCCAGGTTTTACAATATTAGGACAGATATGCAATGGCAAAATGTATGGAGAAGTAGATCCAAAACCCAGATTTTTTGAGATTTAAAGTGGGTATTTGATCCTCAATTCGGCCCAAATCCGACTTTCAAAAGCCAGCGGGCCAGTTTCCGATGAATGGACTGTAGAAGCAGGTGGACTGCACTGGGACAAAAGTGAACTGTCGTTAGTGCATGTGAGCTAGTGAATGCTGTGTTCAGTAAGTCCATCGTAGTAAGTTCGAGGCCTTGTACACTGCATTTGCTGGAAGAGAAACGTGAGAGCATCCGAGTTCTCATAACTTGCGGCCCTCTCGCAACCTTTAAGGTGGCTCATTCCTAAATTTAAAACTAGTCCTTTGAGCATCCTTCTGCGCAGGTTTGGGGTAGAAATATTATGAAATATTATTATTGCCGCTCACGGATTCGAACCTCCCCCGTAACTATAACCTGTAATTTACTCAATTTGCGTGCGGAACTGTTTCCTCCATTGTGGACTCGTATGCGTAGCACAGAGGCTGTATTTATAAGTGCAACAACTAGGCACAAAACTGACAGAGTACTGAGACATTCGACGTCCTGTCATCTAGCTTCAACACATCTCCGTAGCATTCCAACTCGGAAGGTTCAAGGTTAAGGAGAGGACAAAGAGGGGAAGATAAGTGCGACGAAAATGAGCACAAGCTACAGTCCCAACGGAACAAAGAGTGTCGTTTGTTACTGGACGATGACGAGACCAGTAGGATATTTGACAAAGCGGTCTCACTACAATTCGAAGCAGCAAAGCAGCACACCACTCAGCTTGGGTGGCTGAGAAATATCGAAGATTAATACAGAAGGGGGATGCTTTGCGAAAACGAATTAGTGTCTATTTACAGTGGTGGAGAGTTACTCTTAACTCGTTTCCATATGTCCTTCGTCCTTTCTACATTTATTAATGGCGCAATATCCGAGTTTCTAATTGCACACCTGATGAGCTGCCATGAACCATACGGCGAACCGTACGACGTGTGAAACAACTTGTTTTGTAGTCAACTAGTCCATCACAATGTCATGCATTAGGAGTACAGTAGGAGTTTGGCGTTCGCCTTGTGCAATTCGTTTTCGCAAAGCTTCCCCTCTGGGCTGGTTGTTGATCTCCACGGGCATCAGACTGGGTGTACTTATCGAAGTTTTACTCTCTTGTGTACACAGCCCTGGGCCAGAAGAGCTTGTTGATGAGAAACAATTCGTCCATTGCACTGGCAACAATACGCACAGTGGAGGATTAAAAATATATATATTTATGTCAAACACTTGGATGTTGTGGTCAGCCTCACCTGCTGTTGCTGCGATGAACTCCTTCAGCTGGTCTGCAGTAATTGCATGCATCCAGTTTCCAACAAACAGGACTCTCTTCTTCGCAGTGGGTTTGGTGGAGGTGATGAGTCGCCATGTGGCTCTAGCGATCCGGGCTGAGCAGCAGGCACGTTCACGACTTGACCGGCAATAAGAAAACCCCAGTAAGCATGCAAAATATCAAAGCCCTGGATATACAAGCAGAATGAGAGCGACATTTACTCAAATATGCATTTCTCTATGTTGCATTGTTCAGGTAAACAATACTATCGAGTAGGTCGAGGCTGGTGTTACAGTGAAGACGAAAGCGGGGAGTGGCGCTCAGCCCACACTAGGCCCTGACGAACTTCAGCACATCCAGCAGTTTGTTGACAACAACCGCTATTCCAGCAGGGAGAAAGCAGCAACCGATTTGGCTAATGTTGGTCCAGCAGCCGAATCAGGTGCTAGGCAGGTGAGACGGCGCCTATCAGCCCCTCGCTTTGGGCGTCCGCATAGGAAAGTCGTCCTCACAGAGGCACACCAGCTCCACCGTCTTGCGTGGGCTGTCTTCGACCGGACAGTATCCGCCGACGAAGCTTGTTTTGCTGCCGGCCTCGACGGTCGGATCATGTTCTGGTTTCCTCGCGATTCTGTGCCTGTTGCTGAGCAGTCACAGCATCCGGCGAGGTTACACGTCCTTGGCACTGTGTCTCTGTCACCTAACGCGCAGCAGCACATCCTCGACAACGGCATGCCGATCATTGCGTTTCAACCTGCTCGTTCACCAGACCTAAACCCGATCGAGAACATTTGGAGCTTGCTGAAACGACGACTGGTAGCACACAACTGCCAAACTGCGGATGAGCTGCGAAAGGCCGTGGATCTGGATTGGGGAGCGCTGCAGCCTGCCGATGTGGCGAGTTTCGCAACATCCATGCCAAACCGTCTGCAGGAAGTCATCACAAATAATGGTGGTCACACCAGATACTAGCCTAGCTTCCCAGCTACTGCAAATAAAACAATCATAACACAACTGTTTCTTTTCCTCTCTCTTCTTCTTCTGCTGGGTGTACTGTGTGTTTTCTTGCAATGGTGGAAAGTTCACTAGTACCGGGTACGGGTATAGTCACTTCCAGCAATATGCATTGACACGTGCCAAAATTCACGCCAAATCCGTAGTTCACGTTCACAATCCAAAAATGGACCAGCGGCGCTGCGCTGCAGCGCAGAAATGAATGTGTGCACGGTGTACGTACTCACGGCTGCATGGCCAGCGCCCATGGGTCGCTTGAACACCGACCAGATGTTCATGTCCAGGAAAGTAGCACGCTTAAGAGTAAAGTAACAAGTTCGTTTCAAATTCCTAATAATTTCTCGATCGGCGCATTCTCTGAGCATACTCAAATGTGGCCGGTTCTCCAAGGGACCGACGTGGATCGACTGCGACATGTCTCACCTTGACGAAGAATCAGATCGTACTCGTCTGAGCAACATATGAGCGACTTCAAGCACCTAAAAATATATCGAAGTAGCGGTGAGGCATCCTGCAGCTTCATAACTCGAAGAGAACTGGCGAGCACTCATGCTCATTCCCTGGGCACTGCAAATTCACAACTCATTTCATTTCACAGAATAATTTTCAACGTTTCAGCAAATTGCCATCATCAGGATGCAATATGAAGTCGAAATCTGGCAAGGAGTAGTCATATACACTAATTTGGTGTTCTTAGGTGTTGATAATATTTCTATGACCAAAAAATTCAGCCTCAACTTCTCTCAGGCTAGGAGAGATTTCAGCACTTCTTTAACGGTGAAACGTTTACGGTAGCTCATGGTGAGTAGCTACGCCAACCTAATGACTCAGGGGAAAGCGAAGGGAGGAAGGCAGCTGGGCTGAAAGCAAGTTCCTGTTTTTTTGATCGCCAATGCGTGGTATGTGGGTCGATTTAGACAGGGTTTTCTTCTACAGGAGCTGTAGGATGTTGACTCTCCTATCGACATAGTGAATTTGCTCCAAAGAAATCACGTATCCCTCACATAACCACAGAAAAACGCACAGTTTCAAGTTCGATCCGAACGTGACAGCCGGAAATCAGCTGATTTACTTGAAGTACAATTTTCTCAAAATCACGTGCAGCGGGATAACGTCCCTTTTCGCTTGGGCTGGCTCTAATCATTTCACCTAAATAGGAATCGTTATCAAAGTCTATGTTCCTATTTAGAACTTCTGTACTTTAGAACTGTCTACCACCAAAGATAACCCCTACAGACTCCATGCAGGAATTCAAGAAGAAATTACGTCTATATACACATGAGCATGCCCATAAAACCACTGGCATTCCTACACCTCAGCAGTTATTGCACATCGCACTTTCCTTTGAAGTTTTATTGTCTCATTCCATGTGCCTGGCTACTTTATTCTACCCCCCCCCCCCCCCTGTTATGCTACCTATTCAATATCGCACCAGTTGAGAACCCCACAAATGGCTACCTGCCTCTGGGTCATCCCTCAAATATATATAATAACAATAAAAAAAATCTTATCCAAGTTCTACTTTGTTCTCCCAGATATTTGAGCCGTTGTCAATTGGGTTACCTACCTGCCGGGCTGTTCGACGCCACAACCAGAATAAAGGTCATGTAAGTCGTGGTGTGCATGTTTTGGAAAAAAAACATTTTTTTCCGTAGTTCTGTCTTTTGAGATGTGGCCAATGGGATTTCGCGATTTGGCATCTCGTTGATTGATCTGATGTACCCTCGCCACCCTTTACGACTCGAATCTGACCCCGCTCGTGGAAGACTTTTCCAAGTGGAATTCCGTGGCTGGATTCTTTTTTGGAAGCAAAGAGCTGAGATAGTGTCTTTACAAGTTCCCTATGGCATTCAGGGGAGCTGTCACCAAAAACATTCTTTGTCTTATCTTGTAGTTCCTTGGCGCCTGATCATGATGGTCTTATCTGTTTTTCTCTGCGATGGCTGGAAGTGGGTGAAAACTTTAAAAGTATGTGCCCAAAATTGTCCCGAAGTACCGAGTGACGTCACGCCGGACTTGACCCCCACGAGTACATTCGTCGTCAAAAACGAAGTCCAGCCCGTGTGCTGGTCGATCGAGCTAGCTGTTCCGATGTAAAGTACACGTGTGCCTTTTGAACTTTAACACAGATGGGTACGTCGTACCGAAGGAGAATGCCAAAGAGGCAGAGACCTACGTGCAGCTACACAGCCAAATCAAAATAAAAAGCAGCTGAGCTTTCACCTTTTTGACTTCTTCCGCGAGGATCTAAGTTTTATTTTGTGAGCACGGAAGTACGTCGTTGTTTTGAACTTTTCGTGTGAGGAACAACACGATGATGAGCGCGTATGCAGAAAACAGTACTCCTCTGGCCGGCGATAACACCACCAACCCGAGCCCCAAAGAAACGCAATGTAGCTACCTGAAGGCAATTTAGCTGGCGATGTTGCTGAAGATGCAGATGACAAACTCCAACGCCTTTCATTTCAGAGCCGGGTGGGCAACACCGCCACCTTCGATACAACGACATAATTTTCAAGTACGAGGTATGTGTGTCACACTAACAGCAGACAAACATTCTTCCACTCCTTCGTAATCACAACGGAAAAAAAGAGCTGGAGCTTCGTGGAGGAAGTACCAGTGCGACAAACTGCTGTCGACTTGTGTTTGTTTTGTCCCTTTTTGGCATTCTCATTGTGTACAACGTACACATCAGTACCCGGGTTCAGAAGGCAAGTATGCACCGTATATCGAACAGTTGGCTCGATCGACCAGCACACGGGTTGACGATGAATGTACGCGTGGGGGTCAAGTCCGGCGTGACATCACTCGGTACTTCGGGACAATTTTGGGGACCTTCTTTTCAAGTTTTCACCCACTTCCAGTCATCGCAGAGAAAAAAGAATAACACCATTCTGATCAGGAGCCAAAGAACTACAAGATAAGACAAAGAGAATTTTTGGTGACAGTTCCCCTTTAACATCTGTCAACGCGTAAATAAGAGATCGCACTGAAGCCATATCAGGTGTCGGGGGGCGGGGGCAGAACAAGAGCAGAAGTAAAGCGATCTCGCAGAAGAGGACTATCAAGTTCATGCAGGCAGCTGTAAACACATACATGGGTTTTTAAGTGTTTCTAAAGGGTGTACAAGTTAGTATGACTGCATAGAAGAATGGTGGGGTAATTCTATCCAACGAAAATATGCTTTCCTACCCTCTTGGATATGTGCGAACCTGAGCCTTTCAAGTTGGAAGTGTGTTGGCTTGTGCCTTGGAGAAGTGTTCGAGCTAGGTTTAGGTTGCTGAATGTCTCCGTACTTCTTGTGAGTTTTGTGCCATTGTGTCGCTCTCGCTGCCTGCATATGATCTGGTCACATTGGTGGACTGTTTATCATAACTCGTAACATGTTGTCCTCTCCTCTTTTACCATAAATATTAAATTGACTCACTATCCGAGTACTCGAAGTAAACATATTTAAAATCATAACTTATTGTTTTAAAATTATTGTTTTAAAACAGAGAGGTTCCAGGCTGGACGTGACATTGGACCTGACCACCGGAAAGTACTGCCCTTACCGGAAACCGAACGACAAGCCGATGTACATCAACTGCCAGTCAAACCATCCACCTACAATCATACAGAACCTACCTGCATCGATCAGCAGAAGACTAACAGATATTTCCAATGATGAAGACGTCTTCATAGATGCGACTCCGATCTACAGTGACGCGCTGAGGAAGAGTGGATACCGGGAGAACGTACAGTATTTTGACGAGCGTAAAACGTACGAGACAAAGAAGAAGAAGAAAAGGAATTGCCCTCGGAACATCATATGGTTCAACCCACCATTTAGCAAGAACGTCGCCACCAACGTTGGACATCGCTTCCTCCAGCTAGTGGCCAAACACTTCCCCAAAGGCTCAAGCCTCAACAAAATCTTCAACCGGAACTCTGTAAAGGTTAGCTACAGTTGCATGCAGAATATGGCCACTATCATCAAGCAGCACAATAACACGGTTCTACGACCCAAGAAACAAGCTAACGGAGGTGACAACGATACCAGGACTTGTAACTGTCGGGCGAAAGACTCGTGTCCACTGAACGGAGCGTGTCTAACGGAGAGTATCGTATATAAGGCAAGAGTCACCGCAGGTATGGAGAAGAAGGAATATACTGGATTAACAGCAACAACATTCAAACAACGCAACTATAACCACCAATCCGCATTCCGCCACAGACAACACGAGAAGGACACCCGCCTATCGCAGTACGTCTGGACCAAGAAGGATGAAGGGAAGGCTTGCAGCATTCAATGGGCGGTACACCGCAGAGCAGCGGCCTACAGCAACAAAAGCAAAAGGTGCAACCTGTGCCTGGCAGAGAAATTGACAATCGCGCAAGCACCCAAGCACCTCTCTCTCAACAAAAGGTGTGAGCTTGTGTCGAAGTGTCGCCATGAGAATAGGTACTACCTTCCGAACTTTAAACCAGCTACAGCCATCACCTAATTAAGTAAGAGACAACCAGCTCCAGTGGTTGTCACCTTTGCACTGCAGCTATTTACACTTTGCTTTGTGGGGATATAAACCAATACTGATCCAGATTTCCAATTACTGTTTTCTGATGATCGCTTAGTGCGTGAAACTCTGAGTAAAAACACTTCCTCTGTCCTCCTATTGTTTTAACTTATTGTTTTATACTCGGATACTGAGCCAGTAATAAATGTAAAAAAGAGAAGAAACACATGAGAACGAGTTATGCAGCAACTTTCCACGACTGTAACAAAATTATAAACGGTCAGAAAATGCTATAATAGGGCACAAAATTAACAGGCTACTGAGACATTCAGCGACCCGAGACCTAGCTGTAACACATCTCCAGTGCGCAAACTAACAGCCTTCAAACTTGGAAAGCTCATGGTTACATAGGACCGTAAGAAATGGTTTGCTCTCCACACCGGAGCTCGCGCTATTCCGCCGACTTTACTTAACACTTGACTGACTCACGACTGCCATCCAGAGCACACGAGAAGTCCATCGAACCTTCGACTCGGCAAACCTGCAAGAAAGCACCACTCCCTGCTCAATACACAGTGTTTCAGGGAATTCACCCCTCATCAGTTGAGCTTGAGTAGGCTGAGGAAGATTGTGCCTGAAGAGCACCACTTATATAGTGCTCTCCAGGCACAAACATCACCAGGGATTCAAACTTACAAAGACGCTCCGTTTCCAGCGGGACAAACACCTCGTGAACACCAGATAGCAGCGTGAGTCAGTGTCGCTCCTGGACGGTGAGACAGACGTCGAGGGCCCGCGGTCATTCGCAACGCTGTCACCTCCAAACCAACTAGACGCAAGCCCACGCTGGGCACAACAGTACGAAGTAGTGGTTGCGACTTCGGCGATGATTTGTAAGAAATGGTTTGCTCCCCACACCGGAGCTCACGCTATCACCGAAGTCAGAACCACTAATTCTTACATAGGACCGAAGAGAAGAAGGTGAGCACAGCGAAAATGTGCAGAAGCCAAGTCCCGCGGCAAGAAAGAATGCCGAATGTTACAGGACGATGACGAGACCAGTTATTTTGTCATGACAATGCGGTCTGACTACAATTCGAAGCAGCAAAGCAACACACCACCCAACTTGGGTGTATCAGCAATATCAGAGATAAAGCTATGGTGTAGTCATCATCCCGGCAGAGACCGTTCAATATTTTCTTTAGACTTCGCACCTTACACTTTGTGTGAATCTACACCGGTGGTTGGGACGCAGACCTCACTGTAACACACACACTTCGCGTACAATGTAAATAATTATTATCCAAGTCATGGTTTGCATGTATCGGAAAAGAGATTTTTGCGTAGTTCTGTTATTTTGAGATGTGGCCAATGTATATAGCACAGTATAAAGAGTATTTTTCCAGGAAGTGATATACATCCTATCAAAAATTTACTTTGTTCTCCCAGGTATTTCTGGGATAACAAACTTGATCACCTACATGCCGGGCTGTTCAACGCGACAACCGAATTAGAATCCCTGTAAGTCATGTTGTGCATGTATCGTAAAAAGGCGTTATTTTGGGCGTAACGTTAGTTCTGTTCTTTTAGGATGTGGCGAATGGGATTTCGTTATGTGGCATCTAGGCATATGCGGATAATGCCGGCAGAAAAATAGGCAGAAATCGGTACCATTTCTGGTAAGTTTCATTTGTGTTTGGTATGTGGATAAAGAAATGGAGCAGAATTCGAGGAATTGCCCGCCATAAGGTTCGTATGGGTCTGCCAATTTCACTGCCTTTCGAGCAGAATCTGTCACCTTTTCCAGCATTATCCACCAATGCCTGGTGGCATCTTGTTGGTTGATCTGAGGTACCCTTCCCAACCCTTTATGACCCGTATCTGATGCCGCTCACGGGGTGGTCGCAACGAACGTAAGCGCAAAAGTGGTTCTTCATCCACCCTGTACCGAAACCCGTGCAGAACCAAGAGCAGCCTTGTATCAGATACAGTTGTATGTAGGCAGCAACGAATGACCATCCGTCTGCTAAGGAAGAACATGGCCACTCGACGTAGCCACGAGCGGCTTCTTTGCAAAAGGCATGTTGTGGGTGGCCAAAGTTGTTGCTTGCCACAAATCTGGTTTCTCAGCTAATAAGCCGGTTGTGATTACCAACACCATGGCAGATCTTTGAACATATAACCCTTTGCTGTACCGACCATCGGCGATGCGACTGTCATGGGGTTTCTTTCACTTTCATTCTGGTAAACGTCACTCAGGCTGAGAAACTGAGATACAGTCAACTTCGCTTATAACGACACTCGGCTCGGCTCGCGAAGTGTCATTATACCTGAAGTCTCATTATGTGTCACAGTTGGATAGGACTTTGCTCTGGGCATGAACAATATGTCGTTTTTCGAGAATTGTCGTTATATCCGCAGTGGTTATTAGTGAAGTTGACTGTACGTAGGTTTTGAATTTGAGGCATTTCTCAAGGGTGTACAAGTTAGTATGACTGTATAGAATAAATGAGTGTGGAGTCATTCTATCCTACAAAAATATATTTACCTTCCCTTGTGACCTTTCCGAACCTGAGCCTTCCAAGTTGGAACGTGGTTAGCTTGCGCCTTGGAGAAGTGTTCGAGCTAGGTGTCAGGTTGCTGAATGTCTCAGCACTGCTTGTCAGTTTTGTTCCATTTTGTCGCACTCGCTGACTGCATATGATCTGGTCATGTTTTTTGGACTGTTAGTCATAACTCATAACATGTTGCATTTCTCCTCTTTTACCATAAAATATGAAATGGGTTCACTATCCGAGTAAAACTATAATATAACTTATTGTTTTACTGCTATGAAGAGTTCACTTAATTAGAGTGTAAGACACAAATGGGAACAGTCTGAAGAAAAAATTGA
This sequence comes from Sycon ciliatum, assembly GCF_964019385.1. Classification (NCBI taxonomy): domain Eukaryota; kingdom Metazoa; phylum Porifera; class Calcarea; order Leucosolenida; family Sycettidae; genus Sycon; species Sycon ciliatum. Next base: position 26,138,024 of record NC_088649.1, read on the forward strand.
CTTTCACCACCAAGACTCGAACCAAGGACCCTCACTTGTAGCCAGCGATGCTGTATACACTGAGGTATGGTGTAGACAGCATCTCAGCAGAGACCTTTCAACATTTTCTTTTTGTGAATCTACACCGGTTGGTATGACGCAGACCTCACTGTAACCCGCACACTTCACGTACAAAGCGTGAAAATGACAACGTATATGAGAAAAGCATACACATACAGCATACAACTACAGCGCACACAGCAAACCGCACATAGCGCATGTAGCGTATACTTGGTCTGGCTCATCGCTATTGTCGCTTATCTTTGACAGTCCAAAACTTGAAGTTTGCTTCGCTTTATGACAAACCCAGCCGTTACGGTACCGAAAAACAACTCATAAAGACATTCAAATGAGATACAACAGGTTCAGCAATTGTACAGAGCGTAGCGAGTCTGCTGAAGGCGGCAAGGTAGCGAAAAATAGCAAGTTTTTTTCAAACCACCCGAGATACATACACGTCAAGACAAGAGTTACTCATCCGATTAAGCATCGCTGGAGCTGCTGTCGCTTGAGTTGACAGTTGCTGGCATGTCCAACTGCTGGGCCATTGTTTCTTTCGCCTTCTCAGCCTGGCGGATAGCAGAGATTGGAAAGAAGCGGTTGTGGCTGTCACCTCTGCGCTTTGAAGAACTGTGGGCAGCGTGGCTCCCTGTGTGGTGACTGTCGCTATTGTCACCGGGCGTTTCCACGATGCCTTTGAACGAGGCATAAAGAGCTCTCCATACAGCTGCCATACGGTCCACTGGATATTCTGACCACGACTGTTCAACTGCCGCCACCAGGTCCGTCACAGTTCTCTTCGCCACCATCTTGACATCAGTCTGAAGACTTGCGAAGAATGCAAGGTCATTGCAGTTCAAGTCGGGTGACTGCGCAGGCTGCGTAACAACACGAATGTTGAAACCTTTCTTCGCACCATGTCGAATTCAGTGCTGTTGATTTGCCTTCGCGGCGTGGGGCCTGGCTCCGTCGTGCTGGTAAAACAATGGCTTGCCAGCTTCAGGAGTCACTGCATCGCGATGGAACCACCATAGCTTCTCTCTCATGACATCAAACACACCGTTCTTCTTTAGCATGACACTCCTGTACTCTTCGGCAGTCACGGGGACACTCTTGAGGATGTCAGTTTTGCCAGCGACAGTTCCTGTTTTCGGGTTGCTGCGCTTGGCTTTTCGCTGTAGTGTGAACGGCCAGATACCGACTTTGCCATCGAACTCGTACGCATCACGCGGCTTAGCTGTGACTGCCAAAAACATCACTTTTGGCATCCGCGATTTGTGATACACACGCGGATCAGCTGGCATGTTCACGACTTGCTCCACAACTCCATCTTCGTTTGCAACATTTTGGGGGAACACACGGCAAACAGTACCATCTCTCATGAGGTAAAACCACTTCTCATCCCCGTGGCAAATGTTGCTGTTGTCGACAAACTTCCTCCTGCTCTTTTCGTAGTGCTCGATCGCCCAAGAAAGACGATCGTGCCGATGTTTGGGGCTGAGAAGTGGTGTTATGTAGCGACGACGGTGTGTCGCACCCTGAGTTTTGCACCAGCGCTTCACGGAGGATGTGCTGCTGGGGAAGCCAGCGCAAGTGAGCTTGCCTGCAAGTTTCTTACAAGACAGCTTACCCCAATGCTTGTCGTTGATTTCAATCAACTTCTTCGCAAGCTCCTCGGTGAGTACAATGTTTTGGCCTCCACAGAAGCTGGCACGTAGACGTGTGAGGCGGACTTTCCCCGCAGCCTCCGCGTCCATAGTTTGCGTCTTGTACAGGTCGACTATTCTTTGTACCGTCCTTTCCGTGACATTGAGGTGAGGAAAACGAGCTTTCAGACTGGCCATAGAACCTCGTGGCAGGCGATCACGGCCCTTGCAGAGCTCAAGGTACGCGGTGACAATCCTCCAGCGATCTGGCGTTTTCACATCTGCACACTTCTTTCGCGGTGTAGGTGCGCACGTCAGCTTGCTACTTGGTGTAGCTAAACCCGCCATGCGCGATGCCACTCGCGACAATCGTGGTGGTGTTTTCTTAGAAGACTTCTCTCATCTTGCCATCACAGTTTCCAACACAAAAGTGAGTCAGAAAAAGCGATCTGACTGGCTTTTGCCCGTCAAAAAGTGCGTGGGAGATAAGCGACAATTGCGATGAGCCGGACCAAGTACTACGTCCTAATCATCAATGGTACGGCTGAGTCGGGATACAACTGCATTGGAATGAACACAATGTCACAAGCATTTCCAACAAGTGGATGGCTTTCGCAGTAAAGAATACAGCACTTGTTGTAAACCACCAGTTCTCAATTGGGAAAGGCCTTCGCGCTTATGGCATTGTATTCGTTGAAATGTTGTATTTCGACTCCGCCGTACCGCTGATGTTGCTGCATGGCATACGCTATATGCGTTGTGTGCGTTTTGCTGTATACGCTGTTATGTCCAGTTTTATCTGCTTATGTTTTGCATGTACGCTGTTTTTGCATGCTATAAATAGCTGGTGTTATTAGTGTTCATTGTTAATTATCAGATGAAGTAAAATATACTGTGTAAAGGAAAAGAGTTGTCCTCGTGCCGTGTGGTCGTACGATCCTGACAATTTAGAGAATCTTGCAGGGTTCACAACATTTGGCGACCACGCCAGGATAGGAGCGAGCATGGCAGAGGAACTATGGAACAATTTGGAAGCTAGCTTTATCGACAATGGAGAGCGGTTAGGATTAGAAGGCGAGTTGTTGAAGGTACATGTGGAGCAGAGGCTCCAACAGTACGCGGAGCGTGAGGAGCGCAGTGCCAGACGGCGAGAGGAGGCGCTCCGCACCGAGTTTGCCAAAACACTAAAGGAGATTAACGAGCGCATCGCCAATGCGCAGGAGGGTGAGGGTAAAGCCACGATGGGAGGTACAGAGGAATCTCCCAGTCACAGCGGTGGGCGTCAACCGGTGATGAAAATCCCCTCATATGATGGAACGCAGCCATTGGAGCGTTATCTTGACCTGTTCGAGGACATCTGTTCCAAGAACGAGTTCGAAGAAAGCGAATGGCTGCTGCGACTGCGCATTGCGCTAGCGGGTAGCAAAGCGGAGAGGATATGTATTGGATGCAATAATTACGAGGAAGCAAAACGAGAGTTGCTTGCCTCGCTCGGAAAGACTCCGGATAAAGCGTGGAAGACATTGCTGACAGGCAAGCAGCGGTCAGATGAGTCGTTTCATCAATACGTTGTCCGTGTTTGCAGAGAGGTAGAGGTGTGGGCCACACTCGCTATGACAGAAGATGGCGAGGTGGACACCAAGTATAGCTCCGATATAGGAAAAATGTCCCCGGTGCTGCAAGCAATGGCAAAGCAGGTAATCTTGGAGCAATGCGGACCTGAGATGAAGACGTACCTGGTCGAACGGCAGTGCTACGGGATGTCACTGCGCCAGGTACAGGAGCACGGCGCGTCTTACCAGGTCGCGCACGGACGACAGGGTGATACTGCCAGGAAGCCAGTAGAACGATCCGTGCCAAGGCCCACGGCGTCGGCACAGTGCATGGCGATATCGGTCGCAGATGCAGAGAAGCAGCTAAAGTCGCTGCCACAGGAAGAGAGAAAGGGTTTTCTGCAGCGAGAGAGACTCTGCTGGAACTGCCTTAAGTATGGCCATATGGCCAGAGAATGTCGGTCAGGCTCGAGATGCACGAAATGCCAGAGGAAACACCACCTGCTAATACATGATGTGTTGGATAGAGCAGGTTACAGCCGGGAGAAACCGACTGAGATAGTTACGGAGAAGAATGTTGGGTCGTGCTGTCTACACTCGCCAAGTGTGCGGCTGATGACCGGAGTGGCACGAGTTGAGGGAAGAACTCGAAACGCGAAGGTTCGAGTGTTCCTGGACTCGGGTGCTGAGGCGTCATTCGTGACTGCAGCGTTGGTGTCAGCAATCGATGCAGAACACGTTGGGGTTGAAAATGTAGAGGTGAAGCCGTTCGGCGCGGAACCAACCCAACAGCGCATGGATAAGTACGCCATCACGATCCAGGGTAGCTCCGCTAGCATTCGGGTACGCGCGTTCGTGAAACCAACGCTTGAGCTGGACCTAAAGTGCGCAAGTCCGCAGACCATTGCGCAGTGGCACAGTTGGGGAGTAGAGCTGAGTGACAAGCCTCAACAAGGGACATCAGACGAAATACATATGCTGATTGGTGCAGACTATATCAACGCGGTACTGCACAGCAAGAAGGAAGTTAATGGTGAGACGGTGTGGAACACAGAGATAGGTAATGTATTATCTGGTCCAGCGTCTGCACCAAGTCGAAACAGTCAGCCGGTGACCGTGTCATGTGTCACAGCCCACATTGAACAACTATGGCAGTTGGATGAACCTCCAGAACAACATCAGCACCTGCCATCGTTCCCGCTATGTCGCCAGGGCAGCGGGTACCAAGTGGGTCTCTTGTGGCGAAATGAGCGTCGCCCAACGGATAACTTTACTCAAGCTAGAGTCATCGCAACGCGGCTTCTTGAAAAGCTGAAGAGGAATGGGAAGCGTGCGCTCTATGATGTGCTGATCAGGGAGTACCGTGAGCTTGGAGCAATTGAGCTGGAGCCATGTGAGAGCGATGCCGGGTACTATGTACCGCATCATGGTGTATTCCGCGAGCACGCTGCAACCACGAAGTTAAGAGTGGTGTTCAATGCCTCGGCGACGGCTCCAGATGGCAAGTCGTTGAACGACATGGTTGACCCTGGACCGTCGCTGTTGCCGAGTCTCGCAGGTATGCTATTACGGTTCCGTGAATATAAGAGCGCGCTGCAAGCGGACATCCGCAAGGCTTCCTTCATGGTCGCGGTTAATCCCGAAGACCGTCCGTACCTGCGTTTCTTGTGGCCCGGTCGAAGCGACAGCGATGAACTGTTAACCTGGAGGCTAACGAAACTGCCATTTGGCGTAAACTGCTCGCCGTACATGCTTACTGCGGTGATTCAGCATCACTTGAAGGAGCTACGGGCGTTGTCTGCACCCAAAGAGCGAGATCGTATTGATCTCTTGCTCACGAGTTTCTACGTTGACGATTTGGTCTCTAGTGTCTCAAATGCCTCGGAAGCCAAGGAGATGCAAGAGTTCAGCGTGCGTGTGCTTACGGATGCTGGCATGGAGTTACGTAAGTGGCGAGGCAACGAAATCCCGTGCGATCCAGAGGCCGGAGATAAAGTCCTCGGTCTGAAATGGAAAACCAGTGATGACTTGCTCAGCATAGCAGCGCTAGGCGAGTCCGATAGGCCGTCTGTTTGGACCCGGCGATCCCTCCTCAAGTGTGTTGCATCAGTGTTTGATCCGCTAGGTCTAGCAGCACCGGCAGTTGTGCCGGGAAAGATACTGCTACAGCAAGCCTGGAAAGTCGGAGGCGACTGGGATGATATGTTGCCTGATGGCATCGCAGCCGCATGTGCGCAATGGTGGGGAGAGTTGGCCGAAGTGGTGAGCATTGACATACCACGTTGGATTTGCTGCAATCTTGACACGCCGATTGCGCTTCATGCCTTCGCCGATGCCAGTGAGAAAGCGTTTGGATGTTGTTTGTATGCCGTCGTCAATGGACAGTCGCACTTGGTATTTGCCAAGGCCAAAGTGGCACCTGTGTCTCCGCCCACGTTAGCCCGCCTTGAGTTACAAGCAGTATGTCTAGCGGCTCGCTACGCTGAGTTTGTGGTGAAGGAGCTGCGTGTGACCGTCACGCAAGTCTATGGCTGGACTGACAGTCTCACTACCGTTCATTGGATCAGTAATCCATCGTACAAATGGAAAACATTTGTGGCTAACCGCGTCAGTCAAGTCCAAGAGATATCGAAAAAGGTCGGCATTGTGTGGAACCATTGCCCGGGCCTTCACAACCCAGCAGATTTACCGTCGCGTGGGAGTAGTGCACAGCAGATCCGTAGTCCGTTCTGGAGGGGCGGACCAACCTGGATCACGGAGCCCAATGACTGGCCCACCGCATCCTCAACCGCAGCTACAGATGAGTCCAGTGTAGAGGTACGAGTGTCAGCCGCCACCTGTAGTCGAGAATCTGATAAGGAATGGTGGCTCCGATTCAGTAAATGGTCGAGGGCACAGGGCATGGTGACTCGGATGTTGCAGTGGAAGCACACTGAGCCTCGTGCTGAACTCTATTTTGCAGCAGACAACGTATTGTACCGCATCGTTCAAGCCGCATGTTTCGCTGAGGATCTTGAGCTGATCAAGCAAGGTCAACCAGTGAAGCCTGGGTCGAAGGTGTATCAGCTTGCACCGTTTCTGGATGAGCATGGAGTGCTCAGAGCCGGGGGACGACTTCAGCACAGCGAGTTGGCGTATGGGGCCAAGCACCCAGTCCTGTTAGGCAAACATCATCTGACCGAGTTGCTGTTGGAGAAAATGCATGTTGAAAGGATGCACCAAGGTGTAGAAGGAGTCTTGTCGTTCATCCGTCAGAAATTTTGGATTATCGGTGGTCGACGGGCGCTACGCAACATTACTCCGCGATGTGTTACATGCCGCCGCTACAAGGCTAAGGCTGCCTCAGAAGTCTGCCCGCCGCTGCCGGAAGACCGAGTTGTTCACGAGAGGCCGTTCGCAACTACCGGCATCGACTATGCTGGTCCGTTGTACGTGCGCCGTGGTGAGTCATCTCCGAAGGTATGGATAGCATTGTTTGTGTGTGCCACCACCAGAGCAGTTCACTTGGAGGTGGTCGATAGTTTAAGTACTGAGTCATTCTTGATAGCATTTCGGAAGTTTGTCGCGAGACGTAGTTTGCCGTCTCGGATCAGGTCTGACAACGCTACAACGTTCAAGGCGGCATCTGACAAACTGAGTGTGCCATGGATGTTCAATCCTCCAGCTGCACCATGGCATGGAGGCTTCTATGAGCGAATGGTTGGTACAGTGAAGAGTGCCTTGAAAAAGGTAATGGGAACAGCGTTTCTGAAGGTCCAGGAGCTTGAGACCCTCTTGTATGAGGTTGAAGCAGTGGTGAATAGTCGTCCGCTCAATTATGTGTCTGATAGCCTGGATGAGCCACCAGTAACCCCTGCAATGATGATGGGTAACATCTGGATGTCGTCAGAGAAGCCAGCAGGTACCCTGGACGCTGCGCAGATGTCATCGAGATTGCGTTACCTCAGTCGGACACTGGAGCATGTCAAGAATCGTTGGGAGGTGGAGTACCTAAGTCAGCTGAACAAACACCAACAGACCATGTCGCGCCCTTTAGCTGTGGGTGATGTTGTCTTTGTTCTCGATGATACCAAGCGCAAACAGTTCTGGCGTTTGGGACGGATCATCGAGTTATTCCCTGGTCGAGATGGTAAGCGTCGTGTTGCCAAGGTTAAGTTGAGTACCAGTACCCTGTTGAGGCCGATCCAAAGGTTAGTGCCGTTAGAAGTATCGTCACAGGACGTGGCTCCTGGGCTTGCAGATACCGCTCAACCTGCTATCGTCCCTCAGCAGCCAGCGTATGAACCGTCAGCACCGTTACCACCACCACGGCAGCAGGAGATAACGCGTTCTGGGCGCGTAGTCAGAGCCCCGGATCGTTTTTGACTTGTGTGCATTGTTGTACGGCGGTGAGAAGCCCTTTGGTGGGGAGAATGTTGTAAACCACCAGTTCTCAATTGGGAAAGGCCTTCGCGCTTATGGCATTGTATTCGTTGAAATGTTGTATTTCGACTCCGCCGTACCGCTGATGTTGCTGCATGGCATACGCTATATGCGTTGTGTGCGTTTTGCTGTATACGCTGTTATGTCCAGTTTTATCTGCTTATGTTTTGCATGTAACTGTTTTTGCATGCTATAAATAGCTGGTGTTATTAGTGTTCATTGTTAATTATCAGATGAAGTGAAATATACTGTGTAAAGGAAAAGAGTTGTCCTCGTGCCGTGTGGTCGTACGATCCTGACAATTTAGAGAATCTTGCAGGGTTCACAACAGCACTGGCCAATGGCTAACCTTTGCGGAATCTCCCCCCCCCCCCTCCCATGAGAACAGAGGACTTCACCACCAACTGTGAACCATTGCAACGAGAGATGTGCAAAGAAGCATTTGTGGTGTAATCTGAGAAAGACGATGGCCGTTCCCAACCACCAGTATTTCCCTGGAAAAGAACTGTGCAGAAGAGAGCACATAGAGGCGCTCTACCGATCTGGGCTGGGAAGCAGGCAGCAGCAGGTTCATGACTTACTGTAATTTCACAAATTTTCGGTGTACTTTTATTTTCGGTACTTTTCAGTGCATCTGTTTCATACGTAAAATTTCAATACACCTTACAAACACTAACACCCATAACACAATAGGGAACTGCTTCTCTGCACCGAAAATATCTGTTCACCTAACCTAGCTTTTTTGCTCTCATACCAAAAATATTGAGCACCGGCAATTTCTGAGATTAGAGTTACCGGCTATAAGAAAACCCCGGTAAGCGAGGAAAACATCACAGCAATCGAGATACGAGCAGAAAGAGAACGACACTTCAATATGCACGTCTCTATGTTGCATTGTTCAGGTAAACGATATTATCGAGAAGGGCGAGGCTGGTGTTACAGTGAAGACGAAAGCAGGAAGTGGTGCTCAGCCCATACTAGGCCCTGACAGACTTCAGCACAACCAGCAGTTTGTTGAAAACAACCGCTATTCCAGCAGCGAGAAAGCAGCAGCCGACTTGGCTAATGTCGGTCCAGCAGGTGAATAAGTATGTGCTAGGTAGGTGAAACGGCGCCTATCAGAAACCTCTCGCTTTGGCCGTCTGCATAAGAAAGTCGTCCTCAGAGAGGCACAGAAGCTCCACCGTCTTGCGTGGGCAATCGTCCTCCAACACCACGTTTTCGAACGGAGGGTATCCGCTGACGAAGCTTGCTTCGCTGCCTGCCCCGACGGTCGAATCAAGTTCTGGTTTCCTCGCGATTCTGTGCCTGTTGCTCAGCAGTCACAGCATCCGGCGATGGTGCATGTCCTCGGTGCTTTGTCTCTGTCACTTAACGCGCAGCAGCACATCCTCGACAATGGCATGCCGATCGTTGCGTTTCAACCTGCTCGTTCACCAGACCTAAACCCGATCGAGAACATTTGGAGCTTGCTGAAACGATGACTGGCGGCAAGCAACTACCAAACTGTGGATGATCTGCACGAGGCCTTGGAACTGGAGTGGGGAGCGCTGCTGCCTGCACGTTCGCGATCGATGGCCGCGTGTCGTGATCCAGGAAGCGTCATCCTACGACACAGAGCACGCGATCTCACCGTGCATCTTGCAATAAAATTCAAAAACTGCGCTCATGCCTTCAGTCACTTTTGCATCAACAGTCGCACAAAAAATTATCAGTGGCGCAAGGAGAAGCTTGTCGTTTGGAGTGACAAGTGATCACCGCTGCTTTTCCTTGTCAGATCCAACAATACACTTTGTTCTGCAGCCTTGGGAGTAGTGTTGGAGTAGAAATTGCTGAGGAGACGTCGTGGAGGGGCGAGCTTTCCTTCGCATGTGTGACTTTGGCCGTATTTCAGCATGGTCGAGTGGAACAATTCAAACGGTTTATTTCAAGATAATCCCAAAAGGATGATGCGGGACATGTCCTCAGCGCTAGAAGAAGTGTTCTACTATCGGCCGGTGTATAGTTCTGGCCAATTGAGGACGTAGCTGGCTGTTTTGCCAGCGCTCGTAAATGGGCTATTTTCAAGACGATCATTTGTGGCGTCAGGGGGTGATGGACCTCGTCTTCAGGGATCCTGGCGTGGCTAAGCGGTACTGCTCCAGGAACTCTTCTAAGGTGAGGCAATGTTGGCTTCATGGAGTTTTGATCATAGCTTGTTCGTATGCGCTGTGGCGTGACTCGTTTCTAGAGCCATAACATAATGTGATATTTTCGGCCATTTTTGAGGGGTATGCAAATTTCAAGGTTCCCTTCAGAGACTTTTTAAAGGGCTTTGCACAATCGATCCACACCCCAAAGGGTACCTACCTGCACATTTTGAACGAAATCGGAGAGATCCACTTGCACACATACTTTGGTATTCTCAGACATGCTCTCTTGAATAATGATCAATTTGTTAACCTATCTGCCGGGCTGCTCGACACTACAACCAGATTAGTGTATTTGTAACTCATGGTGTGCATGTATTGGAAACAAACATTCTTTTGCGTAGTTCTGTTCTTTTGAAATGTAGCAAATAGGGTTTCGGGAAGTGCAATCTCGCTGATTGATCTGATGTACCATCCCCCTGCCTTTACCACCCGAATCTCACGCTGCTCGTGGAAGACTTTTCCAAGTGGAATTCCGTGCCTGGATTCTTTGTTGGAAGCAAAAAGCTGAGAAAGTGTCTTTACAAGTTCCCTGGCGCATTCCTTCAAGACAGTAGCGGAAGTACCCTTGAGTCCAGTCGCCTTTGAGGCATCAAGAGGACGTAGAAGACTGTGGACTGCATTGGGACAAAAGTGAAATGTCGTTAGTTCAGATGCGCAAGTGAACGCTGTGTCCAGTAAGGTCATCGTTGTAAAATCGAGGCCTTGCACACTGCATTTGTTGGAAGAGAAACGTGTGAAAGTCTACAATTTCTCATAACGTTTGGCCCTCGCGCAACCTTTAATATCTGTCAACGCGTAAATAATAAATCGCATTGAAGCCATATCAGGTGTTTGTTGGGGGGGGGGGGCAGAATAAGAACAGCAGAGACAAGGTAAAGCGATCACGCAGACCGTTAAGGCAACCAAATGTGCCTTCTCCACCGTTGCACTTGACGCCACCGGAGCCATCTCCAGTTCCGTTGGTGGCTGCGGTTGGGGTGGAGTCGGTAATACCGCCGGTCACGGAGATTGATCCCATTTCTTTGACACAGTACCCGGCTGTGCAGACACCGCAGCACCCTCCGGCACTTGATTCGTGGGTCCGGAGACCACGGAGGTCGACCGCAAATTATTCAACCGTAGTATATGGTAGGAATGGCCAAGGCCCACGCGGAGCATTGAAGGAGAACAGAAGCCAGAAGCTAAACGGAACACAATCTCGAAACAGGGATGAACTAAGGACAGTGGGACGGGATAGACGTAGGAAGGAGTACACGGATGGTACCAGACGACTGACTGGTGGTGAATATGAGTTGGGTGATGATGCGGCGGATGACGAAGATACAGATGATGACGAGGCGGATGATGACGAGTCGGCGGATGACGACGAGGCGGATGGCGATGAGACGGCTGGTGGTGATGGTGATAAAACGGACGAGGAGGAGTCAGGTGGCAGCGAAGGTGATGGAGCTGATGAGGGTGAGATTCGTAAGAAGTCAGCTGTGGACTTACATTTGTTATCTCGTCCCGATTGTTTGAGTGTGTATGATGATTCCCATTTCACTGTACTGTGTCGTGTCGGTTACCATATTATCTCCCTTATAAACACGGTACTTATAGTTTTTCAACCCACTTCGCACCCGTGCTTATAGAGGAGACCGTGATAATACTGGAGACTGTGTTTATATTTTTCAACCTTGAAAAAGTCAAGAAAGTTGCATACCGGTAAAACACTCAAATTGGAATTTAACTCAGATTTCATGATTAAAGAACAGAGAGAAGAGAAAAGAATGATGCGGAAATGGAAGTCACGCACGTAGAGCACTTTTATGTGCGCACAGCTGCATTCCAGTATTCTCACTGTGACTATGTTGGAGACTGTGCGTTTGTAATCTCAACAGCCCTCCGACCTGTGCTTATAATGGAGACTGTGCATATAATGGAGACCAGTGTTTATAAGAGAGATAATATGGTATGTCCAGCAGTTGAAGGTACTTGAAGGTACTCGTACGCATAAGCACGATTTGTGTAAGCAAAAAGAACATGTTGTAGCACTTAGGTTATTTTCGTGAGTTTGATCCCCTTGTTCATGAGTTGTTTTTGCACTGTTCATGCCCATTTGTCTCACTTACTCTTTATCTTAGCCCTCTCTTTTTGTAATACGTACGCGTCATGTGTCACACTTCTTTGGATTTTTAACCTTTGTGTTTCCCTTGATGACTTTAGTTCCGTATTTCCACTGATGATCGGAGCTTGAAAATCGATTCTGGAAACTCAATCTCAAACCTTAAACAAATTGTCATGTTGTGTGGTGATGCCAGCGGCATTCATACTTTTCATAGCTATTATTTGGATGTTTGATGATATTACATTTCCAGTCGATATTGAGAGGGTCAACTGGTCACTGAGTGTCAACCCAAGTAAAATGGAACGCACTCAGGTGCTCAGAAGCATCGAAAGGATTGGTGAGAAGTGGAGAATGGTCCGAAAACTAGGATCTCTTCTTGGCGAAGAGGCTGACGTAGCACGGAGGAAGCAACTTGCTTCAGTGGCCTCCACTTCAATGTTTAACCTCTGGAAACGGAGATCTGCTGTGAGTGAGGGTCTTCGCCTGTGACTATAGTTGGCGTTCGTCCTACCCGTCCTCGCGTACAACTGTGGCACTTGGGGCCTCACGCAATCTGCTTTCCAGCAGTTGGATGCCTTCCACCGATGTCAGTTGCGGTCTCTACTTGGAATCAAATGGCCACAGCGCATCTCCAATGAAGCACTGTACCAGAGGTGCCAAATAGAGGAGATCAGCATCTTCATCCGCCGTGCCAGGTGGCGTCTATTTGGTCACATCTTGCGGCGGCCACCATCAACCCCCGCAGTAATGGCAATGTAATTTTTTTTCGCAAACAACACCACCAGATGGCTTGGCCGGCCACGCGTCACTCTTCCCAACGTGCTGCATCAAGATCTGCAGAAAGCCGGGCAGGGTAGACTCCTGACTCTGGGAGATCTCCACTCGCTCCGGGCAACAGTTGCCTGTCGTAAGAGCTGGAAGGCTCTGCGTAAGGCAATATGTTCATCCAACTAGTTACAAATGAATGTACTTGTAATCCCATATTAGCCCGATAGTGCAACATCAAATCAACCGGATATATCTCTTTAATTTGTTCATCTCCCTATGTTTCTCTCTCTCTCTCCCTCTCATTCTCTCTCTCTCTCTATCATTTTCTCCCTCTCTCTCTCTCTCTCTCTCTCTCTCTCTCTCTCTCTCTCATCTACACCGGTGGGTGAGACGCAGATCTCACTGTAACCCGCACACTTGACGTACAATGTACATATTATCCAAATTCTACTTTGTTCTCCCAGATATCTCAAGAATAATCAACTTGGTGACCTACCTGACGGGCTGTTCAAAGCAACAACCGACTTACAAACCCTGTAAGTCATGGTGGGCATGTATCGGAAAAGAGGTTTTTGCGTAATTCTGTCCAGTTGCCTTTGAGGCATCAAGACGAGGTAGAAGCGGGTGGTCTGCATTGGGACAAAAGTGAACTGTCATCAGTGCAGGTGCGCAAGTGAACGCTGTGTCCAGTAGGTCCATCATACACTGCATTTCTTGGAAGAGAGACATGCTCTCTTAATGATTATGAACATGGTAGTAGATGAGTGGGGAAGAAGTGAAAAATCAAGCTTAGGTCGTAGATACAGTATGACAGAGAGAACAAAAGAGGAAAGGGAGAAAACGAGAGAGAGAGAGAGAGAGAGAGAGAGAGAGAGAGAGAGAGAGAGAGAGAGAGAGAGAGAGAGAGAGAGAGAGAGAGAGAGAGAGAGAGAGAGAGAGAGAGAGAGAGAGACAGAATGAGAGAGAGAGAGAGAGAGAGAGATTGAGAGAGAGAGAGAGAGAGTGAGAGAGTGAGAGAGTGAGAGGGAGGGGGGAGAGGGAGAGAGAGAGAGAGAGAGAGAGAGAGAGAGAGAGAGAGAGAGAGGGAGGGTGGAGAGAGGAGGGAGAGTGAGAGGGGGGAGGGGAGGGAGAGAGAGATATCGAGACAGAGATCGATCAGTATGTGAGAGTAGCTGACTGAGTTACTGCTCCGCTGCAATCACCTCTAGATGTAGTGCACGTGTGAAAGCCTGGAAGGTCCACTTTCCATCCTCAGTTATGAAGCTGACGGGAAGAGCATTCCACTGGACAATTGCCACAAACCAGATGGAACGTCGCCCGAAGGGACTGCGGAGAAAACGCACACATAGCAGATTGGACTGCTGCCCTCAAGTTGCCCGGATGTTGCTGGGGACGCCAACTGGAGCTGTGCCTGTGAACATCTCCTAAATCAGGGGGCTAGCTTTGTGGTGGAGGCACCGATGAACTAGGACCAGAAACTTTTGATTTAGCAGTTGCAGTAGGCTGCGAACATCAGCAGGGATAGAAGAGGGGCTGTGGGCACGAGATTACGCTGTTGGAGGGTTGACCGTAGACCTCTGTTGGAGAGTTTGGAGACTTTATCAAGAAGGGTTGGACTCCGCAAGAGCCGCTATCGCAAGGTGGCACCGATGCCAGCCTTGAACATCTTTTCAAACGGACCAAGCAGGTGTGTGCTAAGTCCTGGAAAGAAACTGTTTGAACCATAACAAAGCTGGGAAAGGATCATGCTCAGGAACCATGTTCGGCGGGCAAGCAAACTCAGTCCTTGTCCATGCCTCCAGAGCTGACCAATTATTCGCGCTGTCTTGCGACCGATATACTCCACATGTGGAGCCCAGGATAAATCATTATCCAGGACTAAATCAAGGTACTGGGCTGTAGGGGTCACACACACATTCATTCTCTATATCTTACACACGCGCGCGCGCACACACACACACACACACACACACACACACACACACACATTCATTCACTATACCTCACACACGCACACACACGCACACACACGCACACACACACACATTCATTCTCTATATCTCACACACACACACACGTTCATTCTCTATATCTCTCTCACACACATTCTCCAAATCTCACACAAACCTTCTCTCTCTCACACACGCACACATACACACACACACACGGCCACAATACTCATCGTTTCATTCTCACACCTACCGCACACATACGTGCACCCGCACTTATCCAATCGCCCACACGCACTCTCTTTCTCACGCATGCACACAAACACACTCACACATGCGCGCTCTCTTTCTCACGCATGCACACAAACACACACACACACACACTCACACATGCGAGCACACTCACTCTCACACACACACACACACGCACACACACACATGCACACTAGGCAGCGGGACTGCCAGCTAGATTCACTTGACCTTGCGGGCAAAGTTACATAGGAAGAACTTGTTTTCATGACGACACTTGGACACAACCTCTGACCTCTTGTTGATGGAGCTGGTCTTGTCGGCCCAGGCAATCTCTAGCTTCTCGGCCAGACACAGGTTGCAGCGCTTCGAGATGTTAGAGTATGGTGCGGCTCTGCTCACAACGGACCACCTGATACTGTAAGGTTTGTTTTCATCGTTCACTATCCAGATGTGTCTGGACAGTCTCGTTGACGTCTCGTGCTTCTTGTGGCAAATAGTATGTTGATGACCATTGAATCGTGTCTTGATTGTCCCTTCCGTTAATCCAGTGTACTCCTTCATGTCGCTGCCGGTTACATGTGCCCTGTACACAATGCTCGATGCTAGACAGTTTCCTTCCAAGGGGCAATCATTTTTGACACGGCAGTTGCAGGTTCTCACATCCTTGGTCTTATTCTGGTGGTCGCTGCGGAGGATACTATTGTTGTGTTGCTTGATGATGTTGGCGACATTTGGCATGCGGCTGTAACTGAACTTTAGCTTGTTCCGGTTAAATATCTTGTATAATTTGCATCCTTTGTGGAAGTGCTTGCTGACGAGTTGCAGGAATCGCTGACCAACGTTCGTGGACACATTCGTACTGAACGGTGGAATAAACCATCTGATATTCCGGTGTCTCTTCCTTTGTCTCTTCCTTTTCCCACTTTTCCGTTCCTCCAAGAAATGGACGGTCTCATTGTACCCGCTGTCTCTGAGCGCATTGTTGTACATTTGAGATGCGTCCTGGAATGTCTCTTGATCCGTTGATATGTCCGTTAGTCATCGGCTGATGGAAGAGGGCAAGTTCTGGATGATGATCGGTGGGTGGTTGGATTTGTGATGGACATAGAGTGGCCGGTCGTTGGGCTTCCGATATGGACGGTACTTGCCAGTGCGTAGGTCCAGCGTGATGTCTAGGAAGTCGACTGATGTTAGTTTGCCTGGATGGTAATTTTTAGTCCTAGGCTGTTGAAAACTTTGGTCATGTCCTTTCTGATCCTGTCAACTTCTGGTCCCGATACGTTCCGGAATACTGCCAGCCGATCGTTGTGGAAGAGTCCAATGTCACTGCCGTTGTACACCTCGGATAGTTTGGCAAGGGCCAGCCTACCGACCAACTTACAGACTTCAGCACCCTCATAGCATCCCATCGTCACATCGAATACTCCGCTTCCCTTCTTCATCCACTCTTTCCCGAGGCCGAATAGCAGGGATTTCCGTGCATGGAGGATTGTTTCCTGGTCCTGCGAAGACACCGACGTGAAGCCTCTGGTAAACTCCAACGACGTTAATAATAGTTCCTCCGAGATAGACGGGTAGAACTCCACGAAATACAAAAATGCAGTTTTGCTTTTCCTCAAGCCCCTCGAACCAGTCGATCGCGGCGGATGTGTTCTTCCAGGCATTTGTTGGCAGTATTCTTATTATTCAAACAGTAGTTTGGAGGCGATGGGAAAACAGTTTCGTAATAAGTATTCGCATGCAACGACGCAAATCCACACAATTCAGTAGACACTTCTTTTCCATCAAACGTTTTCTTTCCTTTCTCTTCAGGATAGTACAGGGAATGTTGTAAATTTGAAAAACACATAACTATATGGCCCAATATCTGAGAAAATCGACCTTCGGGGCTGTTTTGGTGAAATTGATTTTTTTGTTGCAAATTGATGTCTAGCCTTTGTTGAGTATTGTCACTTCGTTTCACGGCCATCAGACCAATATTGACCATGTAGAAATCCATTTTACAGTCAGGAGTCATGTTAATGAATTGTTCTTTTTTTTACAATTTTGAAAGATCAGTGTGTTTGGAGCCACCAAAAATTGTTTCCGTGTGATATCAATAGCCAACTAATATAGTAAAGTGTTTTGACTGTTCAGGTACTTCATTTCCAGCATTCCGTGACTTTATTGAGGTTGTGTAGTTTCAACAGCAGCAATAGCAGCATTAGAAGGAGAGGTGATTTATCTGTTCTCCTGGTGATGGACATGCTTGACAGGATAGTCTGCAATAGATTTTGACGGAACACCATGATACATGTAACAGCTGCATTCACATACTTATTGTGAAGGAGTCAAACAGAGCCAATGCGTCCAGATTCGCTTTGTCACACTTTGTGGAGACTGACCATTTCCAAACATCAGTAACACAGCCTGACAAGCGTTTCACATCACCAACTCAAAAGTAACAGAATGTTACTAGTACTCGAGATTGCCCAGCCTCACGTGCTCCGTGATGGTCTGATTCGCCATTATTGGCTCGAGTATCGAGCTTGCCATCCAAAACATTTTAGGATCATCGTCGCAAAGAAAACTCGCATCATTTCGTGCTGTTTTAGCAGGTCTGGCGTGAAACTCAGGAAACAGTTCTGCCACCCGAGCAAGGGCGGCCAGCGACCTTGCAAGCGGCGTACCCTCAGGAATTCACTTGGTTGTCCTTGCCTGGAGCTGTAGCAGCTATCGCTGAGGCAGACTGTGGTTGGCCTTGATCATACTCATCCAGGCCAAGTCCTCATCATCGTCGCCCCCGACAGGTAAGTACCGCGTGTCACTTGCGATCGATTCGACTTACATGCGCTCTCAGAACTAGAAGCGCTGTCGCCGCTTGACAGGATATCCACAAAGAACGATGCATCACCGTCCATGGGATCGCGGCTGCTGTGCTCCGTGAGCCCAATAACCAACTGACACAAGAATCGCCTTCCATTTCCTTCCGCCATTGTCGTCTCTGCACTTTGCTTCGACAGATTCGATTTTTTTGCGAACAAATTTGTTTTTAGTGTTTTCTCAAAAAAACCGCGTAGCCCCGAAGGTCGAAAGTCTCAGATATCGGGCCATATAGAGAATTTGACAACTCGGGTTTGAGCCAATAATAAAAGTAGAAAGGAAAAGGACATATGGAAACGAGTTAAGAGTAACTCTCCACCACTGTAACTAGATACTATATACAGTCAGAAAGTGCAACAACTAGGCACAAAACTGACAGCGTACTGAGACATTCGACGTCCTGACACCTAGCTTCAACACATCTCCGTAGCGCTAACCGACAGCCTTCCAACAGCCTTGGAACTTGGAACTTGGCTTTGTCAAATCGCCTACTGGTCTCGTCACCGTCCAGTGACAATCGACATTCTTTGTTCCGTTGGGACTGTAGCTTGTGCTCGTTTTCGTTGCGCTTGCCTTCCCCTCTTTGGTCTTTCCATAACCTTGAGATGTGTTGAAGCTAGGTGTCAGGACGTCGAATGTCTCAGTACTCTGTCAGTTTTGTGCCTAGTTGTTGCACTTTCTGACTGTATATAGTATCTAGTTACAGTGGTGGAGAGTTACTCTTAACTCGTTTCCATATGTCCTTTTCCCTTCTACTTATATAGAGAATGAAAGAAAGAAAAAGTCAACACTTCAACATAGGTGTTAAAATGATTAAAGCGTTAAAAACTCAAAAACAAACAACTGCAAGTTGTAGACAAACACGTTGAATACATCAGGGAACACTTGTCATACTTTCACGAGGTGTGACACCAAACAACTGCAACGATAACACCTTCTCCTTCTGTACACATAGTTCTGGATCTAGTTTACGAATATACAGAGCTTCTAACACAGCAAGATGTAACTTAGACTTTCCACGAGTCAAAAGATATCATCACTATACAACTTACGACAACTAGCACTTCCCGACAAATGACGCTTGATGGACGATGCCCGATCACTTAGCTCTGTCACCTTCGACGCCTGCCGTTGTTCTCTTCCGTTAGGCTTGTTTGGTTGGTTGCTCCGGTCCACACCTCCAACGTCCGTTGATTTCATGTCCGTTTTTGTTGATTTCATGGCCGTTTTCGGTTCACTTCTTGGTCTTCCTCGTTTCCTCTTGTTGATTGTTGTTTTCACTTCCATTATCGACGTATTCAAATCCCCAGTAGTAGTACTCCGTCTCTTCACCTTGCTTCTGGTAACTCTTCCGGTGTCTATGAGCTCCAGTGTCACATTGGGTGGTTTTCAAGACGGTCTCCCTCGCTTCCTCACGCTAATCTGAGATGGGCCAAGCTCCCCACCCGTTGAGGCGGAGGCACGCATGCGTACATCTACACTGGACGCAGACGCATGATTGCAGGAGTTTGTGTGCGCTTAGAAATGTCATACGAACGCAGATGCCTGTGTATGCGTGTGGACATGTGTCTATAGGTGTGTGTATATGCGTGTGTGCGTGTGTTTGTGCGTGTGCGAGTTAGGACGTTGTGGGTGGGTGGGTGTCTGTGTGTGCGTGCGCCTGTGTGCAAGTTAGGTTGTTGTGGGTGGGTGGGTGTGTGTGTGTGTGTGTGTGTGTGTGTGTGTGTGTGTGTTAGTGTGTGCGTGTATGTGTGTATGTGTGTTGGTGTTACTATGTGTGTGCGTGTTAGTATGTGTGTGTGTGTTTGGGTGTGGTGTGTGAGCGAGATTAAGCGCGTACTTGTTAGTGCTAGACCTGCGCCTACTACATCTGCCTCTGAAATAGCCTGTCCCTGAATCCATTCACGCGATTACTCCTCTTGCTATCGTATTATCACACCTCTCTCCACTTAGATATACCAGCGCTGCCTCCTATTCCATTATCGTTGCCTGATGATTGGTTCAGGCATGAAACTCTGAGTCACAACGGAATTAATTTGCCAAGGTTTTCATTGTGTGCCTTTGTGTCTTTTGTATAAATAATAAAAAACCCTAGTCATAACTCGTAACAGGTTGTCTTTCTCCTCTGAGACGCCAAACAGAGTAATACGAAATTCTTCCAGGAAGTGATATACATCCTATCAAAATTATACTTTGTTCTCCC
>NC_088649.1:26160516-26193016 GCF_964019385.1 Sycon ciliatum
CTACTACTACTACTACTACTACTACTACTACTACTACTACTACTACTACTACTACTACTACTACTACTACTACTACTACTACTACTACTACTACTACTACTACTACTACTACTACTACTACTACTACTACTACTACTACTACTACTACTACTACTACTACTACTACTACTACTACTACTACTACTACTACTACTACTACTACTACTACTACTACTACTACTACTACTACTACTACTACTACTACTACTACTACTACTACTACTACTACTACTACTACTACTACTACTACTACTACTACTACTACTACTACTACTACTACTACTACTACTACTACTACTACTACTACTACTACTACTACTACTACTACTACTACTACTACTACTACTACTACTACTACTACTACTACTACTACTACTACTACTACTACTACTACTACTACTACTACTACTACTACTACTACTACTACTACTACTACTACTACTACTACTACTACTACTACTACTACTACTACTACTACTACTACTACTACTACTACTACTACTACTACTACTACTACTACTACTACTACTACTACTACTACTACTACTACTACTTCCTCCGCGTCATCGAAATTGTCGCAGTTTGACCAGTGATATAAAAATGGGGCATTGTCTCAACAGAAGCGGTGCTACTGCTACTGCTACTGCTGCTGCTGCTGCTGCTGCTGCTGCTGCTGCTGCTGCTGCTGCTGCTGCTGCTGCTGCTGCTGCTGCTGCTGCTGCTGCTGCTGCTGCTGCTGCTGCTGCTGCTGCTGCTGCTGCTGCTGCTGCTGCTGCTGCTGCTGCTGCTGCTGCTGCTGCTGCTGCTGCTGCTGCTGCTGCTGCTGCTGCTGCTGCTGCTGCTGCTGCTACTGCTACTGCTACTGCTACTGCTACTGCTACTGCTACTGCTACTGCTACTACTACTACTACTACTACTACTACTACTACTACTACTACTACTACTACTACTACTACTACTACTACTACTACTACTACTACTACTACTACTACTACTACTACTACTACTACTACTACTACTACTACTACTACTACTACTACTACTACTACTACTACTACTACTACTACTACTACTACTACTACTACTACTACTACTACTACTACTACTACTACTACTACTACTACTACTACTACTACTACTACTACTACTACTACTACTACTACTACTACTACTACTACTACTACTACTACTACTACTACTACTACTACTACTACTACTACTACTACTACTACTACTACTACTACTACTACTACTACTACTACTACTACTACTACTACTACTACTACTACTACTACTACTACTACTACTACTACTACTACTACTACTACTACTACTACTACTACTACTACTACTACTACTACTACTACTACTACTACTACTACTACTACTACTACTACTACTACTACTACTACTACTACTACTACTACTACTACTACTACTACTACTACTACTACTACTACTACTACTACTACTACTACTACTACTACTACTACTACTACTACTACTACTACTACTACTACTACTACTACTACTACTACTACTACTACTACTACTACTACTACTACTACTACTACTACTACTACTACTACTACTACTACTACTACTACTACTACCACTACTACTACTACCACCACCACCACCACCACCACCACCACCACCACCACCACCACCACCACCACCACCACCACCACCACCACCACCACCACCACCACCACCACCACCACCACCACCACCACCACCACCACCACCACCACCACCACCACCACCACCACCACCACCACCACCACCACCACCACCACCACCACCACCACCACCACCACCACCACCACCACCACCACCACCACCACCACCACCACCACCACCACCACCACCACCACCACCACCACCACCACCACCACCACCACCACCACCACCACCACCACCACCACCACCACCACCACCACCACCACCACCACCACCACCACCACCACCACCACCACCACCACCACCACCACCACCACCACCACCACCACCACCACCACCACCACCACCACCACCACCACCACCACCACCACCACCACCACCACCACCACCACCACCACCACCACCACCACCACCACCACCACCACCACCACCACCACCACCACCACCTGCACCACCACCACCACCTACAAAACCACCACTACTACTACTATTACTACACCCCTGCACTGATTTCCCGGAATGAACATGAGAAGAAACGGGCCTATCTTCAGCGTGTTGTCGATGTCGAGAGGGAGTCATTTACTCCGCTCGTATTTTCGACAAACGGCGTATGTGGCATGGAGTGCTCTCGTGCATTGAAGAACATTGTTCAGCTGGTGGTTAACAATCATAGTGACCTCCAGTACGCTGTTGTGATGGCACAGCTACGCTGCAAAATTGCATTTATTTTACTGAGGTGGTCAATCACCTGCCTCCGTGGTTGCAGAGCGTCTTACTAGCGGAAGAGAATAGGCCCATCTTTTCTCGACCGATGTCGCCCTCTGTCCATGTAACCGCCTTCGGTATTCATATGTTGGCCTATTGGACATTGGCATGCTCTGCGGATTTGTAGGCATGCTAGGCAATTTAAATATTATCCTGCAAAGTATTTTGTAGGTGCGTGACTACTACGCAAAATAGAGTAATAAGAAATTCTTCCAGAAAGTGATATACGTCCTATCAAAATTCTACTTTGTTCTCCCAGAGATTTGGATTATAATTCACTTGTTCACCTACCAGCCGGACTGTTTAATGCGACAACCAAATTGGTATACCTGTAAGTCATGGTTTGCATGTATCGTAAAAAGGCATTTTTGGCGTAGTTCTGTTCTTTTGAGATCTAGCAAATGGGATTTCGGGATCAGGCATCTCGTTGAATGATCTCATGTACCGTCCCCCACCCTTTGAGACCTGAATCTGACGCTGGTCGTGAAAGACCTTTCCAGGTGGAACTCCGTGTTGGAAGCAAAGAGCTGAGATAGCGTCTTTACAAGTTCCCTGGCGCATTCCTTCAAGACGAGCTAGAAGCCTGTGGACTGCACAGGATGTATTTATAAGTGCAACAACTAGGCACAAAACGGACAGAGTACTGAGACATTCGATGTCCTGTCATCTAGCTTCAACACATCTCCGTAGCGTTCCAAATCGAAAGGTTCAAGGTTAAGGAGAGACCAAAGTGGGAAAGATAAGTGCGACGAAAATGAGCACACGCTACAGTCCTAACGGAACAAAGAGTGTCGTTTGTTACTGGACGATGACGAGACCAGTAGGATATTTGACAAAGCGGTCTAACTACAATTCGAAGCTGCAAAGCAGCACACCACTCAACTGTGGTGGCTGAGAAATATCAAAGATTAACATAAAAGGGGGATGCTTTGCGAAAACGAATTAGTATCTATTTACAGTGGTGCAGAGTTACTCTTAACTCGTTTCCATATGTCCTTCGTCCTTTCTACATTTATTATTGGCGCAATACACCACAACAACATTCAGCTCAAGACCAAAGTGGACGCTGAGATGAGGTGATGCCCTCATCGCCGTCTTTGCCGTTGCCTCTCCCAGAACCGCAACCTACATCTATCATCGGCAGTGCTGGGGCTGAGTCTGTGGTGTCGGTGGCACATGCATATATGGATGAGGCAAGCAGTGAATGTGAACAAAGAGAAAGAAGGCCGAAGGGAACGGAATTCAACAAAGAAAGTAACACAATCAACATTCGAAGACCTAGACAATCAACGGCTAATTATTCAATGAATTATTACAGTACTCGAGGTCAAACACCGGCGAGGGCACTGGGAACACAAGATTTAACAACAACAGGAACAACAACAACAACAACAACAACAACAACAACAACAACAACAACAACAACAACAACAACAACAACAACAACAACAACAACAACAACAACAACAACAACAACAACAACAACAACAACAACAACAACAACAACAACAACAACAACAACAACAACAACAACAACAACAACAACAACAACAACAACAACAACAACAACAACAACGTTGCTCAAAAGCTCGCCAGGAGTAAGAAGCAAGTTTTGAAGCTCTGAGTGTCGTGACCACGTCCCCACCCTAGAAGCATATATGCACTGCTATTCTAACTAGTATTACCTATCTAGCATGGATGACTCCCCAGCGCTAGGCAGCCCAAAGCCTGAGCCCCCAGAGCCACTGTGGAGGTCGATGTCGCCGGCCGAATTGAAGGCCAATACCGTAATATTTGTCGACGGCCTCGCAGGCCAGAAGATGGTAGAAATTGCGGACACCCTCATCGACCAGGGTTATGCTGACGTCGCCTCCGTCCAAATTACCGGATCAGCCTGTAAGGTAACGTTCTGCAGCCAATCTACAACTAAGTCCATTGCAGAACACGGTTTCTTTCTTGGCGAAACACATATTTCTGCCCGCCATTCTCTCTCCTTGCAAGTGCACATCTTTGACGTCCCGATTTGGATCTCCGATGCCGCCATCATACATGCACTCACAAAATACGGTACGGTGCAAGGCACCATTCGCCACGGCCATACCCGCACAAAGTCGGGCGCATTTGTTGGAACAGGCGTACGCTTCGCAACTGTTCGCCTGAACAACGGCTGCAGGCAGGTGCCATCTTTCGTGCGGACAGCCGAAGGCAATACCTTCCGCGTGAAGCATGAGGGCCAGGCGCCAACTTGCCGCCTCTGCAACTCAGAAAATCACCTTGCCGGCTCCTGCCCTAAATCGAACAAGCTACAAAACACACGGACCCGCACTTCAACCAACACGCGGCAGAACCAAAACGAAGACCCAGCACCAGATCCAACACTGGCGACAGCCCTGCCAGGCCAGGCCAGCTTACCGTACGCACAGCCAGCGACCCCGGCCTCTGCCAGCACACTCGTACAGGAAATCACCGAAACAAGCAACACACAGACCCAAAACGACGATCCAGCACCAGATCCGACAGCCTCCACAGGCCAGGTCAGCTTACTGTACGCACAGGTAGCGTCCCCTGTGACCTCTGCCAGCTCACCCGCACAGGAAGTCACTGAACGCAGCCAGCCCAGCAAAAGTGCAGACCAGCACGGACACACTGCCAGTGCCTCTGATGAGCACCAAACTCGTACTCGTAGAACTAGTACAGATATCGATCGAGCCGACGAGAGCGCAGTCCGCGCACTATCACCCAGCGCAAGCATGTACTGCCACTCGCCAGGCTCACCTCGCACGGCAGCGGAAGACGACAGCAACGACGAGAGCCTATTTGAGGAAGATGGAAATCGCGCCGAACAACTCCTGCAGAAGCTCAATGCAGCGGAGGAAGAATGGAAACTCTACACCGGACGTCGCAGACGCAGACGCCACCAGCTAGAGCAGACGCCCCCAGGCGCACAACATCCACATGCCTCTAAAAAAAACAAAAACAAAATAAGCTAGCTGACCAGAGTCCTACAGGAGTCACCATGGACCACGCCTGAACTGGAATCATCATCAACACCAGGTCCCACCAGTGAAAAAAAAAAAAATTATGAAAAACGGAAATGAACAAAATAGCATCTCTTTCTTCTCCTTCAACGCTCGCAGTCTCTACCCCAAAATGGACGAACTGTCAGCAATAGCATCGTCAACAACGCCACCTTATGATGTCATTGCTGTCTCTGAAACATGGTGTACCCAGCACGACCCAGACTCCCTGTTTGCCCTCAGTGGATACACACTACATCGTGCAGACCGCCCAGACCGCCAAGGTGGAGGAGTGATTCTCTACGTGAACGACACTATACCTCATGAACTCGTCCCTACAACAACCCCAGACAGCTTTGACCTATTATCGCTGAAACTGTCAGCCAACGACAGCACCATCAACACAACATGCGTCTACCGACCACCCCGTTGCGACCATCGGCTATTCTGCCAGCACCTTGAGGAACTGATACGAGCCATACCAACAACAACGCAAAAGATTATCCTCGGTGATTTTAATGCAAAGAACGCCGCTTGGTGCCACTCTGACACGACAGATGCTGTTGGCGAGGATCTAGCAGTGCTGTTCCAAACTTACTCTCTACACCAATATGTCACATTCCCCACTCTTGTGCAGAATGGGCACCCTAAATCCTGCCTAGATCTCGTCGTCACGGATGTAGACAGCGACTATGTCCTTATCTCTAGTCTCCCGCAGATCGGCAACTCGGACCACCTATCCATCAGGGGTTTAATCAAGCCAGTCGCTGCACCCCCTCGAGCCGTACCACCTCCCACCCATAACACCACCCATTGGAAATGGTCAAACCCAAGCATCAGCAGTCTGAAAGCCGAAATTGAACGCACACAACTGCTACCGGAAGGTGACACCCTGAACACTACCAACATAGACAACCTGTGGCACTCATGGAAGGACAAAGTCCTGACTTGCGCCCGCAAACACTGTGCAGTACCTCACTCCCCGAGGCATACTAGCCACCCCGCAAAGCCATGGCTGAACCCAGAGCTCACTAACGCCATCAGAGAAAAACACCGGCTCTACCGTGCCTACTTGCGCACCCGGACGCCCTGCAACTGGACAGCATACACCACCCAACGCAACAAAGTTACTCACCTTCTCCGAATCGCTAAGTCTACATATGTCAGTAATGGCACTGGGACGAGCCACTCCACACCAAACCTACACAAACTGATGCGCGGCCTCCAGTCCTCACAACGACCTACTCTGCCAGACATGCTCTCCCAGGGCCACACTCTCTCAACCCCCGCTGAAAAAGCAACCGCCCTGAACGCTTTCTTCATCTCGCAGAGCCAACAGTCAGTCACAGGATGCCACGAGGAACTTCCCTCCATTCATTCCCCCACACCCAATACACCTGGCCTCACTACACTTGAAACAACAGCCCAAGAGGTCTCAAAGTTACTGTCTAACCTGGACCCGTCAAAGAGTCCGGGCTGTGATGGCATACCAACCCGCCTACTGAAAGAGGCAGCCAGTTCACTTGCGCCGTCCCTAGCAACCCTTTTTAACATCTCCTTCGAACGTTGCACTATCCCGCAAGAGTGGAGGGACGCAACAGTCACACCAAGAGTACATGAAAACCAGAGTGTGCAGCTTGGGGTCTACTCTGCTATGGGTGTCTGTCACGGCGAAATTCCGTGATTACATCATATTTGGTGCAGATCTGAGGCGGGAAATGGCGTAGTGCGTACAACTGAGCTGCAGTTGTGCAGAAAGAGACCTGCTTGAATCCTGCTTGTACGCACTACATCACTAAAATGATGTAATCACGGAATTTCGCCGTGACAGCAACCCATCCGAGCTGCACACTCTGGTTTTCATGTACTCTTGGTCACACCCATCCACAAGAAGGGCAGCAAAACCGAGCCCTCCAACTATCGACCGATATCGCTACTCAGCGTGACGTCGAAAGTACAAGAGAGGATAGTTGCTGACCGCATCTCAAAGCACATCCAACCTCACCTCCCCAACGGCCAATCAGGCTTTCGGCCAAACGATGGCACCACACAGCAGCTATCTCGGTTAATCCATCAGATCACCGAGAAAAGAGACGCCGGGCAAACAGTAATTGCTTGCTTCTTCGACCTCTCTAAGGCGTTTGACCGGGTGTGGCACCAAGGACTGCTTGCAAAATTGGCCCACCTCGGACTCGATGGCAAATGCCTCCAGTGGCTTGCCTCCTATCTCACCAATAGACGACAACGTGTGCAAGTGGAGAGCAGCAAATCAACCTGGCTAAACATTCCAGCGGGGGTCCCCCAAGGCTCTGTCTTGGGGCCGCTTTTGTTCACGGCCTACACAGTTGATCTGCCAGCCGCCTGCATAAATGCCAACACTGAATGCAGCCAGTTTGCCGACGACACTGCCATCATTGCCGCTCACGAGAATTTTCTAGCCGCAGAAGAGCACCTCCAGTCAGCTGTGACAACCGCGGCACAGTGGCTGAAGGATTGGCATCTCCTGGTCAACGAAAGTAAGACCACTGTCATCCACTTTCACCACACCAACCGGCCACCTCCCAGACCACCATCAATCACACTTAACGATACCAACCTCACTGTGGCCTCAAGGCATCGCCACCTTGGCCTCCTCATACAGCAGAATCTATGCTGGAACTCGCATGTTGACTACATCATCACTAAAGCGACCAGGAAGATGTTCCTTCTCCTGCGACTACGCAATTCCTTAAACACTTCTGCTCTCTCCTCCATCTATCTAACCTACATCCGCCCTATTCTTGAGTATGCTTGCACTGTCCTCTCACCCCTCCCCGCAACCCTGAACGACCGGCTTGAGCGCATCCAACGGCGCGCTGCTCGCCTCTGTACCCTCTCCCATATCCTTCTTGCACACAGCCTGCACCATAGATATGCACCACCACACCTTCTTGCAATTCACCTACCCCGAATACAACCCATTCGCACGCTCAGGTTCCCCCGAACCTTTGAGCTACCCACAACACGTACAAACCGGCTAAGAGACTCCCCCATCTATGCTTCTCTTGATCTCTTTAATAGCATCCCACCCAGCATCCGGCAAATCAACCCCAGACGAGATTTCAAAGCAAACATCCTACCACTTGTCATCTCTTCCGTATGTACTTGCTCACATTGCTCAGCACATCTATAGCTCCATTGCGCCCAGCCTACGTGATTAACACCCAATTAGTATTGCCATCGCTACTGCCTCAGCAAGCAGCTAAACTTTGATCTCTCTGTATCTGATCCCCGTGCCTGTAATTATTTTTCTCTTATTGGCCACAGGCCATCGTGAGAATAAAAGAATTCAAACAACAACAACAACAACAACAACAACAACAACAACAACAACAACAACAACAACAACAACAACAACAACAACAACAACAACAACAACAACAACAACAAGCGCTCACCCTCTCCCATACTTGTAAAGTTCAAAGTGATGTAAATCACTTTCCAACTGTTTAACCCACAATCTCACCTTCTCATAAATTTATCTCTTATTGGCGATGGTGCCATCGTGAGAATAAAGAATTCAAACAACAACAACAACAACAACAACAACAACAACAACAACAACAACAACAACAACAACTGCTCCATTGGCTCAAATGGCCGACAATGTTCTCTCGCCGCAAAGTGAAGCTCACCCTTCTTGCTCACTCCATAAAATACCAATATGCCCCACAACACATACGCTTGCTCAACACCCCCGCTCAAGTTACGGCCCAGTACAGCCTTCGACACGCACGCACTTGGCACCTCCCACCCTCCAGAACCGATCGCTGTAAAGACTCCCCACTGTACAAGTCCCTAGAATACTACAATGCCCTCCCTGCTAGCACTCGTGACATCTCCTCCCGACCTGCTTTCAAACAAGAAATCTGCTCACTGCTGATTAACTCAATCTGCTCCTGCAGCGCTCACCCTCTCCCATACTTGTAAAGTTCAAAGTGATGTAAATCACTTTCCAACTGTTTAACCCACAATCTCACCTTCTCATCAATTTATCTCTTATTGGCGATGGTGCCATCGTGAGAATAAAGAATTCAAACAACAACAACAACAACAACAACAACAACAACAACAACAACAACAACAACAACAACAACAACAACAACAACAACAACAACAACAACAACAACCCCCCCCCCCCCCCCCCAACTGCATAACCCACAGCCCCACCCACAGCATCTCACCTTCTCATAAATTTATCTCTTAGTAGAGAGGTTGCGCACAACGAAAATTCGTAGCGCCGTAACGAATATGTTTAACGAAAAAAGCTAACGAATATTCGTCAACCGTGAGGTTGCGCACAACGCGTGAACGTTTTCGTAGTGGGTCGACGCGGCGGCCGCGCGGGTACGAAGAGTCAAGACAAGGAGTTGTAAAATATCAATATTTTAGTACTCCAGGTGACGAAAAATATTTTCGTAGAACTGCTCTGTTTCGGTCACGTTTGGACGGATCTTCGGAGCAACTTTCGTTACTCGAACCCGGACGGTCGAAATCTAACGAATTTTCGTTGTGCGCAACCTCTCTACAGGCGATGGCCGGCCGATGGTGCCATCGTGAGAATAAAGAATTCAACAACGACAACAACAGCCCTGCTTCACAGCCCTGCTTCACAGCCCTGCTTCAATGCCTTGCTTCCAAGCCCTGCTTCACAGCCCTGCTTCACAGCCCTGCTTCATAGCCTGCTTCACATCCCTGCTTCATACTGTTGGTATGATGACTGTGTAACTGAGACATTCGCTCTGCTTTAGAGTGCTGTTTCTTGCACTTTACTTTTTGTAACTATGTCCACTGAAATACTTCAGGGGTACCCAAAAATACCACGAATTGTACTAAATTCACCTTATGAAACTGTCTGTCTTTGAACGTGTATATCTTCGGTATGGAGGGGAATTGCCTACTGAAATTTTTGGTGCATGCTCAAAACGAACGGTTTTGTCGGATCCCCAAGTGAAACAGCCGGTTTTCACATTCTGAAAAACCCGCTGAAGTGCCTACTAAGTACTACTACATGTACTATGATTCATAGCCATCAGGGAGTCGTACTCAAACTAGGGAGGTGACACGGCACAGAAATCCGTGTCACAGGGCCAGGGGTTGACTCGCACCCGTGTCGCGGGGCCGTGACCCCTAGTTGTTATTTTTAGAATAGTCCAGTCCGAAAGGTCATACTCGGATCGACTCGCCTTCTGTACTCCACCTCCAAGCGTGCAGCATGGGTGTCTAGTTTTTGAAATTATTGAGGCAGCACATTTCGTTTACAGCCCATCACTCGCCAGTATTCTTTGAAAGACTTCCAGCAATTTGTTTACCTCCTGCCGTGTCCGAACTACTTGATAGCAGTGATGGCAACAGCAGCAGTTATGAGACAGCGTGTAGTGTTACGGTAACTGTTCAGAACTGTTCAGAGTCGTATCCTAGGTTAATCCGAATACTAAAAATTGACCCAAATTGCACGTAACACGAAGCTGGTTTTTGAAAATTGTAAGTCGTGTATCTGCCCCATTTCTTCTTTATGACTTGCACAATACACCAGTCTTCCTAAACAACACATTTATAGCAGGGGTTAAGTACCATACAAGAGAGCTACATTGTACATCTACGATCTCGTCATACTGTCATAAACAGCCAGCATTTTTCCTGCAGCAGTCACACCACCATCATCATTATTTCCAGGGAAATCCTCTTATAATAATAATAATAATCTTTATTTCAGGATAATAATAATAATCTTTATTCCCGTAGCTATGCAGAAGACGTTACTTCAGTAACGTCTGGCGCTAGCCAGGGTCCACACAGCTTTAATTCCCGTAGCTATGCAGAAGACGTTACTTCAGTAACGTCTGGCGCTAGCCAGGGTCCACACATCTTTAATTTGGTGTTTGTTTGTGTGTTTGTTTGTTTGTGTCACGCCTGGAGCTATCCCGTATCTGTCCCGTATCTGTCCCGTATCTGTGACTACAAAGGCTCTACAGGATTGTGCATAACAGCTGTCCACAATATTTGCGGGCTCCTGTATCTGTCCCGTACCGTACCAATATTCGTCGTATTATGTTTACGACTCCCTGATGTAGAGGGAGATTTGGAAAGAAATAGGGAGACGAGGAGGAAATTAAATTAGAATAGACGCCGAATAGGTGATAGGATGCGTCAGCATAAACATACTTTGGAAGAGAGATCCCGTCGGTCCCAGGAAACGTCAGGACAGACATCCCGTCGACTCCAGAACGCCCGTGATGGGCAGAGTCAGCGCCGGTCCCAGGAAACGTCAGGACAGACATCCTGTCAACTCCAGAACGCCCGTGATCGCCAGAGTCAACGCCGGTCCCGTAGCTATGCAGAAGACGTCACTTCAGTAACTCATTGAAACGTTTTTGCAATACAATGATGTAGCTAATCAAAGGAAAAAACATATCCATCAGTTCTAACAACATGCACGATGAGCTGGGCAACAAAGCATAGCGTAGGGCCCTGAGCTTGCAAGCTCTCTCGTTTGGTGTTTGTTTGTGTGTTTGTTTGTTTGTGTCACGCCTGGAGCTATCCCGTATCTGTCCCGTATCTGTCCCGTATCTGTGACTACAAAGGCTCTACAGGATTGTGCATAACAGCTGTCCACAATATTTGCGGGCTCCTGTATCTGTCCCGTACCGTACCAATATTCGTCGTATTATGTTTACGACTCCCTGATGTAGAGGGAGATTTGGAAAGAAATAGGGAGACAAGGAGGAAATTAAATTAGAATAGACGCCGAATAGGTGATAGGATGAGTCAGCATAAACATACTTTGGAAGAGAGATCCCGTCGGTCCCAGGAAACGTCAGGACAGACATCCCGTCGACTCCAGAACGCCCGTGATGGGCAGAGTCAGCGCCGGTCCCAGGAAACGTCAGGACAGACATCCTGTCAACTCCAGAACGCCCGTGATCGCCAGAGTCAACGCCGGTCCCGTAGCTATGCAGAAGACGTCACTTCAGTAACTCATTGAAACGTTTTTGCAATACAATGATGTAGCTAATCAAAGGAAAAAAACATATCCATCAGTTCTAACAACATGCACGATGAGCTGGGCAACAAAGCATAGCGTAGGGCCCTGAGCTTGCAAGCTCTCTCGTTTCAGGATTACCCAAAGGCTAACGCCTATCTGGGGGATCTCCTATACATTGTCAGCTCCTACGTCGTTAGATACAATGTAGGGGGCTGTAGCGGAGTGTAGGACCGGCTCGTCAAAAATAGAGAACCTGAACAAGCGTACTCGGGACGTCTCAGCAATCGTAGTATGTTTGAGCACTCCTATAAAAACTTGATCAATGGCAAAATCGTTCCCCACAGAAAAATCATACTTTGCGCGTCTTGCGTTGCACGCTTGGAGGTGGAGTACAGAAGGCGAGTCGATCCGAGTATGACCTTTCGGACTGGACTGGACTGAACTATTCCAAAAATAACAACGAGGGGTCAAGGGTGCGAGTCAACCCCTGTGACACGGATTTCTGTGCCGTGTCACCTCCCTAGTTTGAGTACGACTCCCTGATAGCCATGCTAGTACAGTAGGTATCGGTTATAGCGTGGGTGTTTGAAAAACGACATTTGATTCTTATTGCCGATATTTCTTACACACGATAAATCACGTGTGACATATCATATGCACGTGTGACATCATACATGTACGTACATGTATGCGCGCACGTTTGGCATGTGGACATGTACACATGATACACGTACACACGGATTAATCAGACTCGCGGTCGTGCTAGGCGACTGCGGAGCAGCGGATACGAGAGAAGTCGGAAGAAACAGTCCGTGCGCCAAATTCAAAAAAGTCGTCTAGAAGTTGCACTTTTATTTGCAACCGCGGGAAATTTGAGAGGTCTGGAGAAGAAAATTCTCAATGGGACTCAAAATTGACAAGCAAGACGACGACCAGCGCTCGAGCATAGTACCTTTTCGCCATTCCTTTGTGCATGATACCCATTCTAATTGATAAACACTACCCTCATGTTTCGTTTCATGCGCAACGGACGAAGCGAAGTGTCTTTTTTCGTCCACGAAAGAAAGGTAAGGAAATTGTCGTCTTCGCGACACCCTTCGGATTATTTAGTGGGGCATTGTGGGCCAAGGGTATTTTTTCTTTTTCTTTACAACTGTCCCCAGGTACTGAGACGGCGCTGATATCCTAGGAGTTCTGTTGGTGCAAAATGCCAGGTTACTGACTTATGGCGAGGTTTGTCCACCCAAAAATATGGGAGATTTCATGGATAACATACACACATAATACAGTGAATGGTATTGCAGTGGGCATCCAAAACGGTTGAACCAAACAAATATGGTATGATACCTAGAGGCTAGGCACACAAAAATCACTCAGGAATTGGACGCAAGTCCCGGGGCCTTGGTGCGTCACTACACCCGGACATTGAATGTTTGCCGGCGCACTGCTTTTGCTTCACCACTTCATACAAGTGTACGCACTCACTCAATTCGAAAGACTGGAACGAGACCAAACCGAATGTGACAACTAAGAGCAAGTTGTGCATTTGTTGGAACAACGTTCGGGCATTGCGAGAAGGATATCAGCAGGGTCCAACAATGGCAGCAACAGCACCAGGTGACGATGGAGTACCAAGGAGCTTGTATCATGCACATTACAGTGAGCAACAAGAGAAACCGTACTGTGGTACGTGAGATCAGAGCCTGGGCAGGATGATCGACACTGTGCACTGTGCTACAGCGCCTCAATTGTGCGAGAGAAAACAAACAGACCAGCAAGCACAGATCATGAACTGGTACACAACATTGACAAAGCACAAACCCAGCAAAGTTACAGGGCATAGCCGAGCGTTTCGTTGCCAATAAATTGCTTGAGAAGGGAGCAGTATTCCTTGCAACATTGCATGGAGTATACGAGAACGCAGAGTCAGAACCAGGCGTAACAAAGCAAGACGGCTACTGTACAGGGGACAGGCTTGGCGATCACTTGCATACTCGCACTTTTGGTACAACCAGGAAATTAGGCATCACGTCATACCGAAGTGGCTTCGACACGCTACATTGCATTCATAGCTGTACGGTGAACCTGTTACACGAGCTTCTGTGAAACAGACAGCATGCCAATGACCTGCAAGCACCAACAAACGCAGCCGGTAAAACAAACACTACATCACTGCCCAACATAAACTTGTACATGCTGATGAGAAGCAAGAATGTGCTTGATGTTGGAAGTTATGCTCGCATATTCAAAAACATGCATGGAAAAACATCAATGACATTGTTCACGAATACAACAGATACATCATACAGGGAGAGTAAGTAATCCTTCCTCCGTTTTGTATACGCGCACGTGCGCGTGGTAGAAAACCCAGCTACACTGTGACCGGTATAATCGCGGTCGTTTATCTGGCAGTCAGTCACATGGCATGTCGGGTATCCAACAGCACCGCACTGACAGCTTATGGACCTCATATTTAGTATTTATAGTCCTACTTCAAGTAAATGTAGACAGTCAGCATCATGAAAGCTGCCATTACGTAGAGTTAAATACAAGCCAGTCTCTAGAGATGAGCACGACTGTCTCAGGGTAATACTAGTGATAAATACAGGTACTTCGAAGTACTGTCTTTTTGATCTGTTAACACAAGATGGCTTTGTAGCTTCAGTCGTTCAGAATATTCATTTTATTCCGCGGGTGCCGCATAATTTACACGCAACTGTACTTGAGCAAGTCTCCAAACGCTACGTAATTGGCCGACATTTACTTGTCCACGGTGATGATAAGCACGGCTCCTACTTTTTAAATTATGAAAGGATTACATACGCAGGTACATCCACACAATGTGCACTATCCTGAAGTCGTGCGCAAATATTCAAAATCATTCACCGAACACAGAGAGGCGCACATACCGTAAAGTACCGCAAGAGCGCCCCACCTTGATTTTGCCGCGACAGATTTTACAGCCAGGGAAAGGAAAATCGTATGGCAGAGTGCAACGAAGTTCGTACGGTGTGAGCAACTTAGTGTATTACGGTCACACTAAGCAGGTTTTTGTGTGAAGCTCGTGTCCGCTCGAAGGTACGGATTGTCTGCAGAACGTGCAATATGTGTACAAAGTTTGTGTCGTATAACCTACAGACAGGAGACCACCTCCACAATACGACCCCGAAAGGACGAGATGGTGGGGCGCTCTGGCGGTACTTTACGGTACATGTAAATACGAAGGAACCACATGCGCAGCAAGGAGATTAGTCATTACTTTACTTATGAGTTGATGGATAGAAGTTTCCTTTCAGCTGACCATTACCACTCCTGAAAGCAATAGTGAGTGCTGTTGTTCTGATTCACAGGTATATACTCGGCCCTTAGCGCAATGTGTTTTCGAAGCTAGGCACATAATTTGCCAGATACTTTCGTAATTTTTTTAATTCCTGTCCTCTCTTTTCTAAATGCGGCTTATCCATTCGCCTTTATAACATTGGGTCTAGTTCCCGCTTATTGTGTGAATTAAAATAAACCAACCAACCCAGCAACATAGCAGATCGACGGATTTGGTCGAGTTGATCGACAATCAAGATCAGAATCAAAATCTGGACGATGAAGGCTGATCAGCAACACGATATTTGCGTACATTTACCCGAGTTGCCGGAGTTCGCAGCATGTAGCAAGGTGTGGGTTTTCCTCAGGTTCGGCGAGGAGCGAGCGTACGTCTGCTTGTTGTAATTTTCTTGTCGAGCAACTATTTGTCTCCAAAAGGTCGACACTATAATCAGTGACAATGCAGAGCTTGTTGACCGCGCAGCGTTTGGTCTCAGCGCGACTCCATTGACCTGGCAAGGAGGATATTTTGAAATCAGCTCGTAATGAAAATTCGATTTCTAGCACTCGGATGACTATGCTCAAAACCCCAATAATGACTATTGTGTTGAGATCATCACGTTATCTGCTTGCAGGAATATAGATCAGGTGGGAATAGAGACATTATGTCGATAGGAATCAACTTTATTCTCTTTGTCGAGCTATGTCGCTCCGGCAACAGAATGGTCCGAAAACTAGGATCTCTTCTTGGCGAAGAGGCTGACGTAGCACGGAGGAAGCAGCTTGCTTCAGCGGCCTTCACTTCAATGTGCAACCTTTGAAAACGGAGATCTGCTGTGAGTGAGCGTCCGCGCCTGTGACTGTAGTCGGCGTTCGTCCTACCCGTCCTCGCGTACAACTGTGGCACTTGGGACCTCACGCAATCTGCTTTCCAGAAGTTGGATGCCTTCCACCGACGTCAGTTGCGGTCTCTCCTTGGCATCAAATGGCCACAGCGCATCTCCAATGAAGCACTGTCCCAGAGGTGCCAAATAGAGGAGATCAGCATCTTCATCCGCCGTGCCAGGTGGCGTCTATTTGGTCACATCTTGAGGCTGCCACCATCAACCCCCGCAGTAATGACAATGGAATTTTTTTCGCAAACAACAGCACCAGATGGCTTGGCCGGCCACGCGTCACTCTTCCCAGCGTGCTGCATCAAGATCTGCAGAAAGCCGGGAAGGGTAGACTCCTGACTCTGGGAGATCTCCATTCGCTCCTGGTAACAGTTGCCTGTCGTAAGAGCTGGAAGGCTCTGCGTGAGGCAATATGTTCATCTAACTAGTTACAAATGAATGTACTTGTAATCGCATATTAGCCCGGTAGTGCAACATCAAATCAACCGGATATATCTCCTTAATTTGCTCATCTCCCTATGTTTCTCTCTCTCTCCCTCTCATACTCTCTCTCTCTATCATTCTCTCCCTCTCTCTCTCATCTACACCGGTGGGTGAGACGCAGATCTCACTGTAACCCAAACACTTGACGTACAATGTACATCTTATCCAAATCCTACTTTGTTCTCCCAGATATCTCAAGAATAATCAACTTGTTGACCTACCTGACGGGCTGTTCAAAGCCACAACCGAATTACAAACCCTGTAAGTCATGGTGGGCATGTATCGGAAAAGAGGTTTTTTGCGTAGTTCTGTCCAGTTGTCTTTGAGGCATCAAGACGAGGTAGAAGCGGGTGGTCTGCATTGGGACGAAAGTGAACTGTCATCAGTGCAGGTGCGCAAGTGAACGCTGTGTCCAGTAGGTCCATCGTACACTGCATTTCTTGGAAGAGAGACATGCTCTCTTAATGATTATGAACATGGTAGTAGATGAGTGGGGAAGAAGTGAAAAATCAAGCTTGGGTCGTAGATACAGTATGACAGAGAGAACAAAAGGGGAAAGGGAGAAAACAGGAGAGAGAGAGAGAGAGAGAGAGAGAGAGAGAGAGAGAGAGAGAGAGAGAGAGAGAGAGAGAGAGAGATGGAGAGAGAGACAGAATGAGAGAGAGAATGAGAGAGAGAGAGATTGAGAGAGAGAGAGAGAGAGAGAGAGAGTGAGAGAGTGAGAGAGTGAGAGAGAGAGGGGGGAGAGGGGAGAGAGAGAGAGAGAGAGAGAGAGAGAGAGAGAGAGGGAGGGAGGGGGGGGGAGAGAGGAATGAGAGTGAGAGGGGGGGGGGAGGGGAGGGGAGGGAGAGAGAGAGATATCGAGACAGAGATCGATCAGTATGTGAGAGTAGCTGACTGAGTTACTGCTCCGCTGCAATCACCTCTAAATGTAGTGCACGTATAAGAGCCTGGAAGGTCCGCTTTCCACCCTCAGTTCTGACGCTGACGGGAAGAGCATTCCACTGGACAATTGCCACAAACCAGATGGAACGTCGCCCGAAGGGACTGCGGAGAAAATGCACACATAGCAGATTGGACTGCTGCCCTCAAGTTGCCCGGATGTTGCTGGGGACGCCAACTGGAGCTGTGCCTGTGAACATCTCCTAAAGCAGTGGGCTAGCTTTGTGGTGGAGACACTGATGAACTTGGACCAGAAACCTTTGATTTAGCAGTTGCAGTAGGCTGGGGACATCGGCAGGGATAGAAGAGGGGCTGTGGGCACGAGATTACGCTGTTGGAGGGTTGACTGTAGACCTCTGTTGGAGAGTTTGGAGACTTGATCAAGAAGGGTTGGACTCCGCAAGAGCCGCTATCGTAAGGTGGCACCGATGCCAGCCTTGAACATCTTTTCAAACGGACCAAGCAGGTGTGTGCTAGGTCCTGGAAAGAAACTGTTTGAACCATAACACAGCTGGGAAAGGACCATGCTCAGGAACCATGTTCGCCGGGCAAGAAAACTCAGTCCTCGTCCATGCCTCCAGCGCTGACCAATTGTTCGCGCTGTCTTGCGACCAATATACTCCACATGTGGAGCCCAGGATAATTCCTTATCCAGGACTAAATCAAGGTACTGGGCTGTAGGGGTCACACAGAATTTCTCGGCATTGCAGAAGACCTCCGGTTGTATTGCAGCCGTGCCTCGTGGCCGGATGAAGAGCCACTGTGTCTTGGGAGTGTTGAGGAGCAGGCCAATGTTCTCCAGCCAGGTAGCAAGGTTTGTCATGGCGTGCGTGAGGGTTCTGCACACCATAGCAGGGTCAGAATGGGAGCAGTCGATGACAATGTCATCTGCAAATTATTGGTGCTGTACAGACGGTGGCAGTATGGTGTGGAGTTCACTAGTGTAGAGCACAAAAAGCAGTGGCCCAAGGACGCTACCTTGTGGAACACCACGGGAGCAACTGATGGCACCACTACCAGAGTCCAGAACTTTGACATTCTGGAAACGCCGTGAGACGTAGTCAGCGAACCAATCCAGGCCGTTCCATGCAATACAAAGGGAAAACAAAACTGGAACTAGACGTTCATGCTTAACACGGTCAAAGGCTTTCGACATATCAACTAACACTGTCCCAGCGATTTCTCGTTTGCATCGATCTGGAGCGGGAAAAGACGGACCTTGCCGCCACGGTACGGTTTTTGACAGACGACGCCAGCAATACAGCAGTGCAAGGCGGACCAGTCAGTGCACCATTGACCTCTGACGCGGCAAATGCAGGACCGGTAGTTCAACTCGAACCATACAACCTCTCCGACATCATTGCAGAGGAGGTTGAGAGGTCCAACCGTACTACCAGCGTCATAGTACGAGGACTGCCTGCATCATGGAATGAAACCCTATCCCTGCATTGCAGTACTCTGTTCAAATGTTCGACCTCTGACCTGCTGGAAGTCGAACGTTGGCGCCCACGCGCTACTGAACATGAGACTCCAGCGCCAGGTCCAGCTCCTGTCAGAGTACGCTTTGGAAACAAGCGCCTCAAGGCGTCAGCGTACAAGGATCGCCTTGGCCTGAAAGTGAATGGACATGATGTGTACGTCAACAACGACCTGACTCGACAACAGCAAACGAAGCGGAAGGCAGTACTACCGAAGTATAAGCAACTTCGAGCCAAAAAGGTCAAGTGCTCTCTGCCTTATGACGTCATATTGGATGACAAAGGGACACCTCTCTCTGACAATGCCATCCAGGATCTGCTGTCTGCTCAATAGGACATATCAGGGAACCCCCAGCCAGACAACCGCGCCGTCCTCAAAGTTGCTCATATAAACATCTGCAGTCTACGAAACAAAGTTCATGAAATCCATCATATCCTGCATGCCAATAAAATTCACATCATGTCAATTAATGAAACCTGGCTAGACAGCTCAGTATCAGATTCCCTGCTGAACATCCCTGGATATCGGATATATCGGAACGACAGGAACCTAAGGGGCGGAGGTGTGTGCTTGTACGTCATGTCTAGTCTCCGCGCTCGTCTCATCATGCCCGCATCTAACACACATCTGGAGTCGTTGTTTGTGTCAGTTCGCATTGCACGGGAGCCAGATGCGTGTAAGCTCCTCGTGAGTTCAGTCTACCGCCCACCGAGCTCTGGTACAGAATTCTGGGAGCAGTACAGTGCCCAGTTG
Organism: Sycon ciliatum; assembly: GCF_964019385.1. Classification (NCBI taxonomy): domain Eukaryota; kingdom Metazoa; phylum Porifera; class Calcarea; order Leucosolenida; family Sycettidae; genus Sycon; species Sycon ciliatum. The sequence continues at coordinate 26,180,916 of NC_088649.1, forward strand.
GATGGCATTTTCGTGGACAGCTCTGACCTGCTAGTTCTGGGAGACTTGAACACGGACATCTTACAACCGACTCTACATCATAATCAGCATCTACTTAAGCTTTGTGCAGAGCACCAGCTGCAGAACATTGTCCACGCACCAACTAGAGCGCCGTCAAACACGTGTCTTGACCTGGCTCTGTTGAACACTACCTTTCCATTGCCCAATCCAACGATCATTCCCATGTCAGATCTTACTGATCACCACCTAGTCCGCCTTGATATTGTAATACCGGAATGGAAGCCCCCAGAAACCCAGAGAACTAAGGTTGTGAGAAAACCAGGAATAGCTACTATCAACTACTCTCAGTTTAATGCTGACCTGAATAATATGCTCGAGGACTCATCCTCATTTTCAACATTGGACAGTCAAACTTGCCATCTTCTAACGTCTATTGCTGCTGTTACTGATACGCATGCTCCATCTAAACAAGTTAGACTACCCCTCTGTCCCAAACCTAAGCCTCAACCGTGGGCAACACCAGAGTTACGGAAACTGCTGCAGCGCAGAACTACTCTGCATCGTAGAGTCCTTTCGCAGCCTGGGAATATGGTTCTTAAGCAACAGTATCGTTCTGTCAGACGTGAGGGGACGCTTCTGAGTAGGAGACTGAAATCCCGTTTCCTGATGCACCAGTTCTCGGCACTCCGACGAAATCCTAGAGGTCAGTGGGCTCTTCTTAACAGTCTGTCCGGCAGGCGGAAAGTAAGAAATCAGCCAATTGCATCTCTCAGTAGTCTGACAGAGACATTTGCTAACATAGTGCACGATCCAAGCCGGCCTGCTGACATATGTTTACGCCCAGCCACCCAACAGCCAACTACTGCTGCTCGACTGTCCCATTTTCGACCCGTAACTGTGGCGCACGTCACCACACTGCTCAAAGCAACAAACACAAGTAAGTCACCTGGCTCTGACAACGTCTTACCAGCCGTACTGAAGCATGGTCGTGATTCCATAGCAGTTTCTCTCACTGATATTATCAATAAATCTCTGAGCACAGGGTGCGTACCAGATATTTTCAAGAATGCCACAGTCAGCCCAGTTTTCAAATCAGGCGATGCAGAAAGCTCTACTAATTACAGACCAGTCTCATTATTGCCCATATGCAGCAAGATATTAGAACGAGTTATCTTGGAGCAGCTGATTGCATTCTTTAAGTTACACAACATCATGTACGTGCCTGACAATCAATTTGCCTACCGTACCAACAGCTCGTGTGAGGACTGCCTAGCGCTAGTGGTCGACGAATGGCTCCAAGCCCTTGATAACAACGAGTACTGCGGCATAGTGTTTGCAGATATGAGCAAAGCTTTTGACCGAGTTAAGCATCAAGAGCTCATTGACGAGTTGAAGATGCTTGGCATTGCTGACACTGCACTTGCTTGGTTTGCAAGCTACCTGACCAGACGCGTCCAGCGAGTAAGAGTAGGACAACAGCTAAGTGGGGCCCGCCCTTGCACAAGAGGCGTCCCACAAGGCTCCGTGCTCGGCCCATTGCTATTTTGCATTTACACCCGTGACGCACCACAGTGCTTCCAACATGCATTAAATCAACTTTATGCCGATGATATCACACTCTATATCAGGCACAAGTCCATCCAGATCATCACAACCCAGCTGAGTGCTGACCTTGCCGCTCTGGACCGCTACCTAGATCAGAAGGGATTGGTGTTAAACCCGTCCAAGACTCAGTTTGTCCTGCTCAGGCGACCGAGCACGGAGCTGCCACCTGGCACCACAGTCAACTGCCGGGGCACTTCCATAGTCCCATCTGCTTACGCTCGGTACTTAGGAATACTGGTTGACGAACATCTGTCTTTCTCAACCCAAGTGGATGCAGTATGTGCAAATGTCAATAGGAAGGTTGGAGCATTTGTCCACGCAAAGCAGAATATCAGCATTTTTGGCAAACGACTTTTCTATTTATCGATCATTCAGTCCACATTTGAGTTTGGCAGCACTGCATATATTCATTGCTTATCACAAGCCCTATATGACAAGCTTCTTACTGCCAGCCGCGTAGCATTAAAGAGAATATTTTCGTTGGATAGAATGACTCCCACCACTCTTCTATACAGTCATACTAACTTGTACGCCCTTGAGAAACGCCTCAACTTCAAAACCTATGTATTTGTTTACCGCTGCCTGAATGGACTTGCTAGTCCTCTTCTGCGAGACCGCTTTACCTTGCGCGCCCATGGTGCTCGCACTGCAGCCACCACCCGTGGCCAAGTCTCTGCTGCTCTTGTTCTGCCCCCCGCTAACACCCGATATGGCTTTAGTGCAATTTCTTATTTGGGCGCTGCCAGGTGGAATACACTTCCACCGGCTTGCCGCATGTCTAGTTCACCAGCTGAATTTCGCTCATCCATCAAATTATACCTAGGGTTCCCTGTAAAAAGGCGCTGACGCCTGTTGGGAATTCCCTAGTAAAAGAAGAATAAATAATAATAATATAATAATCTAGCGGTGGACCATAGATTAACAGCTATCACAAGTGCATCCTCAGTCGAATGTGCCTCCAGATAGGCAGTAAGCTATCTCTTAACCATTGTCTCCAGAATACGAGAGATAATGGGGTGGAGAGACACTGGACGATAGTTCTGGGGCAGGGTTCGGTTGCCACACAATGGACTGAAATGTGACACTTTGAAGGTCGGTGGAACTTGTCAAGTTCCAAGAGACAAATTGATAATGCTTGTGAGATTCGATGCAAGAACCAAGACATCTTCATGTGAAACTGGCTGGAAATTGGATAGGGATGTCTCAATGCTGGCCCTGCGGTTGGCTGAAGGTTCAATGTCCGAGCTGGGTCATGGACAATACTACCAAAGAGTGAAATTAGTTCTGTGATGGATGCCTGTGGCTCAGACGTCTCTTTCTTCCAACCAGCAACTGCATTCATGATTGACCAAAGTCTTCGCTGGTCACTAGTGTTGCACTGTGCAGTGAAGAACTCGTTTCTGAGCTGATGAACTAGCTTTCATGCTGCAACCCTTGCAGCTCTATGTGGGTTGCGTAGCTCCTCATTTTGTTTGTCCCGCATCAACAAGCGGTGAAGCCAGTTCCGTTCCCTCAAACGGGCTACTGGTGCTGCATTTAGCCATGGACAAGGACGGGTGTCCTTTTTTGTCGGTGTACTACTGGTGCATGGTCATTCAGAGTAGAGAGGAGAGCGGAGGTTAGGCAATTTGCAAATGTGTCCACATCTGCTTGCGCCTGTAGCGTGCTCAGCTTGTTGCTAAGGTCTACATTAAACTGTTCGCAGTTTATCTTATGTAGTCGGCGACTAGGATTCGGGCGGTCGGTCTTGTGATGTCCGGAATTCCCACAAGCAATACGAGCTATTATTATTATGTCTCCTTTATTCAGATCTTTCGAAGGCGATAAGCCAGACCCACCGGGAAATATTTCCATCGGTGGGACAGCAAAAATAAAGTGCAAAAATAAAAAAGCTAAAAACCAAAGGGACAAGAAATAGGGGAAGGAAGAGGAAGAATGGAAAGAAACTCAATCCGAACTCCAACATCAAAATAATAATAAAGAATTTGCAGCGACAGGCAAAGTACATCAGCCAATGAAGGGAGTAACAAAGGAAATAGCAGTCTTTATCAGTCTCTATTCAAGTCTCTTAGCTATTGAACATGCAAACGCAGCAGAGGTGCATCTACATGTAAAGGATAGTTCTTAGTATTTTAATCGAACCTTGGATAGCCTCCTGTTGCACAATAGCCAGATCTCCTCCCTGCACAGTCCGAAGGCATCGAGGAGTCTCTCCCACCAAGCCTCCCAGGGCACCGACAACCACAGGGACCACGTCAACCTGGGTGAGGGACCAAATCCTGGAAATCTCTCGCTTCAAGTCATAATATTTCGAGCGCTTTTCAGCCATTTTCTTATTGATGTTGTTCTCACCAGGAACGCTGATATCTATAATGTAGGTGACGCGTTCCTTGTCATCAACAAGGAGTAGATCGGGCCTGTTTGCTGATAGTTTCAGGTCAGTTGGGACCGAATACTCCCAATAGAGGCGATACCGATCACTTTTGACCAATGCTATAAGCTGGTGGTCGAAGCGTGAAGCACCAGTAGGTAGATCTCGTGCTCTACACATTTCGAAGTGCACATACTTTACTATCCGGTTATGTCGTTCAATGTAACTGGTCCGAGCAAGAACTGGGCAGGCACTGACAATGTGGTCAATTGTTTCTAAGCTGCCCTTGCAAAGCCTGCAATTGGCATCAGTTCGAGCAATTGACTTCATTAGGGCGTATTGGTAATTTTTCGTTTTGAGGGATTGGTCTTGTGCTGCCATAATCATGCCTTCAGTTGAAGGTTTCAGTGTCCTTGATTTCAACCACATGAAGGTAAGCTCCTTATCTAGGTGATTCTCCTCCAATCGGATCCAATACCCCCCCCCCCCCCATGCAGCGGCATAGTGGAAAGTGTTTTGGATTTTCGCTCAGCACACGCTTGTTTAATGGTGTGCTTATTGGGTAAAGCTGGTCCAGCTGCTGGCAGATCCAAACTCGACAGGAACTTAGCGGCCTTTGCAGTTATTGAGTGGCTTTTTGTTGTAGGGTTTTGTTGATGATACTGATAAAGCAGGCTTATTCTGTCTATTGGGCTGGTACTCATGTAGCGGGCCAGGCCACACATGCTCCGGCCGTGCATATCCTCACAAGAGACCAAGCCCCGGCCTCCATCTCCCCTCTTCATGTAGAGCCTGTTGACTGAGGCTTTGGGGTGGTGAAATCCAGACGCAGTCAAGGCTGATCTTGTCGCTCGATCTGTGGTCTTGATTTCAGCCTCGGTCCAATTTACGATTCCATAACTATATGTCATAACCGGCAGAGCATACGTATTGATGGCCTTGATCATGTTTCGCGCATTCAATCCACTGTTAAGAAGCAAATGTAATCTCTTTTTGTATTCTGCAGTGAGTTGCGCCTTGAGCTGCGGGTGAGGTATCATGGCTGCTTGCACTACTCCAAGGTACTTGTATGTTTCATTGAGTCGTAGCGACTCTGCAATGGTCTCATCGCGAACCTGGATAGAGCATCCTTCATCTAGTTTTCCTCTCCGAATGTGCAGCACGGCACACTTGGCCGGGTTGAGATTCATGTCATCACCAACGCCACACATGGTAGACACGAGGGTAGTCACATCCTTTGTAGTTTTCCCGAGGAGTTTAATGTCGTCCATGTACTAAGAGTGATTGATAGTCAACTCGGCGTCTCTACAGCTGACTCTGTATCCCAAAGGCAATCGGTTGAGCTCAAAGCTGATCTGGTTTAGAACCAGGCAAAACAGTAACGGGGATAATGTGTCACCGTGAAATATGCCTCTTCTTATAGAAATGTTGCCGGTAGTGACCCTGCATTCCCCCTGGTCGCATATGTGCATTGTCGTTCTCCAGTTCTGCATGCTACGAGCAATAGTTGTGACCAAAGACGGGTGGAATCGATACATTGTCAAAGCATGTAGAATCCATTCATGCGACACACTATCAAACGCCTTTTTGAAGTCCAGGTATGCCATGACCAGATTTCGCCCTTTCGTATGGGCATCCTCCAGAATCATCTAATCCACCAACAGGTGCTCCTTGCAACCAAGACCAGCTGCTGCACAACCGCTCTGCTCCGTTGCAAGTATTTCATGTTGATTGATGTGCTGCCACATAATCTTCGATATGGCGGCGGTAAAGAGCTTGTACTGTATCGGAAGACACGTAATTGGTCTATAATCTTTGGGCATTGCCGAAGGTGGAGAAGTCTTCGGGAGGAGAGTAGTAGCGCCAGACGTCAACCATCCCGGAATGTCACTGTGGCCATCTATCACCCTCTGGTAGGCTCTCCAGAGGTAAGAATGCAGGCTTGTCAGCCTCTTCCACCAGTACCCATGCAACTTGTCATGGCCCGGAGCCCTCCACAAGGCTAGTCTGCGCAGGCAGTCAGCCAGGATGTCCTGGGTGATAACTGCGCTACTCTGCACAGGGACGTGTTCTTCATAATATTCTGCTTGCCTTACATACCACTCACCAGCGGTGAACGGCGCAGGTGTAGACAAAAGATCACTCCAGAATTCGGTGGCTTCACCCGCCTCTGGAAATTCCGGCGTCTCCAATCGATTTGAAGCACCACTAACAGAGTGTGCAGGCTCCCGAAGCGTCCGGTAGAAAGCACGCTCATTCATTTGGACCATTTTGTTGGCTTTTTTGGCCTTTTCATTTTCTCGGTATCGACGCATCCTGGCTGCTAGCGCAAGAAGTCGATCTTTCTTTCCCTGTAGCTTCATTTCCAATTCGTCTGTGCTTTTTTTGTTGGATTAGGGAGGCATTGTCGCTGTGCTATGTCGGCCACGACCTCTGCATGATACCTCTTCTCCAACTCCTCCATTACATCACTAATCTCCTCTGGCACCAGCTCATCTTCCAGGTTGTACTGCTCAGCATCAGTGTTGGTGGCGTTTTCTACAGTCGGTAGATTGGGTTCAACACCACACGCCACATCATCGCTGTCATCACTGACTAGGCAACTCACATGTACACGTACCGCTGGGTGAACTGCTTCCACATGCACAAGCGCACACAGCCTGGCCACGCGGTGTCATGTCAGCAGCAGTAGTACTAGCAGCAGCAGCAGCAGCAGCAGCAGCAGCAGCAGCAGCAGCAACAGCAGCAGCAGCAGCAGCAGCAGCAGCAGCAGCAGCAGCAGCAGCAGCAGCAGCAGCAGCAGCAGCAGCAGCAGCAGCAGCAGCAACTGTACTACTAGCTGTAGTACCAGTACTAGTACTACAGCTAGACTCCCTCTAATTCGAATACGGTGTAATTCAAACATTCCGTGTAATTCGAACTTTTTCGTTGTACCGATCTTCGGCAAGTCACTTCAAGTCAAATTCGAACGCATTATTCGAAGTACGAAAAGTGCGCCCGATGGATAATTCGAACTCTGCCTTCGTACAGAAGAGCAATTTACAGTACAGTGACTATGTCCTTCGAGCGCTTATTTCGAAGTGAGATGGAGTTGCTCTACTCGTAATTCAAAAGTTCATTTTTTCTCCTTCTCTAGCCAAGAGTAACTCAAAAATTGATCTCTGGTCCGCTCCAGGATCGACAATAGCGTTGAAGAAACCCACCTTCTCTCGAATGATTTGATCCAAGCCCGTGCAAGACAAAGTGCAAAGATTTGATTGAAGACGACTTCTTCCAGGTGGTTGGCTCCCTTCGCGGATCTCAATGGCTTGTCATGTCGCGCCAGTTCATGCGCAAAGAAGCTTGGGACTGAACAACAACTGGAAGTCGTAAAAATTGCCTATGCCTATGCTCCACTTCCGTTCTTCAGAACGACGTGCTGGTCTCCAACGGGCTTTCATGACGCAGAGAAGGCAGCGCTGTTCTTTTGCGTTGAAATCGTTTCAGGACAACTGCAGCGATTGAAAACTGCTTCGCAGAACTTCGTAGAAGATGAAAATAATGTCCAATGACTTCGTGTCGATCCAGTGTTTTGGTGAAATGAACTGATCTCGTTGTTCATGATCACCTATGTTTCGTTGATGCAAATAAAATGTGCAAAAATAATCAGGACACAATTTCGAGCATTTTGACGTACATATCATCAGTACATGGGACTGCATTTGGATAATTAGAAGTTCCGGATAATTCGAATTTAGGGCCTGGCAATTTGAGGTTCGAATTAGAGGGAGTCTACCTGTAGTAGCAGAAGCACCGGCACCACCACTGCACCCCGCCAGGCCACGGTCACCTAGCGCTCCAGTCGCCACGGCTTGCTCACATAGCGCATCCCGAGACGCCTCTGGACTGGTCTCCGTCCTTGTTGGTTCTTCTGCCGTGCACTGTTGACGAATCGCCTCGACATCGGCGGAGGAGAGTCGTCCGCTCTTCCGAATTTCGCGCAACTGGTTGGCCAAATTCACCTCGCTTACCTGTCTCTCCATGCCCCTGCCACACCAAGCATTGTGCATCCGTCTCATGTACCCACGAGACTGGACACCTCCAGGCGTCACAATTGCGTAGCACTCAGCCAACACTCTCACTTCTTCCTCCGCCCAGCGCTTTCTCCGCCCCCCCCCGGCCCCCATTTCCGTCCATTATTGACATAAGTATTACAATGAACAAACTGTTCAATTTTCTGAGCGGACAAGCCATTGAGCCACGCTAAGGAAGCTCTGCTCATCAGAGCTCAGAAAGTGCAACCGTTCACATCGTTAGGAAAATTATTATTATTATTATTATTATTATTATTATTTGAAACTCGGGTATTGAGCCAATAATAAAAGTAGAAAGGAAAAGGACATATGGAAACGAGTTAAGAGTAACTCTCCACCATTTGACTAGATACTATATACAGTCAGAAAGTGCAACAACTAGGCACAAAACCGACAGAGTACTGAGACATTCGACGTCCTGACACCTAGCTTCAACACATCTCCGTAGCGCTAACCGACAGCCTTCCAACTTGGAAGGTTCAAGGTTATGGAAAGACCAAAGAGGGGAAGGCAAGCGCAACGACAACGAGCACAAGCTACAGTCCCAACGGAACAAAGAATGTCGATTGTCACTGGACGATGACGAGACCAGTAGGCGATTTGACAAAGCGGTCTAACTACAATTCGAAGCAGCAAAGCAGCACACCACCCAACTTGGGTGGGTCAAAAATATCAAAGATAAGTTAAAAAGGGGGAAGCTTTGCGAGAACGAATTTACTTTTATTATTATTATTTTAACTAGTTTGAGGGAAAGAGACAAACGGGAAAAGTCTGAAGAAAAAATTGACTGTCACCACCAGGACTCGAACCAGGGACCTTCTCTTGTAGCTGGCGATGCTCTAACCACTGAGCCATGGTGTAGTCGTCATCCCAGCAGAGACTGTTCAACATTTTCTTCAGACTTCGTAACTCACACTTCCTGTGAATCCACAGAGGCGGGTGGGACGCAGCCCTCACTATTATTATTATTATTATTATTATTATTATTATTATTATTACACAAGAGAGAGTTTGGAAGCTTTGTTACAACTCTTAGTTTCTCGTATTACTACGATCATCAGCCAACTGATGGATCCAGAACGGGCAGCCAGAACATAAGGGGGGTAAGGTGGGAAATTCCGAGGGGTGACATAGGCGACGCGTATTATAGCGCAAGAGTCAGGTGCAGGCGTGAAGTTGCCAAGTCTTCAGATCTGGGGCTAGTCAGCAGTAGTTCCAGGGTGAATGGTGGATGAAGGGAAGCGGAGTATTCGATGTGACGATGGGATGCTATGAGGGTGCTGAAGTCTGTGAGTTGGTCGGTACGCTGGCCCTTGCCAAACTATCCGAGGTGTACAACGGCAGTGACATTGGACTCTTCCACAACGATCGGCTGGCAGTATTCCGGAACGTATCGGGACCAGAAGTGGACAGGATCAGAAAGGACATGACCAAAGTTTTCAACAGCCTAGGACTAAAAATTACCATCCAGGCAAACTAACATCAGTCGACTTCCTAGACATCACGCTGGACCTACGCACTGGCAAGTACCGTCCATATCGGAAGCCCAATGACCGGCCACTGTATGTCCATCACAAATCCAACCACCCAACGATCATCATCCAGAACTTGCCCTCTTCCATCAGCCGAAGACTAACGGACATATCAACGGATCAAGAGACATTCCAGGACGCATCTCAAATGTACAACAATGCGCTCAGAGACAGCGGGTACAATGAGACCGTCCATTTCTTGGAGGAATGGAAAAGTGGGAAAAGGAAGAGACAAAGGAAGAGACACCGGAATATCAGATGGTTTAATCAACCGTTCAGTACGATTGTGTCCACGAACGTTGGTCAGCGATTCCTGCAACTCGTCAGCAAGCACTTCCACAAAGGATGCAAATTATACAAGATATTTAACCGGAACACGCTAAAGTTCAGTTACAGCTGCATGCCAAATGTCGCCAACATCATCAAGCAACACAACAATAGTATCCTCCGCAGCGACCACCAGAATAAGACCAAGGATGTGAGAACCTGCAACTGCCGTGTCAAAAGTGATTGCCCCTTGTAAGGAAACTGTCTAGCATCGAGCATTGTGTACAGGGCACATGTAACCGGCAGCGACATGAATGAGTACACTGGATTAACGGAAGGGACAATCAAGACACGATTCAATGGTCATCAACATACTATTCGCCACAAGAAGCACGAGACCTCAACGAGACTGTCCAGACACATCTGGAGACTGAATGATGAAAACAAACCTTACAGTATCAGGTTGTCCGTTGTGAGGAGAGCCGCACCATACTCTAACATCTCGAAGCGCTGCAACCTGTGTCTGGCCGAGAAGCTAGAGATTGCCTGGGCCGACAAGACCAGCTCCCTCAACAAGAGGTCAGAGCTTGTGTCCAAGTGTCGTCATGAAAACAAGTTCTACCTCTGTAACTTTGCCCGCAAGGTCAAGTGAATCTAGCTGGCAGTCCCGCTGCCTAGTGTGCATGTGTCTGTGTGTGCGCGTGTGTGTGTGTGTGTGTGTGTGTGTGTGTGTGAGTGAGTGTGCGCGTGCATGTGTGAGTGTGTGTGTGTGTGTGTTTGTGTGCATGCGTGAGAAAGAGAGCGTGCATGTGTGAGTGTGTTTGTGTGCATGCGTGAGAAAGAGAGTGCGTGTGGGTGATTGGATAAGTGCGGGTGCAAGTATGTGTGCGGTAGGTGTGAGAATGAAAGGATGAGTATTGTGGCCGTGTGTTCGTGTGTGTGTGTGTATGTGTGTGTGTGTGAGAGAGAGAAGGTTTGTGTGAGATTTGGAGAATGCGTGTGAGAGAGATATAGAGAATGAATGTGTGTGTGTGTGAGATATAGAGAATGAATGTGTGTGTGTGTGTGTGTGTGTGTGTGTGTGTGTGTGTGTGTGCGTGCGCGTGTGTAAGATATAGAGAATGAATGTGTGGATGTGCGTGTGAGTGTATGTGTATGTGAGAAAGGGGAGAGAGTGTGGGTGTATATTTGTGTAGTGGTGTGGGCATGTGTGGATTTTGGCATTTGTCCCTGTCATACTTTCACGAGGTGTGACACCAAACAACTGCAACGATAACACCTTCTCCTTCTGTACACATAGTTCTGGATCTAGTTTTCGAATATACACAGCTTCTAACACAGCAAGATGTAACTTAGACCTTCCACTAGTCAAAAGATATCATCACTATACAACTTACGACAACTAGCACTACCCGACAAATGACGCTTGAAGGACGATGCCCGATCACTTAGCTCTGTCACCTTCGACGCCTGCCGTTGTTCTCTTCCGTTAGGCTTGTTTGGTTGGTTGCTCCGGTCCACACCTCCAACGTCCATTGATTTTATGTCCGTTTTTGTTGATTTCATGGCCGTTTTCGTTTCACTTCTTGGTCTTCCTCGTTTCCTCTTGTTGATCGTTGTTTTCACTTCCATTATCGACGTATTCAAATCCCCAGTATTAGTACTCCGTCTCTTCACCTTGCTTCTGGTAACTCTTCCGGTGTCTATGAGCTCCAGTGTCACATTGGATGGTTTTCAAGACGGTCTCCCTCGCTTCCTCACGCTAATCTGAGATGGGCCAAGCTCCCCGCCCGTCGAGGCGGAGGCACGCATGCGTACATCTACACTGGACGCAGACGCATGATTGCAGGAGTTTGTGTGCGCTTAGATTTGTCATACGAAAGCAGATGCCTGTGTATGCGTGTGGACATGTGTCTATAGGTGTGTGTATATGCGTGTGTGTGTGTGTGTGTTTGTGCGTGTGCGAGTTAGGGTGTTGTGGGTGGGTGGGTGTCTGTGTGTGCGTGCGCCCGTGTGCAAGTTAGGGTGTTGTGGGTGGGTGTATGTGTGTGTGTGTGTGTGTGTGTGTGTGTGTGTTAGTGGCTGCGTTTATGTGTGTATGTGTGTTGGTATTACTATGTGTGTGCGTGTTAGTATGTGTGTGTGTGTGTGTGTGAGCGAGATTAAGCGCGTACTTGTTAGTGCTAGACCTGCGCCTACTGCATCTGCCTCTGAAATAGCCTGTCCCTGTATACATTCACGCGATTACTCCTC
>NC_088649.1:26198016-26248875 GCF_964019385.1 Sycon ciliatum
TTCTGCTGGGTGTACTGTGTGTTTTCTTGCAATGGTGGAAAGTTCACTAGTACCGAGTACGGGTATAGTCACTTCCAGCAATATGCATTGACACGTGCCAAAATTCACACCAAATCCGTAGTTCACGTTCACAATCCAAAATTGGACCAGCGGCGCTGCGCTGCAGCGCAGAAATGAATGTGTGCACGGTGTACGTACTCACGGCTGCATGGCCAGCGCCCATGAGTCGCTTGAACACCGACCAGATTTTCATGTCCAGGAAAGTAGCACGCTTAAGAGTATTAAACCTTTGAGCAGTACCCAAAACCGCCTGGATTCCTACCATTTTCAGGCGCAAAATCTGTATTTTCAAAAATTGCTAAAGTTTTCAGTTTTCTAGCATGCTCAACAAAGTAACAAGTTCGTTTCAAATTCCTAATAATTTCTCGATCGGCGCATTCTCTGAGTATACTCAAATGTGGCCGGTTCTCCAAGGGACCAACGTGGATCGACTGCGACATGTCTCACCTTGACGAAGAATCAGATCGTACTCGTCTGAGCAACATAAGAGCGACTTCAAGCACCTAAAAATATATCGAAGTAGCGGTGAGGCATCCTGCAACTTCATAACTCGAAGAGAACTGGCGAGCACTCATGCTCATTCCCTGGGCACTGCAAATTCACAACTCATTTCATTTCACAGAATCATTTTCAACGTTTCAGCAAATTGCCATCATCAGGATGCAATATGAAGTCGATGTCTGGCAAGGAGCAGTCATATACACTAATTTGGTGTTCTTAAGTGTTGATAATATTTCTATGACCAAAAAATTCGGCCTCATCTTCTCTCAGGCTAGGAGAGTTTTCAGCACGTCGTTGACGGTGACACGTTTATGGTAGCTGATGGTGAGTAGCTACGCCAACCCAATGACTCTGGGGAAAGCGAAGGGAGGAAGGCAGCTGGGCTGAAAGCAAGTTCCTGTTTTTTTGATCGCCAATGCGTGGTATGTGGGTCGATTTAGAAAGGGTTTTCTTCTACAGGAGCTGTAGGATGTTGACTCTCCTATCGACATAGTGAATTTGCTCGAAATAAATCACGGATCACACACATAACCACAGAAAAACGCACAGTTTCAAGTTCGATCCGAACGTGACAGCCGGAAATCAGATGATTCACTTGAAGTACAATTTTCTCAAAATCACGTGCATCGGGATAACGTCCCTTTTCGCTTGCGCTGGCTCAAATCATGTTACCTAAATACGAATCGTTATCAAAGTCTATGTTCCTATTTAGAACTTCTGTACTTTAGAACTGTCTACCACCAAAGATAACCCCTGCAGACTCCATGCAGGAATTTAAGAAGAAATGACGTCTATGTTATGTCCCCTTGCGGACTAACATTCCATTACACTCATGCATTCTTACTGACACACACAAACACTAGCATTTGTAAGACATTCCTCTTGGTCAGGTAAAGTAACAACAACAACCATATGCGAGCATGCGCAATCAGTAGCAAACGGTGTAGTAGATATATAATGACTAACTTGCATACACAACAACTGCCCCCTTTCAAGAATGTTCCAGGGAATATTCTACCACAATTAAATACCTCAAAATCGTTGAAGCAACACATAAAATAAGTTCATCAATCCACCGTACGTGAATTCTTAAACTTTGACACAGCACCACAATAACATAATCTGACGCAGGAATCCGTCAGTCAATATTAGCAATACCAAGGATCTTGCACACTATTGTACATGGTAATAATTACTAGTTCGCTAAACAGTCCAGCAATGACATCAGGGAACGGCTCAAAGCTGTTCAATCAGTCTATCCGGACGAACACTACGCCGAGACGAACGTCTAACAGTGGTTTCACAGGGAGTATTCTCGACCTGTGGTAAACCAACTTCAGGAGCAGACTGCTCACAAGGAGGATCCGCCTCAACTTGTACAGTAGCAGACTGTGGCGAGACGCTAGCCGGAAAATCACTGGACAGTGACGACTCTCCTACGTCTGACAGCACTGGTGACGGTGACGTCTGATCGATTGTATCCAACAGTGGTTCTGGCAGCGATGCACTCAAGCTTGCCGGAACTGACCGTAGACGCAACTGATCTCGGTGACGCTTCCATAACACATCACCCACTTGTACTTCATAGTTGTAGTCACTGAGGACACGCACAATTCGTCCCGGGACCCAACGATTACCTTTGCCGAAATTCAGCGCAAACACAGAGTCACTCTCTGTGAACGCTGGCTTGACGCGATTGCCGTCCTCATAAGCCTTTGTTTGTTGACGTACCTGCGAGGGACGCAGAGCACTGAGCCGCGTGCGTGGCTGGCGTCCAAACATCATCTCCGCCGGTGTTCTGCCGGCATGGTTGGGTGTCGTGCGGTACGTTAGCAGAAACCTGTCGAGCCGAGCTTGCAGTGGTTCGCTCGTTGCACCCATTTCCTTCAACTTCTGCTTAAACACACCCACATAGCGCTCAGCAAGTCCATTCGTAGCCGGATGGCCTGGAGCCGTCAGGGTGTGCACAATGTCGTTGGCACGGAGGAAAGCCTTGAATTCCTCGCTCGTGAATTGGGTTCCATTATCTGAAACAAGATGCTCCGGCAGACCAAACACAGAGAACACGTGCCGCAGAGCCGCAATAGTGGTTGCAGACGTGGCATTAGACATTGCAATTACATCCAGATACTTTGTGTATGCATCCACCACAACCAGGAACATCTTGCCCATGAATGGTCCTGCAAAGTCGATATGCACCCGTTTCCATGGACCGTTTGGCCATGACCAGGTTCCCGACTTGGCAGGTGGACATTTCGCACTTTCTTGGCATTGAGCACATGCCTTGACTAACATTTCAATCTCTTGATCCACATTTGGCCACCATAAGTACAGTCGTGCCATTTGCTGGGTTTTGACCATGCCAAAGTGCTCCGTGTGCAAATCACGTAGCAATACCATTCTTAGTGATTTGGGTATGACAACTCGTTGTCCCCACAATAGGATACCATCTTCCGCAGACAGCTCATCCCTCTTATTGTGGTAAGACCGAAACGATTGGGGTACTGAGCTAGGCCAACCATTCACCACATAGTAGAGCACCTTAGATAGCTCAGGGTCACGAGCTGTTTCCGATTTCACTACGTCTGCTTTGATTATCGTATCTTCCTCCACTAGCAAGACACGAACCGTAACCATTTCCTCTGCAGACGGACTGATATTCTCACATGGTTGCCTAGACAGGAAATCCGCGTAGACATTTTCCTTGCCTGGCAAATACTTTATCTCATAATCATAGCCAGCTAGCATTAGTGCCCATTTCTTGATGCGAGCTGATGCAAGTGTAGGAACTGGTTCGTTGTTTCCCAGTAACTTCAATAGTGGTTGATGGTCGGTTTGAAGCGTGAAGTGGCGCCCTAGCAAGTATTTCTGGAACTTCGTAACACCGAAAACCACAGCTACGGCTTCCCGTTCGATTTGTGCATAACGCGATTTAGCCGGTGTCAATTTCCTTGACACGTAAGCAACCGGCAAAACATCACCATTCGTTTGCCTTTGCAATAGTACGGCACCTAGACCCATTGGAGAAGCGTCCACCTGGAGTGTGACTGGCTTCTTGACATCGTAGTGTGCTAATAGCGTATGCTCACACATTGCATCTTTCAAGGCCTGGAATGCATCTTCCTCTGCCTTGCTCCATTGCCATTTCATTTCTTTCCTGAGCAGGTTGTACAGTGGTGCAGCAATCTCTGCGAACCGAGGTACAAATTTCCGTTGAAAATTGGCCGCACCCAGAAAAGAGTACAATTCATTCACGTTGTTAGGCGGCTTTGCGACTTTCAAGGCATTCACTCGATCAGGCGAGGGTGCGATTCCCTGCGCGGTTACCTGATGACCGAGGTACGTTAGCTTATCCGCCATGTAGCTGAACTTCTTAGGATTGAGCTTGAATCCTTTCTCATTTAGGCAAGATAGCACTTGATCCACATTTTTCTCATCGATCTCCTCATCACGACCAGTACACAACACATCGTCGATGTAGCCCCCGCATCCTGGCAAATCGCTAAGGGTTTCTTCCATTACCCGTTGGAAAATAGATACGGCGCTGTGAAAACCAAAAGGGAGTCGTTTGTACTGATACAACCCCTGCATGGTATTGATCGTGGTGTACTTCCGACATTCAGGTGCTATCTCTAGCTGGTGGTAGGCTTGCGACAAATCCAGCTTCGTGAATTTAGACCCCGGGCCCAATTTGTGCAATAGCTCCTCAAGAGTGGGTAGCGGGTATTGCTCGCATTTAGAATGCAGATTGATAGTGCCACTGTAGTCACCACAGATTCTCAACCCACCTCCTGATTTCTCTACCGTGACAGTGGGGGAGGCCCATTCTGAATGCGTGACTTTCTCGATTATACCATCTGCTTCCAATTTATTCAGAGCCTCAACATAGCTCTCCCGAATTGACAGTGGTACCGGCCTTGCCTTTCGGTAAACAGGGCTCTCATCAGACACATGCAATTTCACCTGCACGCCTTTCACCTTTCCCACTTCTGAGGTGTCGAACAACCCTGGGTATTTCTCAATGAATTTAGCGCCAGACTTTTCGACCTGGTGCACTTCGAAAATTGATTTCCAGGGGAGTTTGAACAAAGCCATTGCATCTCTGCCCAGAATAGATGGACGGTTTCCATTTGTAACCCTCACCAATAGTGTGTGCAATTGTGTGCCCATTCGGAACTCCATTTCCGCTTCCCCGAGACAATTAATCACATCTCCAGAGTAGGACACAAGGTTGATACTGGATTCCATCAGGTTACTCAGCACACCATTGCATTGCAAGAAATCTGCGCTGCTGAGAATCGTGACAGCACTTCCTGTATCAATCTCCATTTGGATAGTGGTACCCATTACATCTAATGACACAGTGTACGGTAGTCGCCCCATTGCATTTACACTATACATGGTGACATCGGGTTTACTAGCACATGGAACGAACTCACCAATTTCTTCCGCGATGTGATGGACGGTTTGTCCAGACTTCTTCTTGCGGCAAGCTCTCTCGATGTGACCCACCGTACCACACGCGTGACACTTCACACTCTTGAAGCGGCACTCTTCCGGTTTGTGACCAGCCTTGTCACAACGAAAACATTTCTTGTCGTGCGACTTGAAAGTTGGAGTTGGCTTGCTCGTCGACTGGCGCGAACGAACGGCGTGGACGGACTGCGCCGTCAATTGTTCCGACTCTCTCGATGCAGTTTCATAGGCTGATGCCATCGTCACAATGTCCGCCAAACTTGAGGTCTCCTTTGCTTTCGACAATATCTCCTTCGTAACACTCATCGACTTCAACCCACTGACAAACTGGTCTCGGAGTGCCCTGTCCAAATACGCCTGAAACTTACAGTCCATGGCTGCTTGCTTTAGTCTAGCTGCATACTGTTTTGCTGACTCTCCATCCTTTCGACAAATCCTCTGGAATCTATGAGTCGCCGCCAACACACTGACATTAGGCTTGAAGTGCTCTGAAAGCAATTCTCCGAGTTCCTCAAACGTTTTCTGCGCTGGTTTGTCCGGCAGGCAAAGACTCTTCAGAATCGAGTAGTTCTCAGCAGAGAGTTGACTGATCAGGACAGCTGCCTTTTGCGTGTCCGCCGCTCTCTCCTGGTCCGCGGTTGCCCCAGCTGCGACTTGTCCAATACTGTTGGCGATAAAATAAAACGTGAGTCTATCTACATACTCACGAAAATCACCTTTTTCAAATATTTCAAGCTTCGATCGCGACATCTTCGTCTTTTATCTTCGTCGCCAAATTGTTATGTCCCCTTGCGGACTAACATTCCATTACACTCATGCATTCTTACTGACACACACAAACACTAGCATTTGTAAGACATTCCTCTTGGTCAGGTAAAGTAACAACAACAACCATATGCGAGCATGCGCAATCAGTAGCAAACGGTGTAGTAGATATATAATGACTAACTTGCATACACAACAGTCTATATACACATGAGCATGCCCATAAAACCGCTGGCATTCCTACACCTCAGCAGTAATTGCACATCACACTTTCCTTTGAAGTTTTATTGTCTCATTCCATGTGCCTGGGTAATTTATTCTACCCCCCCCCCCCCTGTTATGCTACCTATTCAATATCGCACCAGTGGAGAACCCCTCAAATGCCTGCCTCTGGGTCATCCCTCAAATATATAATAATAATAATAATAATAATATTAACTGGTTTGAGGGAAAGAGATAATACGAAGTAGTGGTTGCGACTTCGGCGATGATTTGTAAGAAAGGTTTGCTCCCCACACCGGAGCTCGCGCTATTCCGCCGACTTTACTTGACACTTGACTGACTCACGACTGCCATCCAGAGCACACGAGAAGTCCATCGAACCTTCGACTCGGCAAATCTGCAAGAAAGCACCACTCCCTGCTCAATACACAGTGTTTCGGGGAATTCACCCCTCATCAGTTGAGCTTGAGTAGGCTGAGGAAGATTGTGCCTGAAGAGCACCACTTATATAGTGCTCTCCAGGCACAAACATCAAAAGGGATACAAACTTACAGAGACGCTCCGCTTCCAGCGCGATAAACACCTCGTGAACACCAGATAGCAGCGTGAGTCAGTGTCGCTCCTGGACGGTGAGACAGACGTCGAGGACCCTCGGTCATTCGCAACGCTGTCACCTCCAAACCAACTAGTCGCAAGCCCGCGCTGGGCACAACAGTACGAAGTAGTGGTTGCGACTTCGGCGATGATTTGTAAGAAAGGTTTGCTCCCCACACCGGAGCTCGCGCTATTCCGCCGACTTTACTTGACACTTGACTGACTCACGACTGCCATCCAGAGCACACGAGAAGTCCATCGAACCTTCGACTCGGCAAACCTGCAAGAAAGCACCACTCCCTGCTCAATTCACAGTGTTTCGGGGAATTCACCCCTCATCAGTTGAGCTTGAGTAGGCTGAGGAAGATTGTGCCTGAAGAGCACCACTTATATCAGTCAGTCAAGTGTCAAGTAAAGTCGGCGGAATAGCGCGAGCTCCGGTGTGGGGAGCAAACCTTTCTTACAAATCATCGCCGAAGTCGCAACCACTACTTCGTACTGTTGTGCCCAGCGCGGGCTTGCGACTAGTTGGTTTGGAGGTGACAGCGTTGCGAATGACCGAGGGTCCTCGACGTCTGTCTCACCGTCCAGGAGCGACACTGACTCACGCTGCTATCTGGTGTTCACGAGGTGTTTATCGCGCTGGAAGCGGAGCGTCTCTGTAAGTTTGTATCTCTGGTGATGTTTGTGCCTGGAGAGCACTATATAAGTGGTGCTCTTCAGGCACAATCTTCCTCAGCCTACTCAAGCTCAACTGATGAGGGGTGAATTCCCCGAAACACTGTGTATTGAGCAGGGAGTGGTGCTTTCTTGCAGGTTTGCCGAGTCGAAGGTTCGATGGACTTCTCGTGTGCTCTGGATGGCAGTCGTGAGTCAGTCAAGTGTCAAGTAAAGTCGGCGGAATAGCGCGAGCTCCGGTGTGGGGAGCAAACCTTTCTTACAAATAATAATAATAATAATAATAATAATAATACGAAGTAGTGGTTGCGACCTCGGCGATGATTTGTAAGAAAAGGGTTTGCTCCCCACACCGGAGCTCGCGCTATTCCGCCGACTTTACTTGACACTTGACTGACTCACGACTGCCATCCAGAGCACACGAGAAGTCCATCGAACCTTCGACTCGGCAAACCTGCAAGAAAGCACCACTCCCTGCTCAATACACAGTGTTTCGGGGAATTCACCCCTCATCAGTTGAGCTTGAGTAGGCTGAGGAAGATTGTGCCTGAGGAGCACCACTTATATAGTGCTCTCCAGGCACGACCATCACCAGGGATACAAACTTACAACGACGCTCCGTGGATGGCAGTCGTGAGTCAGTCAAGTGTCAAGTAAAGTCGGCGGAATAGCGCGAGCTCCGGTGTGGGGAGCAAACCCTTTTCTTAATAATAATGATGATAATAATAAAAGAAATCTTATCCAAGGTCTACTTTGTTCTCCCAGATATTTGAGCCGTTGTCAATTGGGTTACCTACCTGCCGGGCTGTTCGACGCCACAACCAGAATAAAGGTCATGTAAGTCGTGGTGTGCATGTTTTGGACAAAAAACATTTTTTTCCGTTGTTCTGTCTTTTGAGATGTGGCCAATGGGATTTCGGGATTTGGCATCTCGTTGATTGATCTGATGTACCCTCCCCACCCTTTACGACTCGAATCTGACCCCGCTCGTGGAAGACTTTTCCAAGTGGAATTCCGTGGCTGGATTCTTTGTTGGAAGCAAAGAGCTGAGATAGTGTCTTTACAAGTTCCCTATGGCATTCCTTCAAGACAGGAGCGGAAATACCGTCGAGTCCAGTTGTCCAGTCATCAAGACGCCGGTAGAAGCCGGTGGACTGCACTGGGACGAAAGTGAACTGTCTTTAGTGCAGGTGCGCAAGTGAACGCTGTGTCCAGTAAGTCAATCGTAGTAAGATCGAGGCCTTGTACACTGCATTTGTTGGAAGAGAAACGTGGAAAAGCCTCCGAGTTCTCATAACGTGTGGCCCTCTCGCAACCTTTAATTAAAGGGGAACTGTCACCAAAAACATTCTTTGTCTTATCTTGTAGTTCCTTGGCGCCTGATCATGATGGTCTTATCTGTTTTTCTCTGCGATGGCTGGAAATGGGTGAAAACTTTAAAAGTATGTGCCCAAAATTGTCCCGAAGTACCGAGTGACGTCACGCCAGACTTGACCCCCAAGCGTACATTCGTCGTCAAAAACGAAGTCCAGCCCGTGTGCTGGTCGATCGAGCTAGCTGTTCCGATTTAATGTACACGTGTGCCTTTTGAACTTTAACACAGATGGGTACGTCGTACCGAAGGAGAATGCCAAAGAGGCAGAGACCTACGTGCGGCTACACAGCCAAATCAAAATAAAAAGCAGCTGAGCTTTCACCTTTTTGACTTCTTCCGCGAGGATCTAAGTTTTATTTTGTGAGCACGGAAGTACGTCGTTGTTTTGAACTTTTCGTGTGAGGAACAACACGATGATGAGCGCGTATGCAGAACACAGTACTCCTCTGGCCGGCGATAACACCACCAACCCGAGCCCCAAAGAAACGCAATGTAGCTACGTGAAGGCAATTTTGCTGGCGATGTTGCTGAAGATGCAGATGACAAACTGCAACGCCTTTCATTTCAGAGCCGGGTGGGCAACACCGCCACCTTCGATACAACGACGTAATTTTCAAGTACGAGGTATGTGTGTCACACTAACAGCAGACAAAAATCCTTCCACTCCTTCGTAATCACAACGGAAAAAAAGAGCTGGAGCTTCGTGGAGGAAGTACGAGGTGAATTGCTATTTCTGGACATTGTACATTTCTGGACATTTCGAGTAAAATAATTTTTCGTCACGTGTAGAGTCAAGTCAGTCAGGTTGATGAACTTTTTTCTTGTTGTAGTTGACAGCTGGGCTGTTGTAGTTTCTCCTCGTGTCGGTGCCTTGTTGATAGCCTTTTCTTGGGAGGCATTTCAACGAGTTTTGTGGTACTATGTCGCAAGAGAATTTTGAATTTTGAGTAAAATAAGAAGTAATGGACGAATCGTTGGCTTCCCCATGTGCACTCCACTTCAGACGCTGTATAGTCTTGGACCTGCTGGCTGGAAGTGTGGAGAGGCCAACTGCAGTCCACCAATAGAAAAAATAACAAAAAATGGTGCAGTATAGGATGCCTATTGACGCTATTTTACTTTCATGTCCAGAATTCCATACACTGAAATTTAGGCCAAAAAATTGGCCTGTCGAAAACATCCTGCTATAAAGTCTCTGGGATCACAGCATGAGCAATTGTCACATATTTGGAAAGATGAAGGATTAGGCCATACAATAGATACAAAAAGATATGAAAAATGTAAAACACACAGCCAGTGCGCCTCTATTTTATTTTCATGTCCAGAAATTGCTATTCACCTCGTACCAGTGCGACAAACTGCTGTCGACTTGTGTTTGTTTTGTCCCTTTTTGGTATTCTCATTGTGTACAACGTACACATCAGTACCCGAGTTCAGAAGGCAAGCATGCACCGTACATCGAACAGTTGGCTCGATCGACCAGCACACAGGCTGGACTTCGTTTTTGACGATGAATGTACGCGTGGGGGTCAAGTCCGGCGTGACGTCTCTCGGTACTTCGGGACAATTTTGGGGACCTTCTTTTCAAGTTTTCACCCACTTCCAGTCATCGCAGAGAAAAAAGAATAACACCATTCTGATCAGGAGCCAAAGAACTACAAGATAAGACAAAGAAAAAATTTGGTGACAGTTCCCCTTTAACATCTGTCAACGCGTAAATAAGAGATCGCACTGAAGCCATATCAGGTGTCGGGGGGAGGCGGGGGGCAGAACAAGAGCAGAAGTAAAGCGATCTCGCAGAAGAGGACTGCCAAGTTCATGCAGGCAGCGGTAAACACATACATGGGTTTTTAAGTTGAGGTGTTTCTACAGGGTGTACAAGTTAGTATGACTGTATAGAAGAATGGTGGGGTAATTCTATCTAAGGAAAATATGCTTTCCTACCCTCTTGGACATGTCCGAACATGAGCCTTTCAAGTTGGAAGTGTGTTGGCTTGTGCCTTGGAGAAGTGTTCGAGCTAGGTTTAGGTTGCTGAATGTCTCCGTACTTCTTGTGAGTTTTGTGCCATTGTGTCGCTCTCGCTGCCTTCATGTGATCTGGTCACGTTGGTGGACTGTTCATCATAACTCGTACCATGTTGTCCTCTCCTCTTTTACCATAAATATTAAATTGACTCACTATCCGAGTACTCGAAGTAAACATATTTAAAATCATAACTTATTGTTTTATACTCTGATACTGAGCCAGTAATAAATGTAAAAAAGAGAAGAAACACATGAGAACGAGTTATGCAGCAACTTTCCACGACTGTAACAAAATTATAAACGGTCAGAAAATGCGATAATAGGGCACAAAATTAACAGGCTACTGAGACATTCAGCGACCCGAGACCTAGCTTTAACACATCTCCAGTGCGCAAACTAACAGCCTTCAAACTTGGAAAGCTCATGGTTACACAGGACCGTAAGAAATGGTTTGCTCCCCACACCGGAGCTCGCGCTATTCCGCCGACTTTACTTGACACTTGACTGACTCACGACTGCCATCCAGAGCACACGAGAAGTCCATCGAACCTTCGACTCGGCAAACCTGCAAGAAAGCACCACTCCCTGCTCAATACACAGTGTTTCGGGGAATTCACCCCTCATCAGTTGAGCTTGAGTAGGCTGAGGAAGATTGTGCCTGAAGAGCACCACTTATATAGTGCTCTCCAGGCACAAACATCAAAAGGGATACAAACTTACAGAGACGCTCCGCTTCCAGCGCGATAAACACCTCGTGAACACCAGATAGCAGCGTGAGTCAGTGTCGCTCCTGGACGGTGAGACAGACGTCGAGGACCCTCGGTCATTCGCAACACTGTCACCCCCAAACCAACTAGTCGCAAGCCCACGCTGGGCACAACAGTGCGAAGTACCGTATTTTTCCGGTTGTAAGTCGACCTTTTACGACTTAAAATAGAAGGAGAAAGGGTGGGGGTCGACTTACAATCGGGATTCGACTTATAACCGGGAACTATCAGTATCTTACAAAAAAATGACCTGCACTGCATGCACGAGTGCACCATGTGTACACATTTTGCCAGTTTATTGGCCTTTTTCAAGGATTGGGACGTTATATCCTCCAATGAGGAATGTTTACATGATTTGTTGATGTGTTAGTAGCAGGAGGTGGTTAGTAGTGCTTCTGTGGGTGAAAACTTTAAAACGCAGAATTGAGACCTCCAGATAGGGGGGTCGACTTATAACCGGGGTCGACTTACAACCGGTAAAATACGGTAGTGGTTGCGACCTCGGCGATGATTTGTAAGAAATGGTTTGCTCCCCACACCGGAGCTCGCGCTATTCCGCCGACTTGACACTTGACACTTGACTGACTCACGACTGCCATCCAGAGCACACGAGAAGTCCATCGAACCTTCGACTCGGCAAACCTGCAAGAAAGCACCACTCCCTGCTCAATACACAGTGTTTCGGGGAATTCACCCCTCATCAGTTGAGCTTGAAAAGGCTGAGGAAGATTCTGCCTAAAGAGCACCACTTATATAGTGCTCTCCAGGCACAAACATCACCAGGGATTCAAACTTACAGAGACACTCCGTTTCCAGCTCGACAAACACCTCGTGAACACCAGATAGCGGCGTGAGTCAGTGTCGCTCCTGGACGGTGAGACAGACGTCGAGGACCCTCGGTCATTCGCAACGCTGTCAACTCCAAACCAACTAGTCGCAAACCTGCGCTGGGCACAACAGTACGAAGTAGTGGTTGCGACTTCGGCGATGATTTGTAAGAAATGGTTTGCTCCCCACACCGCAGCTCGCGCTATTCCGCCGACTTTACGCAACCACTACTTCGTACTGTTGTGCCCAGCGCGGGCTTGCGACTAGTTGGTTTGGAGGTGACAGCGTTGCGAATGACCGAGGGTCCTCTACGTCTGTCTCACCGTCCAGGAGCGACACTGACTCACGCTGCTATCTGGTGTTCACGAGGTGTTTGTCGCGCTGGAAACGGAGCGTCTCTGTAAGTTTGAATCCCTGGTGATATTTGTGCCTGGAGAGCACTATATAAGTGGTGCTCTTCAGGCACAATCTTCCTCAGCCTACTCAAGCTCAACTGATGAGGGGTGAATTCCCCGAAACACTGTGTATTGAGCAGGGAGTGGTGCTTTCTTGCAGGTTTGCCGAGTCGAAGTTTCGATGGACTTCTCGTGTGCTCTGGATGGCAGTCGTGAGTCAGTCAAGTGTCAAGTAAAGTCGGCGGAATAGCGCGAGCTCCGACGTGGGGAGTAAACCATTTCTTACCAATCATCGCCGAAGTCGCAACCACTAATTCATACATGGGACCGAAGAGAAGAAGGTGAGCACAGCGAAAATGTGCAGAAGCTAAGTCCCGCGGCAAGAAAGAATGCCGAATGTGACAGGACGATTACGAGACCAGTTATTTTGTCATGACAATGCGGTTTGACTACAATTCGAAGCAGCAAAGCAACACACCACCCAACTTGGGTGTGTCAGCAATATCAGAGATAAAGGAAGGGCGAAAACTAATTGTACAAAACCGGACGCCAATATCTAACGATATTGCTGATATATTGCTGATATTGCTGACCCACCCAAGTTGGGTGGTGTGTTGCTTTGCTGCTTCGAATTGTAGTCAGACCGGATTTATCATGACATAATAACTGGTCTCGTTATCGTCCTGTAACAGCCGGCATTCTTTGTTGCCGCTGGACTTAACTTGTGCACATTCTCGCTGCGCTTACCTTCCCTCTTTGGCCTAAGTAACCATGAACCTTCCAAGTTGGACGGCTGTCGGTTTGCGCACTGGAGATGTGTGAAAAATACGTCTCTTTTCGCTGAATGTCTCAGTAGCCTGTCAGTATTGTGCCCTATTGTCGCACTTTCTGACCGTTTATCATCTATTTACAGTCGTGGAAGGTTGCTGCATAACTCGTTCTCATGTGTTTCTTCTCTTTTTTACATTTATTGTTTTACTGCTATACAAAATTCACTAATTTGAGGGAAAGACACAAACGGGGACAGTGATAAAATTGACTGTCACCACCCGGACTCGAACCAGGGATCCTTGCTTTTAGCCAGTGATGCTTTAACCAATGAGCTATGGTGTAGCCGTCATCCCGGCAGAGACCGTTCAATATTTTCGTTAGACTTCGTGCCTTACACTTTGTGTGAATCTACACCGGTGGTTGGGACGCAGACCTCACTGTAACACACACACTTCACGTACAATGTAAATAATTATTATCCAAGTCATGGTGTGCATGTATCGGAAAAGAGATTTTTTGCGTAGTTCTGTTATTTTGAGATGTGGCCACTGTATATAGCACAGTATAAAGAGTATTTTTCCAGGAAGTGATATACATCCTATCAAAAATTTACTTTGTTCTCCCAGATTTTTCTGGGATAACAAACTTGATTACCTACATGCCGGGCTGTTCAACGCGACAACCGAATTAGAATCCCTGTAAGTCATGTTGTGCATGTATCGTAAAAAGGCGTTTTTTTTGGGCGTAACGTTAGTTCTGTTCTTTTAGGAAGTGGCGAATGGGATTTCGTTATGTGGCATCTAGGCATATGCGGATAATGCCGGCAGATAAATAGGCAGAAATCGGTACCATTTCTGGTAAGTTTCATTTGTGTTTGGTATGTGGATAAAGAAATGAAGCAGAATTCGAGGAATTGCCCGCCATAAGGTTTGTATGGGGCTGCCAATTTCACTGCTTTTCGAGCAGAATCTGTCACCTTTTCCAGCATTATCCGCCAATGCCTATTGACATCTCGTAGGTTGATCTGAGGTACCATTCCTAACCCTTTATGACCGGTATCAAGAGTACATAACCCCCCAGAGTGTGCAACTCCACTATGGGTGCTGTCCCGACAGAATTTCAAATTGACGTCATCTTGATGATGCAATGCGCACTGTACACGGATTATCAGACGAATCCGGAACCTTTGGTTGACCGAAGCCGATTGATCCTGTACAAATTATTGCAAAGAAAAACGTGTGATGCGTTGACACCCGTACACATGTTGTAAATCACTGCTGCAAGGAGCATTGCGTCATAAATAATGACGTCAACTTGAAATTCTGTCGGGACAACAGGGTATGTGGGAGTTGCACACTCTGGGGGGTTATGTACTCTTGCCGGTATCTGATGCCGCTCACGGGGTGGTCGCAACGAACGTAAGCGCAAAAGTGATTCTTCATCCACCCTGTACCGAAACCTGTACAGAACCAAGAGCAGCCTCGTATCAGATACAGTTGTATGTAGGCAGCTACGAATGACCATCCGTCTGCTAAGGAAGAACATGGCCACTGCAGGTAGCCACGAGGGGCTTCTATGGAAAAGGCATGTTGTGGGTGGCCAAAGTTGTTGCTTGCCACAAATCTGGTTTCTCAGCTGAATAAGCCGGTTGTGATTACCAACACCATGGCAGATCTTTGAACATATAACCCTTGCTGTACCCACCATCGGCGATGCGACTGTCATGGGGTTTCATTCACTTTCATTCCGGTAAAAGTCACTCAGGCTGAGAATTGTCCTGAAGGAAATGTTTGCAAAAATCATTTCGAATAAAAATATCAAAAAAACTGTTTTTAAATTGTTCGATACAAGGTAGTTTATTCCCACACGTCAAGCTATTGTGCCAAGTTCTTCCCCTCCCTCTATCGAAGGTTTGAAGGCAAGAAGAAGTGTGCTTACGGTGAACGTGTCAATGAAGTCGAGCGTGGCTCCTTCACACCCCACATGAATGAAATGGCTTTCGTATCCTGCTGATGAGCCTCAATAGAATCATGTTACAATGCCCCAACTTTTAAATTTGAAAACGCTTTTCTGCTCGTTTTAACCCTGCTTGCCGTTATTGCCACTTCCATTTTCCTACATTATTTGTATATTCGTTCGTTCGCGCCTGATTGGAAATTTTTATTTCCATTGCTATCAGGTTCGGCCTCATTTCCTCTGTGCTGCGCTGACGAGTCCACAAAGGACGAAACAGTTCTGTCCGCAGATTGATTATTTGTATATTAGATTTTTATTTCTTTTACTCTTCATTCCTTAACCGCAATCAATAAGAGAAGCTGAATCGACATTTTTTTGTCTACTTTATGTTTGCAATGTAAAACGGTGGAGACAATGTGCAATAGAAGTGTTGGGTTCATGGATTCTTGTCTATCCTTCTTTCTTCTCTTTTTCTATATTCCTTTCTTTCTTTTTTCTTGCCGTGGTTGGCTATCAACCCTCTCTCGCACTGTGTGTGCCAATTGGTCATGAACCACCAGTTTAGTGAAATAAATAAATAAAATAAATAAATGCATAATTCATTTGGCATGGGTAGCCACTTGCGCGTCCATGTTTGCCATAGCTACCCAGGCCCTATATATTGTGTTGCCTCTCTTCAAATCTTCCTCTCAGCTCTCTTCACTAAATAATCGCTCTCTTGAGTCGAGCTCTTCAATAAGCACCATGTAGTCGTTTCGTTCGTCTTGGTCTCTTGTCCCGTTTCTAATAAAGGTCGTTACCAACCTCTCCCTCTCTCCCTCTCATTTTTTTATTATACTTTATTTAGTTATCTTATTTAGTTCTCTTGCACGCCAACCCTCCCCCCTCTCTCCCTATCTTTTCTCTCTTTCTCTCTCTTTCTTTCTCTCTGTCTCTCTCTCTCTCCTCTCTCTCCTCTCCTCTCTCTCTCTCTCTCTCTCTCTCTCTCTCTCTCTCTCTCTCTCTTCCTCTCTCTCTCTCTCTTTCTCTCTCTATCTCTCTATCTCTCTCTCTCTCTGTCTATGTCTCTCTCTCTCTCTTTCTCCCTCTATTTCTCTCTCTGCTATTGGCGCGCCTGGTTGTAATAAAGCCGAGACCCAAGGTCGGCAGAGCATCCCAGACCACGCCACCACGCCCCTTATTCATCGCTCACACATGACGGGTTTACGTGGCTCTAGTAAAACAAAACAAAACAAAAACCTACTTGTTCCCGTTGTCCGTTGCTCTAATTCACGTTCAACAGGAGGATAAAAATAGGAAAAAACAGTGTAGAGAAAATATTAGGATTTAAACAAGTTTTCGTACAACACTCATCAGGAATCGGCGTTGTACTAAAGGACACTGAAACAAAGTTGAACTATTATAGAAAACTTAAGAGACCATGTCTGAGAATACCAAAGTATGTGTGCAAGTGGATCTCTCCGATTTCGCTCAAAATTTGCAGGTAGGTTCCCTTTGGTGTGTGGATGGATTGTGCAAAGCTCTTGAAAAAGTTTCTGAAGGGAACCTTGAAACCTTGAAATTTGGATACCCCTCAAAAATGGCCGAAATATCACACCATTAATGGGTCTAGAAACGAGTCACGCCACAGCGTATCCGAACAAGTTATGAACAAAACTCCATCAAGCCAACATTGCCTCACCTTAGAAGAGTTCCTGGAGCAGTACCGCTTAGCCACGCCAGGATCCCAGAAGACGAGGTCTATCACCCCCTGACGCCACAAATGATCGTCTAGCGCTGAGGACATGTCCCCCAATCTTCCTTTTGGGGTTTTCTTGAAATAAACCTTTTTTGAATTTTTCCACTCGACCATGCTGAAAGTCATACCTGCGCAGGAAAGCTTGCCCCTCCGCGACGTCTCCTCAGCAGATTCTACTCCAACACTACTCCCAAGGCCGCAGAACAAAGTGTATTGTTGACTCTTCAACACCTGAGCGCACGTATCAAGCAGCACGTACCACTTCACATGCTGCCGGACGCAGCAACAGCGAAGCGTCCTAAGCAGGGGAGACCACGCAAAAACCCGCTCCCTCTACCACCTAAACAGCCAGAGCAAGTCGAACACACGGTGCAGAGGAAGATTGGTGGATCACTAAGACAACCGAAAGTGCCTTCTCCACCATTGCTCTTGACGCCACCGGTCCACCTCCAGTGCCGTTGGTGGCTGCGGTTGGGGTGGAGTCGGCAGCAACGATAATACCGCCGGTCACGGAAATCGATCCCATTTCCTTGACACAGTATCCGGCTGTGCCTACACCGCAGCACCTTCCGGCGCTTGATTTGTGGGTCCGGAGACCACGGAGGTCGACCGCAAATTATTCAACCGTAGTTTATGCTAGGAATGGCCAAGGCCCACGTGGAGCATCAAAGGATCGAGACAGGGATGAACTGAGGACAGTGGAACACGACAGACGTAGGAAGGAGAACACGGATGGTACCAGACGACTGATTGGTGGTGAATATGAGTTGGAGAATGAGGCGGCGGATGACGAAGACACAGATGATGGCGAGGCGGATGATGACGAGCCGGCGGATGACGACGACGCGGATGACGATGAGACGGCTGGTTTTGATGGTGATAAAACGGACGAGGAGGAGTCAGGTGGCAGGGAAGGTGATGGAGCTGATGAGGGTGAGATTCGTAAGAAGTCAGCTGTGGACTTACATTTGTTATCTCGTCCCGATTGTTTGAGTGTGTATGATGATTCCCACTTCACCGTACTGTGTCGTGTCCGTTACCATAATTATTATCTCCCTTATAAACACGGTTCTTATATTTTTTCAACCCACTTTGCGCCCGTGCTTATAGAGGAAACTGTGTTTATATTTTTTCAACCTTGAACATGTCAAGAAAGTTGAAGAGTTGGTGGACAAGCCGTTGATTATTCACTCTCATTGTAATATCGAAAAGTATTCTTTCTAGACCAAAGAGTGGTATATTTGATAACATTTAATGACGATAGAAATTTTTACGATACTTCTCCAGACGTTTCGTTGTTCTGAACAACATCGTCAGTGGATAAAGAAAGAAAAGTTTTCGATATCAAGAAAGTTGCATACCGGTAAAACTCTCAAATTGGAATTTAACTCAGATTTCATGATTAGGGAACAGAGAAAAGAAAAAAGAATGATGCGGAAGTGGAAGTCACGCACGTGGAGCACTTTTATGTGCGCACAGCTGCATTCCAATATTATCACTGTGGCTATGTTGGAGACTGTGCGTTTGTAATCTCAACAGCCCTCTGACCTGTGCTTATAATGGAGACTGTGCTTATAATGGAGACTGTGCATATAATGTAGACCTGTGTTTATAAGAGATATAATACGGTATGTCCAGCAGTTGAAGGTCCTTGAAGCTGTTTGTATTCGTACGCATAAGCACGATTTTTGTAAGCAAAAAGAACATGTTATAGCACTTAGGTTATTTTCGTGAGTGTGCACCCCTTGTTCATGAGTTGTTTCTGCACTGTTCATGCCCATTTGTCACACTTACTTTTATCTTAGCCCTCACTCAAAGCCGGGCAGGGTAGACTCCTGACTCCGGGAGATCTCCATTCGCTCCGGGCAATAGTTGCCTGTCGTAAGAGCTGGAAGGCTCTGCGTGAGGCAATATGTTCATCCAACTAGTTACAAATGAATGTACTTGTAATCCCATATTAGCCCGATAGTGCAACATCAAATCAACCGGATATATCTCCTTAATTTGCTCATCTCCCTATGTTTCTCTCTCTCTCTCGCCCTCTCATCTCTCTATCATTCTCTCTATCAATCTCTCTCTCTCTCTCTTTCTCTCTCTTTTTCACCGGTGGGTGAGACGCAGATCTCACTGTAACCCACACACTTGACGTACATTGTACATCTTATCCAAATTCTACTTTGTTCTCCCAGACATTTCAAGAAAAATCAACTTGTAGACCTACCTGACGGGCTGTTCAAAGCCACAACCAAATTACACACCCTGTAAGTCATGGTGGGCATGTATTGGAAAAGAGAGAGAGAGAATGAGAGAGAGATAGAGAGAATGAGAGATAGAGAGATAGATAGATAGAAAGATAGATAGATAGATAGATAGATAGATAGATAGATAGATAGATAGATAGATAAACAGAGAGGGAGAGAAGGAGAAAGAGAGAGAGGGGAGAGGGGGAGAGAGTGAGAGAGAGAGGGGGGTGTGGGGGAGAGAGTGAGTGAGAGAGAGAGAGGGGGGGGGGGAGAGAGGAGGGAGAGTGAGAGGGGGGGGGGGGGAGGAAGAGAGAGAGAGACAGAGATCGATCAGTCTGTGAGAGTAGCAGACTGAGTTACTGCTCCTCTGCATTCACCTCTAGATCTAGTGCGCTTGTGAGAGCCTGGAAGGTCCGCTTTCCAGCCTCAGTTCTGACGCTGACGGGAAGAGCATTCCACTGGACAATTGCAACGAACCAGATGGAACATCGCTGTAACAGATTCACTGTTACTACTAACACTAGGAATAGGATGCACTTATCACCTGCTATTATCACGCTGCTGCTGTTAGGTGTTATGTCCATCATTGCTTGTTCATGTATATAAGAATGCATTATGGCAAGGATCATTGCTGATTCCAAGAATGACTACTGAAGTTAGTTGGACTGTTACACTGGTAGCAAGAGGATGGTTTTTCTTTTCGTCATGTTCGGGCTATGCGCAGTGGCCGCATTAGTCGCCTACGGTATATTCGAGATTCAGAAGCGTCTGAATCACCTTATCGCACTCGGTCAGTGCGATGGATCAGATAAAACGCCAAGACGTGCTCAAGCTCCCAGCGGAGAGAGGCCACGCATGCGCCATGTTAAGTCTCCGCCTGTGTTTCGTGGAGATACAAGAGAGTTCAAGGAGTGGGCCTTCGCCATCGAATTCGCCATGAAGTCCCTGCAGCTGGACAACGCGGAGGAGCGCTTGAGCTACGCGGCGAGTTTTCTGGAGGGCAACGCTCGTCTTTGGTTTATCGCCTCTCAGGAGGCAAACACGCTGTTTTCCGTCTGGCCAGACCTGAAGAGCAAGCTGGGAGAAGTGTACGGCCCGGTTTATGACAGGGAACAGGCGCGCATCGACTTATTCGCTCTTCACCAAGATGAGACTCTTGACGAATACATCAACAAATTTTCGCGGCTTAGCTTACAAGTTCCCGAGCTTGATGACCACTCCAGAGCTATCTTGTTCACGAGTGGGCTGGCTCAGGGCCTAAGCGGTGAGGTACTTAGGGAGCATCCGCAACATTTGGCCCAAGCCATACGAGCTGCGGTCTCAGCAGACCAGCCCAAGCAAGCTACGCCAAGGCAGTGCGCGCACCAGGGCATCAGAGGCGCCAGCCTGGACCCTCGTCAAGCCAACCAACACCATCCGGTGGGAGAGAAACCAGGGAGCCAGAGGGTCGTTCAAGGCTGTGTTTCACCTGCAGGAAACCCGGCCATATTGCCAGATTCTGTCCAGAAGGAGGGAGGAACGCCACAAGCAAGCCTTCTTTAAACGATGGACGCCAGTAAGGAAGGGAGTGCGACTACTGGCGAACACGAGAGCACCCAGGAAAAGGCCACGAATCAAAGTTCAGAACAAATTCAGCCCCTTAGCAAATGAGGAACCACGCCTCGAGGAGACCGAAATTCAAGCCTCGCATGTCAAGCATTCGTCACCTGATACTGTTGGCCGGCCTGATGAAGTAACTGCCAGCACAGGGAGCATTTCCGCCGACAACGAACACGACCTAATGCGCGTCCAGGGCAAGATAAATGGACGTCGCGTTACCATGCTACTGGATTCTGGGTCAACCCACGACTTCATTTCAACTGACCTTGTCAAGAAGCACAACATCTCCATAACAACCGGTAGCGACGTCCTGAACGTCACACTTGCTGATGGATCGGTCCGCTCACAGCCTATTACGAAAACGGACAGCTTGAAGACCGTAGTCGGCGACTTTAGCGAGCACCAACAGTTCCTAGTATTCCCTATGACGCGGTATGACGTGATCCTCGGCAAACCATGGCTGACCCGGACGAACCCACAGATCAATTTTCGTACCAATGAAATCAAGCTGGAGGGTGGATCCATCATCTGTCAACCGAGTGAAAGTGATGGCATGGACAAATCCAACCCACCGATCGAGACGTTCCTCATCTCAGGGAAGCAGGCTAGGCATGCAATGAGAGGTGGCGCAGAAGGAATCCTAGCGTATGTGACAGCAGACCCGGACGAGCCATAGACGGTGGATAGTCCGGGTAGGGAGGATCAGAAGGATTTCAAGGACCTGCTGAAGGAGTTCGGGGACGTCTTTCCCGATGAGCTTCCAAACAAGCTGCCACCCAGAAGAGGCGCAGATCACGAGATAAAAACGGAAGAAGGAGCTAAACCGCCATCTCGTGCAGCACATCGTTTACCAAAACCAGAGATGGATGAGCTTCAAGCTCAGCTCACCGAGCTGCTCCGTAGAGGATTCATCCAGCCCAGCAAATCCCCATACGGAGCCCCTGTGTTCTTCGTAAAGAAGGCGGATGGAACACTTCGAATGGTATGCGACTGGCGTGAGCTAAACCGCATAACCATTAAGAACAAGGCATGCCTACCGAATATTGACGACCTCTTTGATACCGTCCAAGGCAGTGCGTATTTCACCAAGCTAGATCTGAGGTCCGGTTACAATCAAAATTGAATAGAAGAAACAGATATTCCGAAGACAGCAATAAATACCCCATTCGGTCACTTTCAGTTCACAGTGATGGGTTTCGGCCTAACAAATGCCCCGGCAACATTCCAAACCTTGATGAACAGTGTCCTCCAGCCATACCTGCGTAAATTCGTTGTGGTGTTTCTAGACGATATCCTCCTATTCAGCAAATCATGGGATGAGCACCTCGATCATGTCAGAACCATCTTAAATGCCCTCAGGAGGAACAAGCTATATTGCAAACCATCTAAATGTGAATTCGGCCAGACAGACGTTCTGTTTCTTGGGCACCGGATAGACGGCCAATGCATTTCTCCAGATCCAGAGAAGATCAAGGCCGTGCATAACTGGCCTGTCCCGACGACGGTCACGCACGTAAGACAGTTTCTGGGATTCGCTAATTACTTTCGAAGGTTCATTAACCATTTCTCGGCCATCTCCAAACCCCTGGAGGAACTGACAGGGAAACATGTGCGCTTCGAGTGGAATCAGACTCGACAGGAGGCATTTGAGCGATTGAAGTCTGCTCTGCTGGATGCACCAGTGTTGCGACTAGCAAACGTCAGTCAGGATTTCCGCGTTGAGACTGACGCAAGTGACTTTGCTGTGGCAGGAGTCTTAACGCAGCAAGCAGAGGACCAGTCCTGGCATCCTGAGGCTTACGTGAGCCGAAAGCTGTCTTCTGCCGAACGGAATTACACGGCCGCCGAGCGAGAAACTTTGGCTGTAGTGTGCGCCCTGCAGTGCTGGCGAGTCTACCTATTTCGCCACTTTCAACTCTACACCGACAACATGGAAGTTGTCTACCTCAGGACCAAACCAAACTTAACCAAGAGAGAGGCTCGATGGATTGAATTCCTGGCCGACTATGACTACACGGTACATCACAAGCCAGGGAAGTGTAACATAGCAGACCCGTTGTCACGTCGACCAGACTTGGAACTGAATGGAATCGAGTTCTCTCTGGATGTGAATCAAGGAATTGCGAGTCAGATCTCAGCAGGGTATGATACTGACCCAGAGCTTTCGCTTGATGGCTTGCAGCAAAGACGCCATGCATGAGCGATACGTCTGGAACAGTGTGGACCGGCGGCTGTACCTAGTAACATCGGGCGATGCTCGCCTCTGCATTCCTCGCGGTCCGGTACGGCTGCAACTGCTCAAACAGAATCATGATTGCCTGACGGCCGGCCATCCGGGGAGAGACAGGACCTACCTGAAGCTAAGCAGATACTTCTATTGGCCAGGCATGAGAAGGACTGTGAAGGACTTCGTTAAATCTTGCGACCAGTGCCAACGCGTAAAGGGTAGCCAGACCAAGGCAAGACTGTTGCAGTCCCTTCCAGTCCCCGAACAGCCCTGGACAGACATCAGCATGGATTTCATCATGGCACTGCCGCTGACCTGCCGAGGACATAGCGCCATTCTAACCTTTGTGGACCGTCTGACGAAGTATGTGCACCTGATCCCGACGACTGTTCATGTTGACTCTAAGGAGGCAGCCCGATTGTACGTGGATCATGTGTTTGCTGCCCATGGCTTGAGCAAAACGATAGTTTGTGATCGAGATCCGCGATTCACGTCGGCGTTCTTCAAGGAGGTGTTCAGTATTCTTGGCGTGGAGCTAAAAATGAGCACGGCCAACCACCCGCAGACCGATGGCATGACTGAGCGTGTGAACCGTGTCATTGAGGATACGCTAAGAGCTTTCGTCAACCATAGGCAAAACAATTGGGATGAACTCCTATCGCTATGTGAGTTTGCGATCAACAATGCCGATCAAGCGTCAACAGGTAACACGCCATTTTTCCTCAACCATGGATGCCATCCAGTTACTCCCTCGAGCTTATTGACGAAGCAGAAAGCTGGAGCTGGCATGGACACGAATGGTCCGCTGTCATGGCTGGATGGCCGCGTAGAGGCACTACGTGAGGCACAGGATGCCATCGTGGCGGCGCAGGCCCGGCAATCATTGTATGCGGATCGAGGACGGGTGGAGGACGCCCTGAAGGAGGGGGATGAGGTGTTGGTCTTCAGGGACTTCCTGCTGACGCCCGAGGAACGAGACAGGCCTTCACACAAATTAAGGCTCAAGTGGTATGGGCCGTTCAAGGTGCAGAAGAAAGTGGCCCCGAATGCGTACAGATTAGCTCTTCCAAGAATCATTCGGGCCCATCCAGTGTTCAATATTGCTGCCCTCAAGCTGTACCATGGCAATGAGATACCGGGCCGTACTCAGCCGGCACCTCCACCCCTAACCGATGCGGATGGCCATACGCGGTACATTGTCGAAAAGGTGTTGTCGCACAAGAAGAGAGGACGGCGCACGCAGTACCTAGTGAAATGGAAGGGCTACCGAGATGCCACCTGGGAGCCGGAGGAATACTTGATGGATGAAGCAGGACACGCTATTATTCCGCTGAAAACCTACCTGGACCGTTTTTCATAAAATTGCTATTTAATTGGCAGCCACAGTTGTATTGCTAGTTTCTACGTGTTGCAATAGAAATGTAGCACTCTGCATGATTAGGATAGTGCTTCCCTGCCAGCCAGGCGTTATTTGCAGAGGACATGCACTGGATCTTGAGTTCATCAGTGTTGTTTTCGGCTACCATGCATTCCACATATCCATGCACGATCATTAGTTACCATAACTGTTCCTTCGAATTGGTACTGTTCTGACAGTTGAGAGGGGGGAATGGTGTAACAGATTCACTGTTACTACTAACACTAGGAATAGGATGCACTTATCACCTGCTATTATCACGCTGCTGCTGTTAGGTGTTATGTCCATCATTGCTTGTTCGTGTATATAAGAATGCATTATGGCAAGGATCATTGCTGATTCCAAGAATGACTACTGAAGTTAGTTGGACTGTTACAATCGCTCGAAGGGACTGCGGAGAAAATGCACACATAGCAGATTGGACTGCTGCCCTCAAGTTGCCCGGAAACGAATTGTACAAGTCCATCACAATGTCATGCATGAGGAGTACTGTAGGAGTTTGGCTTTCGGCTTGTACAATTCTTTTTCGCAAAGCTTCCCTTTCTTTACTTATCTTTGATATTTATGACCCACCCAAGTTGGGTGGTGTGCTGCTTTGCTGCTTCGAATTGTAGTTAGACCGCTTTGTCAAATATCGTACTGGTCTCGTCATCGTCCAGTAACAATCGACATTCTTTGTTCCGTTGGGACTGTAGCTTTTGCTCGTTTTCGTTGCGCTTGCCTTCCCCTCTTTGGTCTTTTCCATAACCTTGAACCTTCCAAGTTGGAAGGCTGTCGGTTAGCGCTACGGAGATGTGTTAAAGTTAGGTGTCAGGACGTCGAATGTCTCAGTACTCTGTCAGTTTTGTGCCTAGCTATTGCACTTTCTGACTGTATATAGTATCATGTTACAGTGATGGAGAGTTACTCTAAACTCGTATCCATATGTCCTTTTCTATTTTACATTATTATTATTATTATTATTATTGTAAAAGAGAGAAGGACATATGGATACGAGTTAAGAGTAGCTCTCCATCACTGTAACATGATACTATATACAGTCAGAAAGTGCAATAACTAGTTACTCTTAACTCGTATCCATATGTCCTTCTCTCTGTTACATTATTATTTATATTATTATTATAGGCTTTTCCGCGTTGGCATCGCCAAGCAAGCTTGGCTAGCCTTCGCATAAGCTGCTCCATAAAGATGAGACGAAACAATGAATGCATGTATATACAATCTAGGACAGAACCAAGGTTGCGGATATTTTTGAAGAAAGCTGCAAGTTGTATTGAGGAACACAATGTTGCAAACTCTACGAAAGTAAACTGCAAGAAATGTTTTGGGGTTGTTCTCATAATTATTGTAGTCACGGGTTGTGTTAGTAGCATTAAAGGTTATGTTTTCACAGGTATATCGTTTACATTCCTATTCTTTTACAGGATAATATTTTCACAAAATAGGTTAGTCAATGAGTTATGTTATAGTACACCGTATAGCCATGCAGCTGCCACAGGTGAAAGCAGTATTAGGCTTTGATGTATGCTCTTATCACATTGCTGCAAAGGTCTTTCCGGTCTTGTCATGAATGGGCGATGGCATGGACGTTCTCAAGTTGCTCACGTTTCTTGAGTGACCCCCGATACGCTGCAGGTCCTGGCGCAGACTCAGTGGCAGCGGAACTTGGGTTTTCGAAGTATGCTGCCATCATAACGCGTGCTGGTACATCGTCGTCTAGTCTCAGGACATGGCCAAAGAACCGCCACCTCGCTCTCACAATGGTTTTCCGTAGGAGCTGAGAGTTGGTGCATTTATTCAGCTCGTTATTTTTGATGACTTGAGGGTACTTGATCCCGACGACTGTTCGCAATCATAGCCAGCAATCGCATGTCATCACGTACATTCAAAATCAACATAATTTTGCGAATCGACCTTTTTTCAGCATCACTTTTCAACGAGGACGAAGCAAAGTTGGCCGAACGTAGCCCAGAGGAAGAAAATCAGCCTCTCCACTTCACCATCACCATACTGACATAGATACGAGACGAAACTACTAAAAAATCCACAATAAAACTGATCGGTCATCTGACTTTGGTCTGAGAATTTCTATCACGATCAAAAATGTACGAGGAGCACTCAAAATAAGCTACTCCTGTTTCAAGACACAACAGTCGACTCTCCACTTTCAAACCAGGAACCAGACATACCAGTGGTCCTTTTCAGCTGCTCCACGAGCGCAGGAAATGTTCACCAAGGGGCGCAGAGCAGTATCCATTCCAGAAAAAGAGCTAAAATACGAGTGAGACTGCATGCCTGAGTACATGATTACATGCAGAACAAAGTCAATTTCAGCGTTTCTGCTCCAAACAGCAACTTGCTTCGACTACCTACAAAGATTACACCAAAGGATCAAACAACAACCGTTTTCTTCATTTTTTTTGACAGGTGGCTTCCTTGTGCTTGGCCCAGCACGCCAAAAATCACACCTCGGAGGAGTACAAAAATTACAACTCCCAGATATCCTCGATTGCTGGCCATGTGACTCCCCATGTTGAGCAATTTTACAGGAGTTTTGGTGTGATAAATGCATTGTATAGCTTGACACCTTTGTTCTCTCTCACCTGCGAGCCTCTCACCCACAGTGGCCAAAGCCGTTGAAACGCACCTGTGGCCAGCTGCATACGCCGAGATATATCTTCCCTGTCACCCAGTAATCCCTCGTGGCTCACTCCGGCACTAAGAATTCAGTTAAAGCACAATCGAGACTCTCACATCCAGTGCTAGAAGTACCCCACTCCTGACAAGCTTACCCATTACAAATCTGAGCGGAACAAGGCCCGGAATATGTCTCGCACATTTTCGCTGCGCCTCTTCGGTCCTATGTAACCATGAACCTTCCAAGTTGGAAGGCTGTTGGTTTGCGCACTGGAGATGTGTTAGAGCTAGGTCTCGGGTGGCTGAATGTCTCAGTAGCCTGTCAGTTTTGTGCCCTATTATCGCACTTTCTGACCGTTTA
Source organism: Sycon ciliatum (assembly GCF_964019385.1). NCBI lineage: Eukaryota > Metazoa > Porifera > Calcarea > Leucosolenida > Sycettidae > Sycon > Sycon ciliatum. The sequence goes on from NC_088649.1 coordinate 26,225,652, forward strand.
TCATCTCGTTACCGTCCTGGAAGAAGGCCCGGAATATTGAAGTCGAATACGCTATAAACTCCCTCAAGAACAACAAATCAGCGGGGTTCGATAACATTCCTGGCGAGCTTTTGCGACATGGTGGAGATACGTTGGTGGCTGTTATGCACAGGATTTGTGACCTCGCATGGACGACTGGTAGATGGCCAACATCATGGACAAGGTCCATTCTTGTTCCCATCCCTAAGTCTGGAGATCTTCGGCAGTGCCAAAAATACAGGACAGTGAGCCTCATCAGTCATCCAAGCAAAGTGCTACTGAGGATCTTGCTGAAGCGTCTGCAGCCGCAAGTGGAGGGTTTGCTGGCGGACGAGCAAGCAGGGTTCCGGAAGGGTAGAAGCACAGTGGAGCAAATCTTCAACCTCAGAATGTTAATTGAAAAGTACCGTGACCATCAGCAGGCTGTGTATCATTGCTTCATCGATTTCCGTAAGGCCTTTGATAGGGTTTGGCACAAAGCGCTATTCAAGATTATGGGAGCGCATGGCATCGAAGCAAGAATTGTGGACCTGATTGAAGCGCTTTACGCTACTACTGAAGCTGCCATCGTTGTTGGATCCACTATCACCAACTGGTTCACCACATCAGTGGGTGTCAGGCAGGGCTGTTTACTCTCGCCTCGTCTGTTCAACGTATTCCTGGAGTACATCATGTCTGACGCTTTGGAGGAGTTTGATGGGTCAGTATGTATCGGCGGCATGTGAGTGACCAACCTACGTTTTGTGAATGGTATAGATCTAATTGCATCGTCTGTGAAAGAGCTGATGGACCTGACCGAGCGCGTGGATACGAGTACAACAAGACTAGGCATGCAGATCAATGCTTCCAAGACCAAGTCAATGGCAGCGCCGGAGGGCGTTGGTGATCTGGGGTGCATTAAAGTAGGCAATGAGCGAATAGAAGAGGTATCCGAGTTTAAATACTTAGGTGCCGTAATCACGTCGGATGGCAAGTCTGATGTGGAGATAAGAAGACGCTTAGCACTAGGAAAGCAAAACATCATTGAGCTTTAATTCATTTGGAAATCGCCATCACTTTCTTTGCCTACTAAATTTCGTTTTGTTAGGTCTATTGTGCTAGCGACTGTTTTATACGGATGCCAATCTTGGACATTATCTGCCTCATCAATGAGAAGAATTTCATCCTTCGAGATGGGACTTTGCTTCCGCCGACTCTTAGGAGTAACATACCACGACCGGCGTAAAAAACAATCTATCCTGGAAGAAATCAATGACATCATCGGAGCAAGGATGCGGCTAGCGAACGAAGTCAAGAAAGTTGATGTGGTTTGGCCATGTTACGAGACATGACGTTTTCTCCAAGCCCTTCCTGCAAGGATCAACTCCTAGATCTCGACCGAGAGGAAGGCCGGCGACATCATGGATTTCTAACATTAAAAGTTGGACGGGTCTTCCCTTGCATGCTCTCTCTCATGCAGCACACGATAGAGTTGGATTCAGAGACATCATTCACAATTCTCTCGCTGATTAATGCCTCTATGATCACCTTGTGATTATGAGTTATACATACAAACATATCGTCGTGGATAGTTTCTGCGTAACTCGTTCTCATGTGTTTCTTCTCTTTTTTACATTTTATTACTGGCTCAGTATCCGAGTTTCAACTTTCTTTGAGTGAAGACTCTTTAAAAAATAATCTTTCTCTTCTGTATAAATAATAATAATCCCTAGTCATAACTCGTAACAGGTTGTCCTTCTCCTCTGAGATGCCAAATTAGTAATAAGAAATTCTTCCAGGAAGTGATATACGTCCTATCAAAATTCTACTTTGTTTTCCCAGAGATTTGAGCAGTAATCAACTGGTTCACCTATCTGCCGGGCTGTTCAACGCCACAACCAAATTACGAAAGCTGTAAGTCATGTTGTGCATGTACCGTAGAAAGGCGTTTTTGGCGTAGTTCTGTTCTTTTGAGATGTGGCAAATGGGATTACGGGATTTGGCATTTCGCTAATTGATCTCATGAACCCTCCCCCACTCTTTATGACCTGAATCTGACGCTGGTCGTGAAAGACCTTTCTAGGTGGAACTCCGTGTTGGAAGCAAAGAGCTGAGATTGCGTCTTTACAAGTTTCCTGGCGCATTCCTTCAAGACAGGAGCGGAAACTCCGTCGGGTCCAGTCACCATTGAGGAATTCAAGACGAGCTAGACGCCTGTGGACTGCACTGGGATAAAAGTGAACTGTCGTTAGTGCATGTGAGCCAGTGAATGCTGTGTTCAGTAAGTCCATCGTAGTAAATTCGAGGCCTTGTACACTGCATTTGTTGGAAGAGAAACGTGAGAAAGCCTACGAGTTCTGATAACTTGTGGCCCACTCGTTCCTAAATTTAAAACTAGCCCTTTGAGCATCCTTCTGCGCAGGTTTGGAGTACAGGTCATCCCCCGTTAATACGAGTCCGGTTAGTACATAAACCCCGTTAGTACATAAGAAATCTCAAGTCCCGGACGAAACGTGGTCACTTCCATACAAATTTTGTCGGTTAGTACATAATTCGTTAGTACATAAACCCCGTTAGTACATAACATTTCTCCGTACCCGCATGTCACCTACCTCAATAGTACATAATTTACTGGTCTTTTGGCCTTCCAGTGGAGGCACATCGTGTTCTAGTTTCTACTTGTGGACGCAATTAGCATAGAAATCAGAGCGCACATCACAAACCGACAAAGCTCTGTTTTTTTTCAAGTGACTGTACAGGTGCGGCTGGGCATGTACCATGTCAGCTGTAGAATCTTCACTAAATGTGACCGTTATAACATAACTTTTATGTTATATCGAAGGAATCAAGAATATCTCGCTGCCTAGTCATGGTAGCAAGACACACCCAGAAAAGTTGAAAAAAGTGAAAAATTCTGGTATACAAGCAAGTTATGTACACTTTCGTTTAGTACATAAACCCCGTTAATATATAACATTTGTCAAGTCCCAGAGATTATGTATTAACGAGGGACGACCTGTAGTAAGGTTATGAAATATTATTATTTTTTGCCCCTCGCGGATTCGAACCTCCCCCGTATTAACTTTTTTCGTCTTCTTTTCCGGTAGTGGTTTTTGACAAGACTAGCTTCTTTAATCAACTCAAAAGGTCACAGGAAACGTCGGGAGAGAGATCCCGTCGAGTCCAGAACGTTCGTGATCGGCAGAGTCAGCGCCGGTCACAGGAAACGTCGGAAGAGATTCCGTCGACTCCAGAACATTCGTGATCGGCAGAGTCAGCGCTGGTCACAAGAAACGGCAGGACAGACATCCCGTCGACTCCAGAACGCCCGTGATCGGCAGAAACGAGACAGGTACGGGATAGCGCCAGGCATGCTGATGGCACAAACAAACATATTGTGGCCAGCTGTTTGTGGGCAGCTGTCTTTAATGGTACGGTACGGTACGGGACAAATACGGGATAGCGCCAGGCGTGACACAAAAAAAGATAAAAAAATAAAAAATAAACACCAAATATTAATCCTGTAGCTATGCAACAGACGTTACATCGGTATCGTTTGGCGCTAGCCAGGGTCCACACAGCTTTGACACGTTACATGCTTTCATTTCGCTCTGCAAAGAGCACTTAGGCCGGGTTCCCTGTAAAAAGACGGGAACGTCTTTAGGGATTTCCCTAACAAAATAATAAATACTACTACTACTACTACTACTACTACTACTACTACTACTACTACTACTACTACTACTACTACTACTACTACTACTACTACTACTACTACTACTACTACTACTACTACTACTACTACTACTACTACTACTACTACTACTACTACTACTACTACTACTACTACTACTACTACTACTACTACTACTACTACTACTACTACTACTACTACTACTACTACTACTACTACTACTACTACTACTACTACTACTACTACTTGGTCCGCGTCAGCGATATTGTCGCTTATCTACCAGCTTCTTTTTTATGTCGCCAATGCTCACTTGACAGCCCATTTCTTCCCACATTCGGTTTGTAAGTTGGTTTACCACTACTTGAAAGGTCTAGCTAGATATTGAGTGGAATTTCGAGAACAAGTGGGGGTGGTTCTGATCGATACCACAACGCATCAAAATAGAACATCTTGTCACACAGTACAGTCAAGAGAGCGCGATGCACAATAAAAAGCATGATTCCTCTGAACTAGTTCCATTCTTCTTCCTGTTGCAATCATGGCTAGACCAACTAACAACAGCACAAGAACACCAGGGAGGAAAGCTCCACGGCTGAAGAGAGTAGTTGCGAAGATAGCTGCTGGTGGTGTGACACCAGCAACACAAGTGAAACAAGCGACGCCACGCAAGCGAGGAGCAGAAATCAAAACGCCGGATCGATGGCGCATTGTCCAGCGTACATGGCCCTTGCAAAAGGCCGAGATCGCTTACCTCGGGGGTCGATCGCCAAGTTGAAATCTCAGTTTCCTCACCTGCAGCTCAACGCTCGGAGTGTCCAGCGCATCGTGGAAAATTACAAGAAGCAGGCGCAAGACACTGCGACCAAGGGAAATATCAGAATGACTCGTCGACGCGCCAGCCTTTGCGGTGGCTTCAATCTCAAGTTGACTCCTGAGCTGGCCAAGAAAATGGTCGAGATCAACGACAAGGCGTGGGGGAGACTGTCGTGCAAGAAGCTGGCAGGGGAGCTAACTGAAGCTGGATATCCATGCTCAGAACCGTCCGTCAGACGGTGGTGTCAGGCGCTTGGTGCTGTGAGAAGACGGAGATATATCAAGCCTAAGCTCACTGTTCGCCATCGCCTCAACAGACTGTCGTGGGCCATCGACCAATACAACAGGGGAAGGAGAAAGTTTGTGGACAATTTGAACATGTGCCACGGGGACGAGAAATGGTATTATTTGATGCGAGATGGCACGATTTGTCGAGTCTTCCCAAAGCAAGACGGAGCTACAAGCGCAGTGTCTATGCCAGCGGACCCAAAGATCTTCCACAAATCGCGCATGCCTAAGGTGATGTTTCTCTGTGTGACAGCTCGCCCGCGCCCCGAGTACAACTTCGACGGTAAGATTGGACTGTGGCCATTCACCCTACAGCGCACGGCGAAGCGCAGTGACTCGCGTACTGGCACAGTAGCTGGAGAGACGCTTGTTCTCGAGACTGTGAACGTGAATGCCGTGGAGTACAGAAAGGTGATGTTGCGTAAGGATGGCGTCTTGGACAGTATTCGCAAGAAGATGTGGTGGTTTCGCAGCGGCTCTGGCAAACCTGAAGCTGGGCAAACTATCATCTACCAGCACGACGGTGCTCGCCCCCACACCGCAGCCGTAAACGAGCGCCACTGGGCCCAGCACTCGAGCAAACAGGGCGTGAAAATCAAAGTGATCACGCAGCCTGCGCAATCTCCCGATCTCAACACGAACGATCTGGCGTTCTTCGCGAGCCTACAGAAAGACGTGGAGATGGTCGCGAAGAAAAATGTGTTCGACTTACTGCAAGCTGTACAAGATGCGTGGCATGCGTATCCAGTCGACAAGATGGAATCGGTTTGGCGTGTACTGTACGCGTCGTTCAAGGGAATTCTCGCAACGGACGGCGACAACTCGTATTCGCACCACACAGGCAGTCGCGCTGCCCACGCGAAGTCCTCTAGAGCAGGCGATCGTCACGATCGAGCATTCTCTTTAGACACCATCAAGGCAGCCGAGAAGAAGCGCGATGAGCTGGCAAAAGCTTTGGAGTCGGTCGGAACGGAAGTCGTCAGCAGCGCAGACAGCGCTAGCGCGGAGAGCAGCGACGAGGAGGACTAAAAAAAGCATGAACCCGTCTATGGACAATAAATTCCTTCTGGCTACTTGTTATTCTATGTCTTACCTTCCTTCGTACCAAGTTTCATTGCTTTTAGTGCATGCATTGTTGTCTAAAGTCCAAGTTTAAATTTTTGAAAGATAAGCGACAATATCGCTGACGCGGATCAAGTACTACTACTACTACTACTACTACTACTACTACTACTACTACTACTACTACTACTACTACTACTACTACTACTACTACTACTACTACTACTACTACTACTACTACTACTACTACTACTACTACTACTACTACTACTACTACTACTACTACTACTACTACTACTACTACTACTACTACTACTACTACTACTACTACTACTACTACTACTACTACTACTACTACTACTACTACTACTACTACTACTACTACTACTACTACTACTACTACTACTACTACTACTACTACTACTACTACTACTACTACTACTACTACTACTACTACTACTACTACTACTACTACTACTACTACTACTACTACTACTACTACTACTACTACTACTACTACTACTACTACTACTACTACTACTACTACTACTACTACTACTACTACTACTACTACTACTACTACTACTACTACTACTACTACTACTACTACTACTACTACTACTACTACTACTACTACTACTACTACTACTACTACTACTACTACTACTACTACTACTACTACTACTACTACTACTACTACTACTACTACTACTACTACTACTACTACTACTACTACTACTACTACTACTACTACTACTACTACTACTACTACTACTACTACTACTACTACTACTACTACTACTACTACTACTACTACTACTACTACTACTACTACTACTACTACTACTACTACTACTACTACTACTACTACTACTACTACTACTACTACTACTACTACTACTACTACTACTACTACTACTACTACTACTACTACTACTACTACTACTACTACTACTACTACTACTACTACTACTACTACTACTACTACTACTACTACTACTACTACTACTACTACTACTACTACTACTACTACTACTACTACTACTACTACTACTACTACTACTACTACTACTACTACTACTACTACTACTACTACTACTACTACTACTACTACTACTACTACTACTACTACTACTACTACTACTACTACTACTACTACTACTACTACTACTACTACTACTACTACTACTACTACTACTACTACTACTACTACTACTACTACTACTACTACTACTACTACTACTACTACTACTACTACTACTACTACTACTACTACTACTACTACTACTACTACTACTACTACTACTACTACTACTACTACTACTACTACTACTACTACTACTACTACTACTACTACTACTACTACTACTACTACTACTACTACTACTACTACTACTACTACTACTACTACTACTACTACTACTACTACTACTACTACTACTACTACTACTACTACTACTACTACTACTACTACTACTACTACTACTACTACTACTACTACTACTACTACTACTACTACTACTACTACTACTACTACTACTACTACTACTACTACTACTACTACTACTACTACTACTACTACTACTACTACTACTACTACTACTACTACTACTACTACTACTACTACTACTACTACTACTACTACTACTACTACTACTACTACTACTACTACTACTACTACTACTACTACTACTACTACTACTACTACTACTACTACTACTACTACTACTACTACTACTACTACTACTACTACTACTACTACTACTACTACTACTACTACTACTACTACTACTACTACTACTACTACTACTACTACTACTAGTGACAAGCCTCTTTTACGGGCAAAATAGCGGAAACGTGAAATCGTAAATCATTGAAGATCAATTCAATTAAAAAAAAAGAAAACTCCTTTAAATAACGTCAAATCAATTAGTAAATCCAATGTCAAATCCAATGTCAAATCCAATGTCAAAAGAAGAAAACTTTAAACTCAAAGTGAAAATTAAAGTAACAGGTCCCGTCATGTATGCAAGTCTAAGCCAATGTCAATATAAATTACCTGTCATGAATGTTATGAATGGATGTGCATGCATTGTGGAGAACTGTCCGTACACCTATCCAATTCAACAAATAGACAGACAAATGACAACAGAGTGAAGTACCTACATTGTACATACATCCTACACCGTACCATCGGCAGCGAGTCCACCCGGTGCCAAGCCGGCGTCTCAGCAGCCCCCTTGCCATGGCAACAGCTCATCGGCCACCCATCTGCCGGCACTCCACCAGGAAAGACGACTGGCGACGCCGCTGATACGAGGCCCGGCACCCGCGGAAACAGGTGACGGCCCACCGAAGTAAGCAAAATGAGATGCGTACCCGCAACCGGTTGATGAGGATGGAGTACGGGATATCGGTGTGACGCCTGGACAGGTATGTCGCCAACGTCGATAGAAATTTCGCGCACTCCGGTGCCGCCAGGCCCTGCGTCGTAAACACAAGCGGCGTAAATGACGCACGCTCGATGTTGACGATCCGTGGCCCATACTCGGCCTTCTTACGCCGCTCGTGAGACCTGAGCTGGCCAAGGACTTCTGAACGAGACAGCACAGACGCCTTAGGGTGGGTTACCCTAACATCAAAATAGGCGTCCTGCTGCCTTGTCCAGAAGCCCCTGGCTCGGATGTCCGCTCGGGCCTCGTCCTGGCGATTCAGCTGGCGTCCGGGTAGATCCTCCCCATGCATGGCCGCCAGCCTAGGCTCCTTTTCAACGTCCTGGGCGACATCAACCAACACCTCCGCGAGCAGATCACGGATGTTGTCGTGACGCGCACCAGGATAGCCGCCGGTCGGGCATACAAACATGTGATCCCGCACGGCAGGCTGACCACACACACAGGTTGCCGCGGTGTCCCTGAGATCCAGGTCGTAACGGATACAGAGGGCGTCTCTGAAGTCATTACAATTCAGCACGGTGCCGTACCGGGACATCGGGTCCGCCGTCAGCCATGACGATATGCCGGGCTCACCCGCAATCTCGATTAACAACTGCTGCGGGGGCGATAGCTCACGAGAAACGGCAGCAGCCAGATCCGATGCCTGGCGGTCCCTCTCCCGCCGCATGGCAACAGCACGAGTCCGTGCGAGGGCAAGGGCAGCGAGGATGGGATGGTCATCCCCAGGCCGAGGATCTCGAGATGCTCCAATATTCTGAGGCTCAGTGCGAGAGCGATGGAGTAGATCCCGCATGGGCTCAGTCGCACGCAGGGAACGCTGGTGCTCATGCTCTGCAACAACAGAGGCGATTGGCAACCCAATTCCACCACGTCGACAGGGCAGAGACAGCAAACGCCGCAGCGGGGAGTCGTCCGAGAAGTGATGGCCGGTGACAGCAGGTAACAACTTGTCAGTCACACTGCTGTCAATGGGTGCCAACACCCCCGGACCGCACTCCATGGCCCGTGATAGAAATTTCCACCTTGGCACCAGGGATCTTACGGCAACGGCGTAGCTGGCATGAGGCTGGGTAATGGCGTACTCTCCACAGCGATTCATCTGGGCTGTAAGTCCCTGAACCCGCTGATCCAGAAACTCACGACGGAACTCGACTGTGCCAAAGGCACCACCCAGGCAACGAGCGCCGTCCGTCCGAATAGAGACGCCGGTATCCCGGAAAAGATCCCGGGCCTCCACCTCGACTTCCGGCTTCACAACGAGCACCGTCTTCGTGGGGTTGGGCAAGTACCCATACACCGGACCCAGGTTGCTGATGCTCCGCCAGTACTTGCGTAGAGCACGAAGACGTCCCAGTGCGGAATCGTCATCAGCATACCATAACTGCTCAGCATCTGGGACAAGCTCCTGCAGTCGATGGATAAGTGGCATGATGGCTAGTGCATACATAGCCATGGCGATTGGGTCGCCTTGGCATGTACCCTCACGAGATTGAACCTCACCACCACCCGTCACGAAAAGCCGGATCGGTTCTCGGTAGGTGTTTCCCACGATCAGTGACATAGCGGGACAAGTACGGGCGATGTTGTAAATAGCTGCTGAACGGTTAACGCTGTTAAAGGCATTGCTGGCGTCAACCAGCAATACGCCCTCCACATCATCCTGGGCGAAACGTGATGTTATGTGATGGACACCAACCTCACAGGCAGAGGGTACGCCCACACACAGCTGATGCGGCACGGTGATACCGACAACGTCCGTCTCCACAATCTGCATAATGGCTCGTGAGATGATCCGCCGGAATACTTCACCCACGGCAATGGGCCTAACCCCAGGGCGCTTGTCAAGGGGAATCAGTCTCGCAGCAGTGAAACCCTCCATCTCACCATCCGCTGTCCGCTCCGTACAAATCAGCCGGCCAGCAGCCGCCAGGGCGCTGCATAGTTGGTCTGAAGCAGCATCAAAGCACGTCGTCATTCGTCTCCACCCATCGGCATCGACACCGGATGGCCCAGAGGAACCCTGAACAACTCGGGAGACCTTCTTGATCCGATCGGCTGTAAGTCCAGCAAATATAGCTGCACGAGGCTGTACAGGGTCGCCAGCAACCTCACACTCCGGAACAAGGTCAGCAGGCGCAGGGTGCTTCTCCCTCAGGACATCCATGACCGTCCTGTCCCCTGTGGCGTCAACAACATCATCCAGTCGAAGAACTCCACCCCCAGCCTCATCGGAGAGACCACGGGCCGCTGAATGTAGTTTGCCATCAAAGACCAACTTGGCAAACTGGGTGTCGGGCATGCGCCTGTCATCCCCTACCGAACCTCCAACCCTGGGTTTCAGATGGGCCTGGATGCAGCGGGCCTCTGCGAGGAGTTCCTGAACCCGGCCAGCTCTCCACAACACCAGGCGCTCCCTCAGCACCTTGGCCAGGTCACTGCCGTTGCCAGAGCCCAAAGGCTTCTGGAGCAGTAAGTGACAGGCAACGGTGACCATTTTCCAGGCCATGGGGCGCCAGCCAGCTCCCTCCGCGAATCCACGGACAATACGGGCCAACTCCAGGACGAACTCTTTTCCCGACTTGCCATATGGCACGAGAAGGAGATTCCTCCTATAATGCACCACCTCATCGTAGATGGTACTGACGGCGGAATTCAGCGTCCCGGACGACCACGGATCACCACCGCCACCACCACCACCACCAGAATCTGCAGTGCCAGGTGCATCAGAAGCAGCAGCGCCATCACGATCTACTACTACTACTACTACTACTACTACTACTACTACTACTACTACTACTACTACTACTACTACTACTACTACTACTACTACTACTACTACTACTACTACTACTACTACTACTACTACTACTACTACTACTACTACTACTACTACTACTACTACTACTACTACTACTACTACTACTACTACTACTACTACTACTACTACTACTACTACTACTACTACTACTACTACTACTACTACTACTACTACTACTACTACTACTACTACTACTACTACTACTACTACTACTACTACTACTACTACTACTACTACTACTACTACTACTACTACTACTACTACTACTACTACTACTACTACTACTACTACTACTACTACTACTACTACTACTACTACTACTACTACTACTACTACTACTACTACTACTACTACTACTACTACTACTACTACTACTACTACTACTACTACTACTACTACTACTACTACTACTACTACTACTACTACTACTACTACTACTACTACTACTACTACTGAGAACGTTGACTTTATTTGATAACAAACTGGGTGCCGGAATGAAGAATTCAAAAAACGGAAGCAAAGAAAGCAATGGTGACAAATCCAATCAAGTATATCGTAGATAGGAAAATCAAATCAAATAAATCGGAAAATCCAATAAGAAAATAAAATAAAAGAATCAAGTCAACTATCGAAATACCAAAACAAAGAGGAAACCCGCATCCGCAAACACAATCAAAGCAGCACCGTTTACCCAACTCATCCAACAACCCAGACAAGAGAAAACCAGATAAGGTACACAAAGAAAACGGGCAAGTCAACCATCAAATCATGACCAACATATAATAGCAAAATTGCTACAACAAAAATACAGACAATATCATGAAACAGTTAGGTCAGGCATGCTAAACAGCCAGGTGGGCGCGGGCCCTACACTCCACCACAAAACCGCCATGACCAGCACCCATGAGCCTTCGGCGGTACGAGTGCCGTGACCCCCGCAGACAAGTTATTTGCCAGCGAATCAGGCACACACTGATCCGGGCACGAAGCTGGCGCATGATCAGTGAGTAGGGGAGATCACGGTTCCTCTCACTGATTTGAGCTGCTAACGACTTCAGGAATATTGACGCCTCCGGCGCACACTGCCCATTGGTGGCGAAAACCAACGGCGTGAACGAACCGCGGTCGACGTTGTTGATCCGGCTCGAGTACTGGCGCTTCTTCTGCCTCTCGTTGTCAGACAACTGGCTCGCTACTCCCGAACGCGACAGCAAAGACGGCCTTGGGTGGGTAACCCGAACATCAAAGAAGGCGTTTTGCTGTCGCGTCCAGAAACCGCGAGCCCGTATGTCTGCACGAGCGGCATCAGCTCTAATACCTGAGACCGTCTCACCATCGAGAGGCAGCAGAACAGGCTCCAACTCGACATCACACGCCACCTCGGACATGGCACTAGCCAGCAGGTCCCGAACCTCGTTGTGACGTTGCGTTGGGTACCCGCCACAGGGGCATGTCATAGCGTGGTGGCTTGTGATGTCTTTGCCACACACGCATGATGCTGGCAAACCTTCCAAGGGAAGGCCATATCGTAGGCCCACAGCATCACGGAAATCCATCCTGCTGAAAACGGTCCCAGGCATTGTAGTCGCAGGTGGAGTCGTCAACCAACTTGAGACGCCATCTTCACCTGCGACCTCTACCAGTAGCCGTTGCGTGGGCGGGAGGCCGGATCGGATCTCCTCTGCCAAGTTCCGCTGCTGAACACGGCGCGCCGCCCGAGCACCTGCAGCCAATGTCCTGCATGCTGTTACCACAGACGACACCTAATGCGTGGAGGTGCCACCGAATACCAACTCCACCATGGGTGCAATGGCGTCTCGGCACAAGGTGCGCTCAGCAGCCGCCCGTGACACATTGCTACGGACCGCAAGACCACCAAGCTTTGCTGGAAGGGAAAGCAGTGCTCGCAAACCTCCCTCAACCGGCACAGAATGGCCCGTGAATGCAGGCAGCAGCTGATCATTTAGGACGCGATCCAGGGGTGCGTAGAGTGCCCCGTCAGCATTAGCAACGCGCTGCAAGTATGACCACCGAGACTGAATGGCAGAGATGAATAAGTGGTAAGCCGCGTGGGGCTGGGTCTCTGCAACACTCGCCAGCCTCTTGGTTAAAGCACACCAGTCACCCACACGGCTTCCCACAAACCCATCACAGAACTCAGTGCTGCCGATGACTCCACCGAGATACCGGACGCCATCAGAGCAAATCCGGATGCCAGTGCCAGCAAATACCCGCTCAGCGTCTGACACCAGATGGCTCTTGACGAGGAGCACGGTCTTGGCAGCATTAGGCTTGTAGCCATACTTCGGGCCCTCAGCCGAGATGCAGTTCCAGTACTCACCGAGTGCCACAACGCGGTCCACAGCGGCATCATCGTCAGCATACCACACCTGCATGGAACCACTGCTACTACTACTACTACTACTACTACTACTACTACTACTACTACTACTACTACTACTACTACTACTACTACTACTACTACTACTACTACTACTACTACTACTACTACTACTACTACTACTACTACTACTACTACTACTACTACTACTACTACTACTACTACTACTACTACTACTACTACTACTACTACTACTACTACTACTACTACTACTACTACTACTACTACTACTACTACTACTACTACTACTACTACTACTACTACTACTACTACTACTACTACTACTACTACTACTACTACTACTACTACTACTACTACTACTACTACTACTACTACTACTACTACTACTACTACTACTACTACTACTACTACTACTACTACTACTACTACTACTACTACTACTACTACTACTACTACTACTACTACTACTACTACTACTACTACTACTACTACTACTACTACTACTACTACTACTACTACTACTACTACTACTACTACTACTACTACTACTACTACTACTACTACTACTACTACTACTACTACTACTACTACTACTACTACTACTACTACTACTACTACTACTACTACTACTACTACTACTACTACTACTACTACTACTACTACTACTACTACTACTACTACTACTACTACTACTACTACTACTACTACTACTACTACTACTACTACTACTACTACTACTACTACTACTACTACTACTACTACTACTACTACTACTACTACTACTACTACTACTACTACTACTACTACTACTACTACTACTACTACTACTACTACTACTACTACTACTACTACTACTACTACTACTACTACTACTACTACTACTACTACTACTACTACTACTACTACTACTACTACTACTACTACTACTACTACTACTACTACTACTACTACTACTACTACTACTACTACTACTACTACTACTACTACTACTACTACTACTACTACTACTACTACTACTACTACTACTACTACTACTACTACTACTACTACTACTACTACTACTACTACTACTACTACTACTACTACTACTACTACTACTACTACTACTACTACTACTACTACTACTACTACTACTACTACTACTACTACTACTACTACTACTACTACTACTACTACTACTACTACTACTACTACTACTACTACTACTACTACTACTACTACTACTACTACTACTACTACTACTACTACTACTACTACTACTACTACTACTACTACTACTACTACTACTACTACTACTACTACTACTACTACTACTACTACTACTACTACTACTACTACTACTACTACTACTACTACTACTACTACTACTACTACTACTACTACTACTACTACTACTACTACTACTACTACTACTACTACTACTACTACTACTACTACTACTACTACTACTACTACTACTACTACTACTACTACTACTACTACTACTACTACTACTACTACTACTACTACTACTACTACTACTACTACTACTACTACTACTACTACTACTACTACTACTACTACTACTACTACTACTACTACTACTACTACTACTACTACTACTACTACTACTACTACTACTACTACTACTACTACTACTACTACTACTACTACTACTACTACTACTACTACTACTACTACTACTACTACTACTACTACTACTACTACTACTACTACTACTACTACTACTACTACTACTACTACTACTACTACTACTACTACTACTACTACTACTACTACTACTACTACTACTACTACTACTACTACTACTACTACTACTACTACTACTACTACTACTACTACTACTACTACTACTACTACTACTACTACTACTACTACTACTACTACTACTACTACTACTACTACTACTACTACTACTACTACTACTACTACTACTACTACTACTACTACTACTACTACTACTACTACTACTACTACTACTACTACTACTACTACTACTACTACTACTACTACTACTACTACTACTACTACTACTACTACTACTACTACTACTACTACTACTACTACTACTACTACTACTACTACTACTACTACTACTACTACTACTACTACTACTACTACTACTACTACTACTACTACTACTACTACTACTACTACTACTACTACTACTACTACTACTACTACTACTACTACTACTACTACTACTACTACTACTACTACTACTACTACTACTACTACTACTACTACTACTACTACTACTACTACTACTACTACTACTACTACTACTACTACTACTACTACTACTACTACTACTACTACTACTACTACTACTACTACTACTACTACTACTACTACTACTACTACTACTACTACTACTACTACTACTACTACTACTACTACTACTACTACTACTACTACTACTACTACTACTACTACTACTACTACTACTACTACTACTACTACTACTACTACTACTACTACTACTACTACTACTACTACTACTACTACTACTACTACTACTACTACTACTACTACTACTACTACTACTACTACTACTACTACTACTACTACTACTACTACTACTACTACTACTACTACTACTACTACTACTACTACTACTACTACTACTACTACTACTACTACTACTACTACTACTACTACTACTACTACTACTACTACTACTACTACTACTACTACTACTACTACTACTACTACTACTACTACTACTACTACTACTACTACTACTACTACTACTACTACTACTACTACTACTACTACTACTACTACTACTACTACTACTACTACTACTACTACTACTACTACTACTACTACTACTACTACTACTACTACTACTACTACTACTACTACTACTACTACTACTACTACTACTACTACTACTACTACTACTACTACTACTACTACTACTACTACTACTACTACTACTACTACTACTACTACTACTACTACTACTACTACTACTACTACTACTACTACTACTACTACTACTACTACTACTACTACTACTACTACTACTACTACTACTACTACTACTACTACTACTACTACTACTACTACTACTACTACTACTACTACTACTACTACTACTACTACTACTACTACTACTACTACTACTACTACTACTACTACTACTACTACTACTACTACTACTACTACTACTACTACTACTACTACTACTACTACTACTACTACTACTACTACTACTACTACTACTACTACTACTACTACTACTACTACTACTACTACTACTACTACTACTACTACTACTACTACTACTACTACTACTACTACTACTACTACTACTACTACTACTACTACTACTACTACTACTACTACTACTACTACTACTACTACTACTACTACTACTACTACTACTACTACTACTACTACTACTACTACTACTACTACTACTACTACTACTACTACTACTACTACTACTACTACTACTACTACTACTACTACTACTACTACTACTACTACTACTACTACTACTACTACTACTACTACTACTACTACTACTACTACTACTACTACTACTACTACTACTACTACTACTACTACTACTACTACTACTACTACTACTACTACTACTACTACTACTACTACTACTACTACTACTACTACTACTACTACTACTACTACTACTACTACTACTACTACTACTACTACTACTACTACTACTACTACTACTACTACTACTACTACTACTACTACTACTACTACTACTACTACTACTACTACTACTACTACTACTACTACTACTACTACTACTACTACTACTACTACTACTACTACTACTACTACTACTACTACTACTACTACTACTACTACTACTACTACTACTACTACTACTACTACTACTACTACTACTACTACTACTACTACTACTACTACTACTACTACTACTACTACTACTACTACTACTACTACTACTACTACTACTACTACTACTACTACTACTACTACTACTACTACTACTACTACTACTACTACTACTACTACTACTACTACTACTACTACTACTACTACTACTACTACTACTACTACTACTACTACTACTACTACTACTACTACTACTACTACTACTACTACTACTACTACTACTACTACTACTACTACTACTACTACTACTACTACTACTACTACTACTACTACTACTACTACTACTACTACTACTACTACTACTACTACTACTACTACTACTACTACTACTACTACTACTACTACTACTACTACTACTACTACTACTACTACTACTACTACTACTACTACTACTACTACTACTACTACTACTACTACTACTACTACTACTACTACTACTACTACTACTACTACTACTACTACTACTACTACTACTACTACTACTACTACTACTACTACTACTACTACTACTACTACTACTACTACTACTACTACTACTACTACTACTACTACTACTACTACTACTACTACTACTACTACTACTACTACTACTACTACTACTACTACTACTACTACTACTACTACTACTACTACTACTACTACTACTACTACTACTACTACTACTACTACTACTACTACTACTACTACTACTACTACTACTACTACTACTACTACTACTACTACTACTACTACTACTACTACTACTACTACTACTACTACTACTACTACTACTACTACTACTACTACTACTACTACTACTACTACTACTACTACTACTACTACTACTACTACTACTACTACTACTACTACTACTACTACTACTACTACTACTACTACTACTACTACTACTACTACTACTACTACTACTACTACTACTACTACTACTACTATACTATACTACTACTACTACTACTACTACTACTACTACTACTACTACTACTACTACTACTACTACTACTACTACTACTACTACTACTACTACTACTACTACTACTACTACTACTACTACTACTACTACTACTACTACTACTACTACTACTACTACTACTACTACTACTACTACTACTACTACTACTACTACTACTACTACTACTACTACTACTACTACTACTACTACTACTACTACTACTACTACTACTACTACTACTACTACTACTACTACTACTACTACTACTACTACTACTACTACTACTACTACTACTACTACTACTACTACTACTACTACTACTACTACTACTACTACTACTACTACTACTACTACTACTACTACTACTACTACTACTACTACTACTACTACTACTACTACTACTACTACTACTACTACTACTACTACTACTACTACTACTACTACTACTACTACTACTACTACTACTACTACTACTACTACTACTACTACTACTACTACTACTACTACTACTACTACTACTACTACTACTACTACTACTACTACTACTACTACTACTACTACTACTACTACTACTACTACTACTACTACTACTACTACTACTACTACTACTACTACTACTACTACTACTACTACTACTACTACTACTACTACTACTACTACTACTACTACTACTACTACTACTACTACTACTACTACTACTACTACTACTACTACTACTACTACTACTACTACTACTACTACTACTACTACTACTACTACTACTACTACTACTACTACTACTACTACTACTACTACTACTACTACTACTACTACTACTACTACTACTACTACTACTACTACTACTACTACTACTACTACTACTACTACTACTACTACTACTACTACTACTACTACTACTACTACTACTACTACTACTACTACTACTACTACTACTACTACTACTACTACTACTACTACTACTACTACTACTACTACTACTACTACTACTACTACTACTACTACTACTACTACTACTACTACTACTACTACTACTACTACTACTACTACTACTACTACTACTACTACTACTACTACTACTACTACTACTACTACTACTACTACTACTACTACTACTACTACTACTACTACTACTACTACTACTACTACTACTACTACTACTACTACTACTACTACTACTACTACTACTACTACTACTACTACTACTACTACTACTACTACTACTACTACTACTACTACTACTACTACTACTACTACTACTACTACTACTACTACTACTACTACTACTACTACTACTACTACTACTACTACTACTACTACTACTACTACTACTACTACTACTACTACTACTACTACTACTACTACTACTACTACTACTACTACTACTACTACTACTACTACTACTACTACTACTACTACTACTACTACTACTACTACTACTACTACTACTACTACTACTACTACTACTACTACTACTACTACTACTACTACTACTACTACTACTACTACTACTACTACTACTACTACTACTACTACTACTACTACTACTACTACTACTACTACTACTACTACTACTACTACTACTACTACTACTACTACTACTACTACTACTACTACTACTACTACTACTACTACTACTACTACTACTACTACTACTACTACTACTACTACTACTACTACTACTACTACTACTACTACTACTACTACTACTACTACTACTACTACTACTACTACTACTACTACTACTACTACTACTACTACTACTACTACTACTACTACTACTACTACTACTACTACTACTACTACTACTACTACTACTACTACTACTACTACTACTACTACTACTACTACTACTACTACTACTACTACTACTACTACTACTACTACTACTACTACTACTACTACTACTACTACTACTACTACTACTACTACTACTACTACTACTACTACTACTACTACTACTACTACTACTACTACTACTACTACTACTACTACTACTACTACTACTACTACTACTACTACTACTACTACTACTACTACTACTACTACTACTACTACTACTACTACTACTACTACTACTACTACTACTACTACTACTACTACTACTACTACTACTACTACTACTACTACTACTACTACTACTACTACTACTACTACTACTACTACTACTACTACTACTACTACTACTACTACTACTACTACTACTACTACTACTACTACTACTACTACTACTACTACTACTACTACTACTACTACTACTACTACTACTACTACTACTACTACTACTACTACTACTACTACTACTACTACTACTACTACTACTACTACTACTACTACTACTACTACTACTACTACTACTACTACTACTACTACTACTACTACTACTACTACTACTACTACTACTACTACTACTACTACTACTACTACTACTACTACTACTACTACTACTACTACTACTACTACTACTACTACTACTACTACTACTACTACTACTACTACTACTACTACTACTACTACTACTACTACTACTACTACTACTACTACTACTACTACTACTACTACTACTACTACTACTACTACTACTACTACTACTACTACTACTACTACTACTACTACTACTACTACTACTACTACTACTACTACTACTACTACTACTACTACTACTACTACTACTACTACTACTACTACTACTACTACTACTACTACTACTACTACTACTACTACTACTACTACTACTACTACTACTACTACTACTACTACTACTACTACTACTACTACTACTACTACTACTACTACTACTACTACTACTACTACTACTACTACTACTACTACTACTACTACTACTACTACTACTACTACTACTACTACTACTACTACTACTACTACTACTACTACTACTACTACTACTACTACTACTACTACTACTACTACTACTACTACTACTACTACTACTACTACTACTACTACTACTACTACTACTACTACTACTACTACTACTACTACTACTACTACTACTACTACTACTACTACTACTACTACTACTACTACTACTACTACTACTACTACTACTACTACTACTACTACTACTACTACTACTACTACTACTACTACTACTACTACTACTACTACTACTACTACTACTACTACTACTACTACTACTACTACTACTACTACTACTACTACTACTACTACTACTACTACTACTACTACTACTACTACTACTACTACTACTACTACTACTACTACTACTACTACTACTACTACTACTACTACTACTACTACTACTACTACTACTACTACTACTACTACTACTACTACTACTACTACTACTACTACTACTACTACTACTACTACTACTACTACTACTACTACTACTACTACTACTACTACTACTACTACTACTACTACTACTACTACTACTACTACTACTACTACTACTACTACTACTACTACTACTACTACTACTACTACTACTACTACTACTACTACTACTACTACTACTACTACTACTACTACTACTACTACTACTACTACTACTACTACTACTACTACTACTACTACTACTACTACTACTACTACTACTACTACTACTACTACTACTACTACTACTACTACTACTACTACTACTACTACTACTACTACTACTACTACTACTACTACTACTACTACTACTACTACTACTACTACTACTACTACTACTACTACTACTACTACTACTACTACTACTACTACTACTACTACTACTACTACTACTACTACTACTACTACTACTACTACTACTACTACTACTACTACTACTACTACTACTACTACTACTACTACTACTACTACTACTACTACTACTACTACTACTACTACTACTACTACTACTACTACTACTACTACTACTACTACTACTACTACTACTACTACTACTACTACTACTACTACTACTACTACTACTACTACTACTATCAATCAGCTACCCCTTGGGGTCACGCCGCCCTCCACTCAGAGAACTGAGGAAGGTGAGGGGCAGTGGCGCAAACAAAACAGGAAGTACAGCAAAATGAATTGAAAAAAGGAAATCAAAACAAGCTGCCATATTGATGGAAAGGGACTCACAAACAGAGGAAGGAAATATCACAAACCAGATGAACAGTCTGCTGTAGGTCCACTATGTATAACATGCAACGACTGAAAAAGCTGTCCCCTTGGAAAAACGCGATTCCGCGGTCGCGGCAAATTTCGCAGAAATTGCTATCATCCGCGGAAATCACGGAATCTACACTTTTGCCCGCGGAATTTGAATTTTTAGGGTAAATTTGTAAAATTACTACTCAGAAAGCAGCAGAAAAACTACTTCGCGATCTGTTGGAGCACATTATGCTCTTGCCAGTGTGGGTGAGTGCAGGATCTCCAAAATTCTTCACTCTCATGTCAGTTTGTGACTGCAAAGGATAGTGTGAAAAGTGCTCCTTCATGTCATATCCTCTACAAGGAGGGTGAAAACTTGCAGAAAGTGCCGCAGATTTTTGATTTTACCACAGAAAATGCCGCAGAAAACCCCCCTTTTCCCCGCGGAATTTGCCGCGGAATTTTGAATTATTGGCCGCGTTTTCCCAAAGGGACAGAAAAAGGAACAAAATTAATGTGAACATGATGTTCTGTTCAACAATAACGTCTGTACGCGTACTGCTTCGGCCTTCATGCACCAGGAAAGCACAATCTTGAGCTGGAGGGTGGGCACCGAACGTCCCACAAGGGCTCCACAAGACGTACTTTCACGAAACGACGAGGAGTATGCGCAGCAAGCTAACATCACTACACCATCGCCGCACGACGACTGGCCACTCAGGTCCAAACAACACGACAAATTCACAATTCCAGCTATCACCGCGCAGGAATAAAT
>NC_088649.1:26249075-26340404 GCF_964019385.1 Sycon ciliatum
GATGCATGCGAAGATAATACATTTTTTTGTAATATTTTCTGCCTCCGTCCTACTTTCAAATTATTATTATTATTATTATTATTATTATTATTATTATTATTTAAAGGAACAGTAGGGGAAGTGAACTGCCTGAAAAGAGATAAAATCGCCAGACCCACCAGGACTCGAACCCGGGACCTTGCTTGTCATGAGCAATGCTCTAACCACTGAGCTATGGGACCGGGCTGAACCTAGAAGGCGCTGACAAGGTTTTCACTCCAAAGGCAGCTCACAACACGTGCCACACATACTGATGGCACTTGGGTCTTTCTCCCTCCCCCAGGGGACCAACCACGGTCAGTTTCTGGACCCTACCAGAAGTGAAAGAGAGTGATAAATTTTTGAAAGGATTGGGAGAACTTCAAATTCAAAGGAACAGTAGGAGTGGGAGTTGTTCGTTAAGCCCAGTCATAGTGGTGTCCATCTATCGTACGAGTCTTCATTGCCATTGGGGGTGAAGCGTTTGGTTGCCTAGGAGCAGTTTCGGCGCGCAAATAGCAACGCGTCAACCGACAGGGGGAGGGAGCGGGGAGAGAAGAAGATCGAGACATTACTACGAGACAACGACTACCCACAACACGCTATTCAAGCAGCCAAGCACCATGCAAGCACACCAAGACCATCATCCACCAGACAACGACAACAATCGTACACATCCATCATCAAACTGCCCTTCGTCAATGATCGTTTGGCACGTGATGTTCGTCGTACCTTGAGGTCTTTCAGTAAGGATGTGCGTGTGGTGTTCCAGTCCGGTCGGTCACTAAGGGACATGTTGGTATCGTCATCATTGTCCCGTCCTGAATGCCCGAAGGAAGTGTATAAGAAGAGAAGAGGGAGGGGGCGACCAGTTGAATGTCGTGCATGTGATGCTGGTATGGAGAGTGGTCAATGTTTGTCTCAGGATGTTATCTACTCGATGTTATGTGCACTTTGCGCCGAGGAGTACGTTGGCGAGGCCGAGCGAACTGCAAGGAAGAGATTTGAGGAGCATTGCGGAGAGGCCAAAGTGCAAGCGCTGGAGACGCCATGGGGAGAACACTATGCAGAACACCACCCACAACAAGCAATCACATCTACACCCATCACCAACGCATCAATTCTCGCCAAGCAGTCGTCCCTTGTGAATCGTCGTATACGTGAAGCAATGTTCATTCGTGATAAACGCCCAAGTGTTAACAGGGATCGTGGCTGGAGACTGCTGGACACAGTGTAAAATTATTGTGTTAGATGCTGGTGTTGTAAATTGTGGTAGACTGTGATGTTGCGAATATATTATGATAATAATTTGATATTTGATGTTTATGTGTGCTAGCTGGTTATATGGTTATATAGTGCTTAGCAAATAGTTGTCGTCATCTTTGTCTTCGCACCCATGGACCCAAATACATTGATGCTTTGCATTCTATTCTCCATGTCACTAACACATATTCACACTTACAGACACAGCTCTCCACTTGGCTCCTTCACTTTCTACCAGCACACTTCACCATTGCTGCTGGTAACCACACTTCTCGTGCTTTCCCTTCACATCGCACTAACACATATTCACACTTACAGACACAGCTCTCCACTGGTCTCTTTCGCTCCTTCCCTTTCTACCAACACACTTCACCATTGCTGCTACCCTTCACACATACAAAGATTTCCAGCACTACCGCACCACGCAGCATATATACTCGTTTCAGTTTTTGTTAGCTTTAGTTGAATGGTTTTCTTTTTCACCCTGAAGATGGGCCATGCCCGAAAATTTGGTGCATTCAATTTATATCTAACATTATTTGTTTTTTTGGAAGTGAAGTGAACATTTGCAGCGAAGAGACCGTAGTTGGAGAGTTTGAGGTGAGGTACCCTATAATGTGTGAATGGCTGCAATGGAGTCTGCGAGTGCTTAGAAAAGGTTTTCATTTTGTGCCTTTGTGTCTTTTGTATAAATAATAATAATCCCTAGTCATAACTCGTAACAGGTTGTCTTTCTCCTCTGAGACGCCAAATAGAGTAATACGAAATTCTTCCAGGAAGTGATGTACATCCTATCAAAATTATACTTTGTTCTCCCAGAGATTTGAGAGGTAATCAACTTGTTCACCTACCTGTCGGGCTGTTGAGCGCCACAACCAAATTACAAAAGCTGTAAGTCATGTTGTGCATGTACCGTAAAAAGGCGTTTTTGGCATAGTTCTGTTCTTTTGAGATGTGGCAAATGGGATTTCGGGATTTGGCATTTCGCTAATTGATCTCATGTACCCTCCCCCACCCTTTAGGACCTGAATCTGACGCCGCTTGTGGAAGACTTTTCCAGGTAGAACTCCGTGTTGGAAGCAAAGAGCTGAGATAGCGTCTTTAAAGTATCCCTGGGGCATTCCTTCAAGACAGGAGCGGAAACACCGTCGGGTCCAGTCGCCTTTGAGGAATTCAAGACGAGCTAGAAGCCTGTGGACTGCACTGGGAAAAAAGTGAACTGTCGTTAGTGCATGTGAACCAGTGAATGCTGTTTTCAGTAAGTCCATCATAGTAAATTCAACGTCTTGTACACTGCATTTGTTGGAAGAGAAACGTGGGAAAGCCTCCAAGTTCTGTTAACTTTTGGCCCTCTCGCAACCTTTAAGGTGGCTCTTTCCTAAATTTAAAACTAGTCCTTTGAGCATCCTTCTGCGCAGGTTTGGAGTAGAAATATTATGAAATATTATTATTTTTTGCCGCTCGCGGATTCGAACCTCCCCCGTATAAAATTTTTTCTTCTTCTTTTCCGGTAGTGGTTTTTGAAAAGAATAGCTTCTTTAATCAACTCAAAAGGTTTGTTCTTGTGGCAACAGAAACATGGAACTTGGCAGCCACTTTTTCATCAATCAAAGGAACATCTTTACCAAATTTAAAGGAAATCCATAGAGCAGTTTCAATTTACTTGATGGCAGTGATATGTAAATTTACCCCCAAATTGACAAATTGATAGTACTTGACAAAGTATGCTTCTGGTAGCTGCACGGGGCTATAACTTGGTAGACTCCTCCCATTACTATTTGACCCAAGCCAACCAAAAAGGTGGCTAAGGCATACTTTTTTGGAATTTTCTTTTTTCATGCCAAAGTGATATCTACCTGTCCAACTTCATGGAAATTTTGGGGCCCATCTGAAATGTATATGTGCCATAAATAAGTACGCTGCCGCTGCCGCTGCCGCTGCTCCTTTAAATAACGTCAGATCAATTAGTAAATCCAATGTCAAATCCAATACTACTACTACTGCTACTGCTACTGCTACTGCTACTGCTACTGCTACTGCTACTCCTACTGCTACTGCTACTGCTACCGCTACTGCTACTGGTGCTGCTGCTGCTGCTGCTGCTGCTACTGCTACTGCTACTGCTACTGCTAATGCTACTGCTGCTGCTGCTGCTGCTGCTGCTGCTGCACGACCACCACCACCACCACCACCACCACCACCACCACCACCACCACCACCACCACCACCACCACCACCACCACCACCAGCGTGTTGTCGATGTCGAGAGGGAGTCATTTACTCCGCTCGTATTTTCGACAAACGGCGTATGTGGCACGGAGTGCTCTCGTGCATTGAAGAACATTGTTCAGCTGGTGGGTAACAATCATAGTGACCTCCAGTACGCTGTTGTGATGGCACAGCTACGCTGCAAAATTGCATTTGTTTTACTGAGGTGGTCAATCACCTGCCTCCGTGGTTGCAGAGCGTCTTACTAGCGGAAGAGAATAGGACCATCTTTTCTCGACCGATGTCGCCTTCTGTCCATGTAACCGCCTTCGGTATTCATATGTTGGCCTATTTGACATTGGCATGCTCTGCGGATTTGTAGGCATGCTAGACAATTTAAATATTATCCTGCAAAGCAGGTGCGTGACTACTACGCAAAATAGAGTAATACGAAATTCTTCCAGAAAGTGATATACGTCCTATCAAAATTCTACTTTTTTCTCCCAGAGATTTGGATGATAATCCACTTGTTAACCTACCAGCCGGACTGTTTAATGCGACAACCAAATTGGAATACCTGTAAGTCATGGTGTGCATGTATCGTAAAAAGTCATTTTTGGTGTAGTTCTGTTCTTTTGAGATGTAGCAAATGGGATTTCGGGATCAGGCATCTCGTTGAATGATCTCATGTACCGTCCCCCACCCTTTATGACCTGAATCTGACGCTGGTCGTGAAAGACCTTTCCAGGTGGAACTCCGTGTTGGAAGCAAAGAGCTGAGATAGCGTCTTTACAAGTTCCCTGGCGCATTCCTTCAAGACAGGAGCGGAAACACCGTCGGGTCCAGTCTCCTTTGAGGAATTCAAGACGAGCTAGAAGCCTGTGGACTGCACTGGGACAAAAGTGAACTGTCGTTAGTGCATGTGAGCCAGTGAATGCTGTGTTCAGTAAGTCCATCGTAGTAAATTCGAGGCCTTGTACACTGCACTTGTTGTAAGAGAAACGTGAGAAAGCCTCCGAGTTCTCATAACTTGTGGCCCTTTCGCAACCTTTAAGGTGGCTCATTCCTAAATTTAAAACTAGTCCTTTGAGCATTCTTCTGCGCAGATTTGGGGTAGAGATATTATGAAATTATATTATTTTTTTGCCGCTCGCGGATTCGAACCTCCCCCGTAACTATAACCTGTAATTTACTCAATTTGCGTGCGGAACTGTTTCCTCCATTGTGGACTCGTACGCGTAGCACAGAGGCTGTATTTACAAGTGCAACAACTAGGCACAAAACGGACAGAGTACTGAGACATTCGACGTCCTGTCATCGAGCTTCAACACATCTCCGTAGCGTTCCAACTCGAAAGGTTCAAGGTTAAGGAGAGACCAAAGAGGGGAAGATAAGTGCGACGAAAATGAGCACACGCTACAGTCCTAACGGAACAAAGAGTGTCGTTTGTTACTGGACGATGACGAGACCAGTAGGATATTTGACAAAGCGGTCTAAATACAATTCGAAGCTGCAAAGCAGCACACCACTCAACTTGGGTGGCTGAGAAATATCAAAGATTAATACAGAAGGGGGATGCTTTGCGAAAACGAATTAGTGTCTATTTACAGTGGTGCAGAGTTACTCTTAACTCGTTTCCATATGTCCTTCGTCCTTTCTACATGTGAGCCCCGGCCAGCGAAAACCAGCACTTGTGTACTTGATATCAATCATCAAAATGTGACGTCAAAGTTTGGGACGCGCAGTGAGCTGGCTTTTGAAGATTCTTTTTCGATCGAGTGGGTGTCTTTGTTGTCAAAGGAGTTTCAAGTGTCTTCAAATGACTCTGGTCAATTGATTTTAGCGCTAGGTGAGAGCTCGTCACACGGAGGTTGAGTTTAGACACAGCGATGGCGACAGGTGTCGCGACAAAGACTTAGGTCCAGAGTTGTCAGCGTGAGACTCCCTGTACGAAGCGGCGCTGAAAGCTAGTTCGCGATCGGAATTATTTCTTTGGTGGCCATCTCGCTGAGTTTGTCCAGCAGTGGCGAGTCTAATATGCATAGCAAAGAAGAGCCCTCATAAAATCGACACTGAATACTGGTGGCGACGATAGTCAGTGCTGGAGTAATAGCGACTGCGAGGAGAAGCTGAATGTCGACCCGCTGAGCGATCCGTATTTCTACATCGACAACAATGATGTTGCAGACGCTGATGGAGGGCTTCTCATGGCGCAAAACAGAGACTGCAAGCGTAGTATTATCAGTACTCTACCTTGCCAGACGACGCCAAGCTGGCTGCTGCCTGTGCTGAGAAAGGGGATCCCTAAAAACTCAAACCAGCTGAACGCTTTGGGGCAACATCTTCACGTGCTACAAAACGCGAGTATTCGCTCATATCATTGAAATACAATTATGCTGAAATCATGGTCTGAGTGAAAGTGTGCAAGGGAGTGAATGTCAGTGGTATTGGTCAGTACATCTATCAGTATGGCAAGCTTTGGGACAACACTCAAACTGCCAGCACAGAGGTCCCTGAACACAATTTGGAAGGCCAGCCACCAATCATCGTTTTGCACCCTGGTGTTGTAAGGAAGGTACAGTAAGATCGGGCGCCGAAGAACGCAGGGGCTCGAGCGCAGCCTAGGAAAGTTCTTAAATTTTTGATTCTAGCCAGACCGTTCTTATTCACACGCGCGCGGCGAGTCGAGTGACGTTATGACGTTTGTCATGTACATGTAGTGCAATGTAGTACTTCTAAACTAGTGGGTGTCGTAAATGGGAATGACTGTACATGTAGCAGTTACTGTTTACACGTGTACATGACATGTACTCACCTCCCATACATGTACAATGTACTGTAGATCTACGTGTAAATTGGCAACTTCGTGTAAGTACATAATTATAGTCGTAACTCAGTTAAATACTGCACTCATGTGGAAATTCCAAATTTTAAAAGTGTTCTTAAATCTGATAATTCTAGCCTGGACTGTTCTTAAATTTTGCCGGTTTTCCAGCCTGGGTGTTCTTCGGCGAGGTGTTTTTCGGCGCCCGATCTTACTGTAGTGATGTATACGGAATATCGTCACACTTCTGAACTACTCATGCCTGCACTACCAAGAGGGCAAGCCTGACTTGCATTCTATTTACTTACATGTACCTGTTCCGCATCACAATCAGAAACTGTAGGATCAACTTGCATGGAGTCACTAGGCATGGATGCTGCGCCAACTGCACCGAATCTTGACCTGTGTGACTTCAAACTCTATTTTCCATGCTTTCGCTTATCAGATTGTCACCAAACTTGATAACTTGAATGATTAATAGTGTAGAAACAATTTCGAGGGAAAAAATAATTTTTGAAAAAATTACACATGTTCAGGTTTCTGCTGGCTGGGGCTCATGTATTATTGGCGCAATACCCGAGTTTCAAATTGCACACCTGATGAGCTGCCATGAACCCTACGGCGAAACGTACGTCGTGTGAAACAACTTGTTCTGTAGTCAACTAGTGCATCACAATGTCATGCATTAGGAGTACTGTAGAAGTTTGGCGTTCGCCTTGTACAATTTGTTTTCGCAAAGCTTCCCCTCTACGCTGTTTGTTGATTTCCACGGGCATCAGACTGGGTGGATTATCGAAGTCTCGCTCTCTTGTGTACACAGCCCTGGGCCAGAAGAGCTTGTTGATGAGAAACATTTTGTCTGCTGCACTGGCAAAAATACCCACAGTGGAGGATTAACAAAAATATTTATTTATGTCAAACACTTGGACGTTGTGGTCAGCCTCACCTGCTCTTGCTGCGATGAACTCCTTCAGCTGGTCTGCATTAATTGCATGCATCAAGCAACAAACAGGACTTTCTTCTTCGCAGTGGGTTTGGTGGAGGTGATGAGTCGCCATGTGGCTCTAGCGATCTGGGCTGAGCAGCAGGCACGTTCACGATTTGATCGGCTATAAGAAAACCCCAGTAAGCATGCAAAATATCAAGGCAATGGATATACGAGCAGAATGAGAGCGACATTTACTCGAATATGCATTTCTCTATGTTGCATTGTTCAGGTAAACAATACTATCGAGTAGGTCGAGGCTGGTGTTACAGTGGAGACAAAAGCGGGGATTGGCGCTCAACCCACACTAGGCCCTGACGAACTTCAGCACATCCAGCAGTTTGTTGAAAACAACCGCTATTCCAGCAAGCATAAACCAGCGGCCGATTTGGCTAATGTTGGTCCAGCAGGCGAATCAGTAGGTGCTAGGCAGGTGAGACGGCGCCTATCAGAAGCCCATCGCTTTGGGCGTCCGCATAGGAAAGTCGTCCTCTAAGAGGCACACCAGCCCCACCGTCTTGCGTTGGCTGTCGTCCACCAAGGCCACGCCTTCGACAGGACAGTATCCGCCGACGAAGCATGTTTTGCTGCCGGCCCCGACGGTCGGATCATGTTCTAGTTTCCTCGCGATTCTGTGCCTGCTGCTGAGCAGTCACAGCATCCGGCGAGGGTGCAGGTCCTCGCCACTGTGTCTGTGTCACCTAACGCGCAGCAGCACATCCTCGACAACGGCATGCCGATCATTGCGTTTCAACCTGCTCGTTCACCAGACCTAAACCCGATCGAGAACATTTAGAGCTTGCTGAAACGACGACTGGTAGCACACAACTGCCAAACTGCGAATGAGCTGCGAAATGCCGTGGATCTGGATTGGGGAGCGCTGCAGCCTGCCGATGTGGCGAGTTTCGCAACATCCATGCCAAACCGTCTGCAGGAAGTCATCACAAATAATGGTGGTCACACCAGATACTAGCCTAGCTTCCCAGCTACTGCAAATAAAACAATCATAACACAACTGTGTCTTGCCCTCTCTCTTTTTCTTCTGCTGGGTGTACTGTGTGTTTTCTTGCAATGGTTCAAAGTTCACTAGTACCGGGTACGGGTATAGTCACTTCTAGCAATATGCATTGACACGTGCCAAAATTCACGCCAAATCCGTAGTTCGCGTTCACAATCCAAAAATGGACCAGCGGCGCTGTGCTGCAGCGCAGAAATGAATGTGTGCACGGTGTACGTACTCTCGTCTTGTGGCCAGCGCCCATGGGTCGCTTTAACACCGACCAGATTTTTCATGTCCAGGAAAGCAGCACGCTTAAGAGTATTAAACCTTTAAGGACTACCCAAAACCGCCTGGATTCCTACCATTTTCAGGCGCAAAATCGGTATTTTCAAAAATTGCTAAAGTTTTCAGTTTTCTAGTATGCTCGACAAAGTAACAAGTTCGTTTCAAATTCCTAATAATTTCTCGATCGGCGCATTCTCTGAGTATACTCAAATGTGGCCGGTTCTCCAAGGGACCGACGTGGATCTAATGCGACATGTCTCACCTTGATGAAGAATCAGATCGTACTCGTCTGAGCAACATATGAGCGACTTCAAGCACCTAAAAATATATCGAAGTAGCGGTGAGGCATCCTGCAGCTTCATAACTCAAAGAGAACTGGCGAGCACTCATGCTCATTCCCTGGGCACTGCAAATTCACAACTCATTTCATTTCACAGAATCATTTTCAACGTTTCAGCAAATTGCCATCATCAGGATGCAATATGAAGTCGAAGTCTGGCAAGGAGCAGTCATATACAATAATTTGGTGTTCTTAGGTGTTGATAATATTTCTATGACCAAAATATTCAGCCTCATCTTCTCTCAGGCTAGGAGAGATTTCAGCGCTTCGTTGACGGTGAAACGTTTATGGTAGCTCACGGTGAGTAGCTACGCCAACCCAATGACCCAGGGGAAAGCGAAGGGAGGAAGGCCGTTGCGCTGAAAGCAAGTTCATTTACCTTTCACACTCGCGCATGCTGCGCATGCAGCGGAGGTTGCGCTCTCGATAGATCGATTTTTGATCGCCAATGTGTGGTATGTGGGTCGATTTAGACAGGGTTTTCTTCTACAGGAGCTCTAGGATGTTGACTCTCCTATCGACATAGTGAATTTGCTCCAAAGAAATCACGGATCACACACATAACCACAGAAAAACGCACAGTTTCAAGTTCGATCCGAACGTGACAGCCGGAAATCAGCTGATTCACTTGAAGTGCAATTTTCTCAAAATCACGTGCAGCGGGATAACGTCCGTTTTCGCTTGCGCTGGCTCAAATCATTTCACCTAAATACGAATCGTTATCAAAGTCTATGTTCCTTTTTAGAACTTCTGTACTTTAGAACTGTCTACCACCAAAGATAACCCCTACAGACTCCCTGCAGGAATTTAAGAAGAAATTACGTCATGAGCATGCCCATAAAACCACTGGCATTCCCACACCTCACAGTAATTGCACGTCACACTTTCCTTTGAAGTTTTATTGTCTCATTCCATGTGCCTGGCTAATTTATTCTCCCCCCCCCCCCCCCCCCCCGGTTATGCTACCTATTCAATATCGCACCAGTGGAGAACCCCTCAAATGGCTACCTGCCTCTGGGTCATCCCTCAAATATATATAATAATAATAATAATAAAAATCTTATCCAAGTTCTACTTTGTTCTCCCAGATATTTGAGCCGTACTCAATTGGATTACCTACCTGCATGGCTGTTCGACGCCACACCCAGAATAAAGGTCATGTAAGTCGTGGTGTGCATGTTTTGGAAAAAAAAACATTTTTTCCGTAGTTCTGTCTTTTGAGATGTGTCCAATGGGATTTTGGGATTTGTCCTCTCGTTGATTGATCTGATATACCCTCCTCAACCCTTTACGACTCGAATCTGACCCCGTTCGTGGAAGACTTTTCCAGGTGGAATTCCGTGGCTGGATTCTTTGTTGGAAGGAAAGAGCTGAGATAGTGTCTTTACAAGTTCCCTGGCGCATTCCTTTAAGACAGGAGCGGAAATGCCGTCGGGTCCAGTCGCCTTTGAGTCATCAAGACGAGGTAGAAGCTGGTGGACTGCATTGGGACGAAAGTGAACTGTCTTTAGTGAAGGTGCGCAAGTGAACGCTGTGTCCAGTAAGTCCATCGTAGTAAGATTGAGGCATTGTACACTGCATTTGTTGGAAGAGAAACGTGGGAAAGCCTCCGATTTCTCATAACTTGTGGCCCTCTCGCAACCTTTATTAACATCTGTCAACGCGTAAATAAGAGATCGCACTGAAGCAATATCAGGTGTCGGGGGGCGGGGGGCAGAACAAGAGCAGAAGTAAAGCGATCTCGCAGAAGAAGACTAGCAAGTCCATGCAGGCAGCGGTAAACACATAGCTGGGTTTTTAAGTTGAGGTGTTTCCAAAGGGTGTACAAGTTAGTATGACTGAATAGAAGAATGGTGGGGTAATTCTATCCAACGAAAATATGCTTTCCTACCCTCTTGGTACATGTCGGAACCTGAGCCTTTCAAGTTGGAAGTGTGTTGGCTTGTGCCTTGGAGAAGTGTTCGAGCTAGTTTTAGGTTGCTGAATGTCTCAGTACTCCTTGTGAGTTTTGTGCCATTGTGTCGCTCTCGCTGCCTTCATGTGATCTGGTTACGTTGGTGGACTCTTTATCATAACTCTTAACATGTTGTCCTCTTCTCTTTTACCATAAATAATAAATTGACTCACTATCCGAGTCCTCGAAGTAAACATATTTAAAATCATAACTTATTGTTTTACACTCGGATACTGAGCCAGTAATAAATGTAAAAAAGAGAAGAAACACATGAGAACGAGTTATGCAGCAACTTTCCACGACTGTAACAAAATTGTAAACGGTCAGAAAATGCGATAATAGGGCACAAAACTAACAGGCTACTGAGACATTCAGCGACCCGAAAACCTAGCTCTAACACATCTCCAGTGCGCAAACCAACAGCCTTCAAACTTTGAAGGTTCATGGTTATAAAGGACCGAAGAGGGGAAGGTGAGCGCAGCGAAAATGTGCACAAGCTAAGTCCCGCGGCAAGAAAGTATGCTGACTGTTACAGGACGATGACGAGACCAGATGACCACACCC
Source organism: Sycon ciliatum (assembly GCF_964019385.1). Taxonomy (NCBI): domain Eukaryota; kingdom Metazoa; phylum Porifera; class Calcarea; order Leucosolenida; family Sycettidae; genus Sycon; species Sycon ciliatum. Next base: position 26,260,517 of record NC_088649.1, read on the forward strand.
AACTTGGGTGTGTCAGCAATATCAGAGATAAAGGAAGGGTGAAAACGAATTGTACAAAACCGGACGCCAATATCTAACGATATTGCTGATATATTGCTGATATTGCTGACCCACCCAATTTGGGTGGTATGTTGCTTTGCTGCTTCGAATTGTAGTCCAACCGCATTATCATGACCTAATAACTGGTCTCATCATCGTCCTGTAACAGTCGGCATTCTTTGTTGCCGCTGGGCTTAACTTGTGCACATTTTCGCTGTGCTTACCTTCCCTCTTCGGTCCTATGTGCCCATGAACCTTCCAAGTCGGAAGGCTGTCGGTTTGCGCACTGGAGATGTGTTGAAACTACGCCTCTTTTCACTGAATGTCTCAGTAGCCTGTCAGTATTGTGCCCTATTGTCGCACTTTCTGACCTTTTACCATCCATTTACAATCGTGGAAAGTTGCTGCATAACTCGTTCTCATGCGTTTAATTCTCTTTTTTACATTTATTATTTTACTGCTATACAAAATTCACTAATTTGAGGGAAAGACACAACCGGGGACAGTGAAAAATTGACTGTCACCACCCGGACTCAAACCAGGGATCCTTGCTTTTAGCCAGCGATGCTTTAACCAATGAGCTATGGTGGAGTCGTCATCCCGGCAGAGACCGTTCAATATTTTCTTTAGACTTCGTGCCTTACACTTTGTGTGAATCTACACCTGTGGTTGGGACGCAGACCTCACTGTTACCCACACGCTTCACGTACAATGAAAATAAATATTAGAGAGGTTCCGCATAACGTAATTACGTTAGTAAAAAACGTAGTCGATCTACGGAAAGTCTTACGTAAACTGCATGCGCATCTGTGTTCCGCCATACGGAGTTTTCAAATCACGTAGCTGCCCTTGGCAACTCCGAACGCGGCAGTGTACGACCAGATCGACCTGGGGAGAGAGTCATAAATTTGTACCTCAATCCACTTACCGACCAGCTGCGTTATCAGAGCCCTATCTACGTACTCTACGTAGACAACTTTCCGTAAGTAGAGTGCAAACTCGCGAATTCACGGGTTTTCCCCGCCCACTAACGTAAAGTTGCTCAACTTTACGTAGTGCGGAACCTCTCTATTATCCAAGTCATGGCGTGCATGTATCGGAAAAGAGATTTTTTGCGTAGTTGTGTTATTTTGAGATGTGGCCAATGTATATAGCACAGTATAAAGAGTATTTTCCAGGAAGTTATATTCATCCTATCAAATATCTACTTTGTTCTCCCAGATATTTCTGGGGTAATAAATTTGATCACCTACATGCCGGGCTGTTCAACGCGACAACCGAATTAGAATCCCTGTAAGTCATGTTGTGCATGTATCGTAAAAAGGCGGTTTTTTGGGCGTAACGATAGTTCTGTTCTTTTAGGAAGTGGCGAATGGGATTTCGTTCTGTGGCATCTAGGCATATGCAGATAATGCCGGCAGAAAAATAGGCAGAAATCGGTACCATTTCTGGTAAGTTTCATTTGTGTTTGGTATGTGGATAAAGAAATGGAGCAGAATTTGAGGAATTGCCCGCCATAAGGTTTGTGTGGGTCTGCCAATTTCACTGCTTTTCGAGCAGAATCTGTCACCTTTTCCAGCATTATCCGCCAATGCCTGGTGGCATCTTGTAGGTTGATCTGAGGTACCCTTCCCAACCCTTTATGACCGGTATCTGATGCCGATCACGGGGTGGTCGCAACGACCGTAAGCGCAAAAGTGGTTCTTCATCCACCCTGTACCGAAACCCGTGCAGAACCAAGAGCAGCCTTGTATAAGATGCAGTTGTATGTAGGCAGCTACGAATGACCATCCGTCTGCTAAGGAAGAACATGGCCACTCGAGGTAGCCACGAGCGGCTTCTTTGCAAAAGGCATGTTGTGGGTGGCCAAAGTTGTTGCTTGCCACAAATCTGGTTTCTCAGCTGAATAAGCCGGTTGTGATTACCAACACCATGGCAGATCTTTGAACATATAACCCTTTGCTGTACCCACCAGATTATTTGTATATTAGATTTTTATTTCTTTTACTCTTCATTCCTTAACCGCAATCAATAAGAGAAGCTGAATCGACATTTTTTTGTCTACTTTATGTTTGCAATGTAAAACGGTGGAGACAATGTGCAATAGAAGTGTTGGGTTCATGGATTCTTGTCTATCCTTCTTTCTTCTTTCTTCTCTTTTTCTATATTCCTTTCTTTCTTTTTTCTTGCCGTGGTTGGCTATCAACCCTCTCTCGCATGTTGTGTGCCAATTGGTCATGAACCACGAGTTGAGTAAAATAAATAAATAAAATAAATAAATGCATAATTCATTTGGCTTGGCTAGCCGATTGCGCGTCCATGTTTGCCATAGCTACCCAGGCCCTATATATTGCGTTGCCTCTCTTCAAATCTCTCTCTCAGCTCTCTTCGCTAAATAATCGCTCTCTTGAGTCGAGCTCTTCAATAAGCACCATGTAGTCGTTTCGTTCGTCTTGGTCTCTTGTCCCGTTTCTAATAAAGGTCGTTACCAACCTCTCCCTCTCTCTCTCTCTCACTCTCATTTTTTTATTATACCTTGTTTAGTTCTCTTATTTAGTTCTCTTGCTCCCCAACCATCCCCACTCTCTCCCTAACTTTTCTCTCTTTCTCTCTCTTTCTGTAATAGTTTTACCTTGACACTTCTTGCTTGTCTTATGGTTACACCTTGTGTTCCTACTATTCTCACTCCTGCGGTTCTCGCCTTTCTTTTGCTTTATAACCTCTGGTTTGAACATCATTCGGGGAATTCTCCAATCAATCAAGTCTATACTGTTACACTGGTAGCTTGAGGATGGTTGAGATCATCGTTTGCCCTTTGAAGTGCCTTGTGCTCCTGGCCGCTAGTGCTCTGCTATACGCCGCTTTCCGTGAGATCCGCCGGGCTCGGGACAACGTGGTTGCTACAGTTGGACGACATCAATTACCTGCTACATCAAGCTCAAGTCCTCCGGATCTAACCACCACGTCGATCGCGTTCTCTCTCCCAGACAAGCCCGAGCGTCAAACGCGTTACCAGAGAACCGAATGTTTTCCATGGCAACCCTTCCAAGTTCAAAGAGTAGGTATTTACGGTCGAGTTAGCCTTGAAGTGCTCACCTCAAGGTGACCCGGAGAGCCAAGTTAACTTTGCGGCTAGCTACCTCGCTGGGAATGCGCGTCTTTGGCTAATTTCTTCCATGGAAGCAGGTGAGCAATTTTCGGATTGGCATTCTTTGAAAAGCGCCCTAGCGCGAATGTATGGCCCGCACTATGACGGGGAAAGAGTGCGGTTGGATATGTTCTCTATCCAACAGCGTGGGTCAATTGAATCGTACGTAACGGAGTTTTCTCGGCTAAGTTTACAGGTGCCGGAACTTGACGAACTCTCCAGAGCCTTGCTATTTGTCAACGGCCTGCTCGCTCCTGCGTGTAGAAGTCAAAATCAACGGTCGTCGTGCGCTTATGTTAATAGATTCGGGCTCGACCCATGATTTCATTGCCGAACAGTTTGCCAGGAGAGTTAACCTGCCAACCGAAATTGGCTCGGAAAACCTGAATGTCACGCTGGCTGATGGAGCATCAAGCTCGTTTCCCATGGAGACGACCAATGAATTGAAGGTTATCGTAGGCGACTTCAGCGATAACCAAACCTTCACGGTGTTCCCCCTTCATCGCTATGACGCTATATTGGGGAAACCTTGGTTAACGTGTAACAATCCAGACATAAACTTCCGGACGAATGAAATCAGGTTGAACTCGAATGGTTTGCCTTGGGCGTCGCCCAGTCAAAGGGAACCGACCGCTCCTGTGGAGGCGATGTTCATATCTGGTCGTCAGGCTAGGCTTGCTCTTAGGAGTGGAGACGAAGGTGTTCTGGCGTGGGTCAGCGTAGAAGACGGCATTGGCAAGGAACCTCCCGACAAATCCACTCAGAACGAGCACCCAGATCTCAAGGCCATGTTCCGTGACTATGGCGATCTTTTCCCGGATGATCTGCCAGCTAGACTCCCATCAGAGAGGTCTGTAGACCACGAAATCCGCCTGGAGGAAGGCTCATCACCCCCATCGTGACCTGCCTATCGCCTGCCCAGGCCAGAAATGGAGGAATTGAAGAAACAGCTCACAGAACTCTTGAAAAAGGGTTTCGTAGAACCAAGTAAGTCCCCCTTTGGTGCACCGGTGTTTTTTGTCAAGAAAGCTGATGGTTCGTTACGCATGGTCTGCGATTGGAGGGAGCTAAACAAGATAACTGTTAAGAACAAGGCGTGCTTGCCCAATGTGGATGATTTATTCGATACCGTACAGGGCGCTAGGTACTTCACGAAACTAGACCTCCGATCAGGGTATAATCAGATTCGCATTCAAGCTGAGGACGCGCCCAAAACCGCGATTAACACTACCTTTGGGCATAACCAATTTAGGGTCATGGGATTTGGTCTCACCAATGCACCGGCAACATTTCAATCCATTATGAATATGATTCTTCAACCATATCTGAGGGAGTTCGTAGTCGTGTTCCTAGATGACATACTCATCTTCAGCAGAACGTGGTCGGAGCATATGCAGCATGTCCGGTCGGTATTGAGCGTGCTCCGGGACAACCGGTTATTTTGCAAACGGTCAAAATGTAAATTTGGTGTGGAGAGTGTGCGGTTCCTCGGACATTGCATCGATGGACTGCACATCACCCCTGACCCAGACAAGATTGCCGCAGTAAAGGTCTGGCCCGCTCCGACTTCCGTCACAGAGGTGAGGCAATTTCTTGGATTTACGAATTATTTTAGGCGATTCATAGATCAATACTCATCGCTCTCTATGAACTTAGAGGAGATAACGGGAAAACATGCACGATTCGAGTGGAACAGCTCTCAGCAGCATGCCTTTGAATCGCTAAAGCATGCCTTGTTGAATGCGCCCCTATTGCGGCTGGCTGATGTGAACCGACCATTCAGTGTGGTAACAGATGCAAGCGATTTTGCCTTGGGATGTGTTCTTCTCCAAGAACTAGAGGAAGATGCCTGGCATCCAGTGGCTTATGCTAGCCGAAAATTGTCTGCTGCTGAACAGAATTATACAGCTACAGAAAGAGAAACATTGGCCGTAGTGTTTGCGCTAAAGACCTGGCGCATCTACCTCTATCAACACTTTGAGGTCATTACAGACAACATGGCGGTAGTTTATCTGAAAACAAAACCAAGCATTACAAAGAAAGAGGCGCGATGGGTTGAATTCCTAGCTGACTTTGACTACACAGTCCGTCACAGACCCGGCAGAGAGAACCCTGCAGATCCCCTTTCGCGTCGCCCAGATCTCCATGAGAGTAACCTCGTGGAGAATGCAGTACCACGTTTGAATGCTATTGAGTATGCTTTAGCAATGAATGATGACGTGTCCAATACAATATCAGATGCCTACCAGAGAGACAAAGAGCTAACTCCCATCATAGAAAGATTGAAGCATTCTCTCCGAGATAATTTGCATGATCGCTATTATTGGGACGAATCCACTGATCGCTTGTACCTCAAGGCATCCCCCAATAACCGGTTGTGCATACCACAGTGCGGTGTCCGGTTAAAGCTCATTCAAGAACACCATGAGTGTGCAACGGCTGGCCACCCGGGTCGTGATCGAACGTACTTCCGCCTAGCACGTTTTTTCTACTGGCCCCGAATTGGTCTCGATATCAAGAGATTTGTCAAAACCTGTGATCTCTGCCAGCGAACGAAGGGAGGTCAGCCACGAACAGGGCTTCTCCAGTCACTTCCAATACCTAATAGTCCTTGGCAGGATATCTCAATGGATTTTATTGTTGGATTGCCCCTTACTTCTTGTGGCTTCGACGCAATTTACACCTTTGTGGACCGACTTACGAAATGCGTACATCTTGTTCCAACAAACTCGAACACTTTAGATTTCATTTGAGCTTTTTAAGAGTTTTCTTCGGGATATTGCTCTGGCAGCTCCTCAAATTTTACTCATAGATTTCTCAGGCATTCGAAACAAACGTTCAATTTCGGACATTTTCGCGCGAAGGGCAGCGCTCAACTGTACATTCAAAACGTGTTTCGTCTGCACGGGCTGAGCTCGACCATTGTTTCCGATCGCGATCCACGATTCACTGCAGCTTTTTTCAAAGAAGTATTCTCTCAGCTAGGAACTAAATTGGCATTCAGCACTGCTAACCACCCTCAAACGGATGGTTTGACAGAGAGAGTTAACCGGCAAGTGGGAGATGTTCTAAGAGCATTTGTGAACTTGAGACAGGCCAATTGGGATTCGCTTCTACAACTCTGCGAGTTTGCAATAAATAGTTCACAACAGTCATCTGTAGCTAATACACCGTTCTATCTGAACTATGGGTTTGACCCTAAGTCCCCGCCCGAATTCATTCTTATGGGAGGGGAAAGGAGTGATTCGGTCGATTGGCTTCATGAGCAGGAAGCCGCACTAAGGATAGCTCGAGATGCAATGCTCGACGCCCAGACAAGGCAAGCTCTATACGCAGACTAGACGAGAACGCCCAGTGATTTGAAGGTTAGTGATAGCGTTCTTGTCTACAGAGACTTTCTACTGACCCCGGAAGCTCGTGGCCAGCCCTCTCGGAAGTTGCAACCCAAGTGGTTTGGTCCGTATCGTATCCAGGCTAAGATTGGAGCGAATGCTTTTCGCTTGGAACTACCCTGTGAACTTCGCTGCCATCCCGTGTTTAATGTCACTGCTCTTAAACGCTACGAAGAGAACACGATTCCTGGAAGACACCAACCCCCGCCTCCGCCCTTCACAGATCTAGATGGACACACACGCTATGTTGTCGAAGCCGTTTTGAATCACCGACACCGCAGTGGTGAGCAACACTTCCTGGTGCATTGGAAGGGTTACCCCAGCAGCGAAGCTACGTGGGAGCCCGCTGGCAACCTATGTGATGAGTCTGGTCGGAATATTTAACCGCTGCAGAACTATCTAGCCTCACCACGACAGCAGCCTTGATCTAACTGGGCTGAGCCATATGCATCTCTTACTGAGATAGTTAATAATACGTTATAGACTGATATAGTTTTGCGTGATCTCCTTGTGAGAGTGATGGAGTTGAGTTGGATTACACTTCAATGTGGTTATGCATGTGCATGAGTGATTATTTAATATTCCCCCCCTCCCCCCCCCCCCCCCCCCCCCCCCTGGGGAATTCTCCAATCAATCAAGTCTATATTGTTACACTTTCTCTCTCTCTTTCTCTCTCTCTCTCTCTCTCTCTCTCCTCTCTCTCCTCTCTCTCCTCTCTCTCCTCTCTCCTCTCTCTCTCTCTCTCTCTCTCTCTCTCTCTTCTCTCTCTCTCTCTCTCTCTCTATCTCTCTCTCTCTCTCTCTCTCTCTCTCTCTCTCTCTCTCTCTCTCTCTCTCTCTCTCTCTCTCTCTCTCTCTCTCTCTCTCTCTCTCTCTCTCTCTCTCTCTCTCTCTCTCTCTCTCTCTCTCTCTCTCCTCTCTGTCTCTGTCTCTGTCTCTGTCTCTGTCTCTGTCTCTGTCTCTGTCTCTGTCTCTGTCTCTGTCTCTGTCTCTGTCTCTGTCTCTGTCTCTGTCTCTCTCTCTGTCTCTGTCTCTGTCTCTGTCTCTGTCTCTGTCTCTCTCTCTCTCTCTCTCTCTCTGTCTCTGTCTCTGTCTCTGTCTCTGTCTCTCTCTCTCTCTCTCTCTCTCTCTCTCTCTCTCTCTCTCTCTCTCTCTCTCTCTCTCTCTCTCTCTCTCTCTCTCTCTCTCTCTCTCTCTCTCTCTTTCTCTCTCTCCGTCTATGTCTCTCTTTCTCTCTCTCCCTGTCTTTCTCTCTCTGCTATTGGCGCGCCTGGTTGTGATGAAGCCGAGACCCAGGGTCGGCAGAGCATCCCAGACCACGCCACCACTCCCCTTATTCATGGCTCACACATGACGGGTTTACGTGGCTCTAGTAAAACAAAACAAAACAAAAACCTTCTTGTTCCCGTTGTCCGTTGCTCTAATTCACGTTCAACAGGAGGATAAAAATAGGAAAAAAATAGTGTAGAGAAAATATTAGGATTTAAACAAGTTTTCGTACAACACTCATCAGGAATCGGCGTTGTACTAAATGACACTGAAACAAAGTTGAACTATTATAGAAAACTTAAGAGAGCATGTCTGAGAATACCAAAGTATGTGTGCAAGTGGATCTCTCCGATTTCGCTCAAAATTTGCAGGTAGGTTCCCTTTGGTGTGTGGATCGATTGTGCAAAGCCCTTGAAAAAGTTTCTGAAGGGAACCTTGAAATTTGCATACCCCTCAAAAATGGCCAAAATATCACATCATTAATGGGTCTAGAAATGAGTCACGCCACATCGTATCCGAACAAGTTATGAACAAAACTCCATCAAGCCAACATTGCCTCACCTTAGAAGAGTTCCTGGAGCAGTACCGCTTAGTCACGCCAGGATCCCAGAAGACGAGGTCTATCACCCCCTGACGCCACAAATGATCGTCTTGAAAATAGCCAATTTACAAGCTCTTCTAGCGCTGAGGACATGTCCCCCAATCTTCATTTTGGGGTTTTCTTGAAATAAACCTTTTTTGAATTTTTCCACTCGACCATGCTGAAATACGGCCAAAGTCATACCTGCGCAGGAAGGCTCGCCCCTCCAGTCGTTCGGCCTGGCTCAGCTTTCGCTGCAGGCTTGACAGAGCACACGCGCTTTTCGCTCTCGGCGGGAGATCCTCTGTCTGTGCTTCGCGCACAGTCGTTCAATCTGGTTCATCTTTACCTGCCAGCTGGATGGATCTCGTGGGTCATTCTGCCTGGCTCAGCTTTGGCTGCAGGCTCTTTATTTTCCTCGGAGGCCAGTGATTGCCGTGATGGTCTGTTGGGTCCTAGCAAGGCACCTGAGGATATGGCAGATGATGACACTCCACCTGCCGAGAGTGAATTTCGGGTGAAAGTTTGTGAGGGAACTAAAGAACTCCTAGAGAGCACTCTGCGGGCTAAATTGGATCGCCGACAACGGCACGCGTTGGTCCGACAGTACTCCAGGCCGGACAGCAACATAATCCACACGGTGTATGGCCTTGGTCAGAAGCTGCCCTGTCTCCATAATCGGCCAGATGCGCATCCATTGCATGCCCAAATGAAACTCCTGGATGTTGCCTCCCTTGGCCGAATTGCTTACATTGACTGAGAAGGTCACTGATTTGGATTTGGCCGGCAAGTTCAGGGATGCTCTCAAAGAAGCTTGCTATTTATTAGGAGATGCCAATGCGCTCCTCATTGGACGCCGGCGAGGTGTGTACCTCAGCAAGACACATCCCGGTTGGCTTGTTTGGCCAATGAGGACTTCGATCAGCCGGGAGATAAGCTGTTTGGCTCAGGCCTTGCTGCCAGGATGGCCGCCCAGGCAGAGGAGGAGAAGGGTATCGATAGTGTTGTGCGAAAATTCCCCGCTCAACGTAGCAGCAAACGCCGGCATGATGGTGAGGCTCCCCAGCAACCGGCTGTTTCCAAGCGGCCGTATGGCCGCTCACCACCTGTTTATCAATCCAGCCAGTTTTTTTCCGAGGTGCGGGAACTCGTACGGTCACCGAGTTCTCGCTCAGCCCACCTCCGGCCACCACCAATAGGGTACCTTTGACGGCCATTCAGCTGGTACCCATCCGTATGTTTAATGCGTGGTATCTACAATACTCGTCCTCCACAACCTCGGTATGCCTCAACGTGGGATGCGTCTATTTTGCTAGATCATTTAGTGTCTTGATCGGACTGCACCTCATTGTCATTGAAGCAGTTGACTCTCAAGCTCACTATGCTTCTCGCACTTGTTGGTGCGTTTCGAGCGAGCGAGATTCGTCACATTAGTGTTGCTCCCATTCAGCGGACCTCAGATGGTGTGGAGCTCCAGCTCCTGGCGTTGTCGAAATTGCAGCGATCTGGGGCTCTTCAGAGTGGCTGCCTTGCACATTATGACATGTGCATCCTGCTCTGCTTATCAGCGGCCAATGTGTTTAACAGTTTCCGCGTACGGCCCTCTGTGCCAGTCAGTATTGTCCACACTATTCTGAGCTGATGAGGGTGAGATTCGTAAGAAGTCAGCTGTGGACTTACATTTGTTATCTCGTCCCGATTGTTTGAGTGTGTATGATGATTCCCACTTCACCGTACTGTGTCGTGTCCGTTACCATATTATCTCCCTTATAAACATGGTTCTTATATTTTTTCAACCCACTTCGCACCCGTGCTTATAGAGGAGACTGTGTTTATATTTTTTTCAACCTTGAACATGTCAAGAAAGTTGCATACCGGTAAAACACTCAAATTGGAATTTAACTCAGATTTCATGATTAGAGAACAGAGAAAAGAAAAAAAGAATGATGCGGAAGTGGAAGTCACGCACGTGGAGCACTTTTATGTGCGCACAGCTGCATTCCAGTATTACCACTGTGGCTATGTTGGAGACGGTGCGTTTGTAATCTCAACAGCCCTCTGACCTGTGCTTATAATAGAGACTGTGCATATAATGGAGACCTGTGTTTATAAGAGAGATAATACGGTATGTCCAGCAGTTGAAGGTCCCTGAAGCTGTTTGTATTCTTAAGCATAAGCACGATTAGTGAAAGCAAAAAGAACATGTTGTAGCACTTAGGTTATTTTCGTGAGTTTGCACCCCTTGTTCATGAGTTGTTTCTGCACTGTTCATGCCCATTTGTCACACTTACTTTTATCTTAGCCCTCACTTTTTGTAATACTTACACGTCATACGTCACACTTCTTTGGATATTTAACCTTTGTGTTTCCCTTGATGACTTTAGTTCCGTATTTCCACTGAAGATCGGAGCTTGAAAATCGATTCTGGAAACTCAATCTCAAACCTTAAACAAATAATATTATTGTCAGGTTTCGTGGTGATGTCTGCGGCATTCATACTTTTCATAGCTATTATTTGGATGTTTGCTGATATTACATTTCCAGTCGATATTGAGAGGGCCAGCTGGTCACTCAGTGTCAACCCAAGTAAAATGGAACGTACTCAGGTGCTCAGAAGCAACGAAAGGATTGCTGAGAAGTGGAGAATGGTCGGAAAACTAGGATCTCGTCTTGGCGACGAGGCTGACGTAGCACGGAGGAAGCAGCTTGCTTCAATGTTTAACCTCTGGAAACGGAGATCTGCTGTGAGTGAGCGTCTGCGCCTGCGATTGTACTCGGCATTCGTCCTACCCGTCCTCACTTACAACTGTGGTACTTGCGGCCTCACGCAATTTGCGTTCCAGAAGTTGGATGCCTTACACCGACGTCAGTTGCCGTCTCTCCTTGGCATCAAATGGCCACAGCGCATCTCCAATGAAGCACTGTACCAGAGGTGCCAAATAGAGGAGATCAGCATCTTCATACGCTGTGCCAGGTGGCGTCTATTTGGTCACATCTTGCGGCTGCCACCATCAACCCCCGCAGTAATGGCAATGGAATTTTTTTCGCAAACAACAGCACCAGATGGCTTGGCCGGCCACGCGTCACTCTTCCCAACGTGCTGCATCAAGATCTGCAGAAAGCCGGGCAGGGTAGACTCCTGACTCCGGGAGATCTCCATTCGCTCCGGGCGATACTTGCCTGTCGTAAGAGCTGGAAGGCTCTGCGTGAGGCAATATGTTCATGCAACTAGTTACAAATGAATGTACTTGTAATCCCATATTAGCCCGGTAGTGCAACATCAAATCAACCAGATATATCTTCTTAATTTGCTCATCTCCCTATGTTTGTCTCTCTCTCTCTCTCTCTCCGTCTCATCTCTCTATCATTCTCTCTATCAATCTCTCTCTCTCTCTCTCTCTTTCTCTCTCATCTACACAGGTGGGTGAGACGCAGATCTCACTGTAACCCACACACTTGACGTACAATGTACATCTTATCCGAATTCTACTTTGTTCTTCCAGATATTTCAGGAGTAATAAACTTGTAGACCTACCTGACGGGCTGTTCAAATCCACAACCAAATTACAAATCCTGTAAGTCATGGTGGGCATGTATTGGAAAAGAGAGAGAGAGAGAATGAGAGAGAGAGATATAGAGAAAATGAGAGATAGAGAGATAGATAGATAGATAGAAAGATAGATAGATAGATAGACAGAGAAAGAGAGAAAGAGAAAGAGAGAGAGGGGAGAGGGGGGAGAGAGTGAGAGAGAGAGGGGGGAGTGGAGGAGAGAGTGAGTGAGAGAGAGAGAGAGAGAAAGAGGGGGGGGGAGAGAGTGAGAGAAAGAGAGGGGGAGTGGAGGAGAGAGTGAGTGAGAGAGAGAGAGAGATAGAGAGAGAGGGGGGGGGAGAGGAGGGAGAGTGAGAGTGGGGAGGGGGGGGGAGGGAGAGAGAGAGAGAGAGAGACAGAGATCGATCAGTCTGTGAGAGTAGCTGACTGAGTTACTGCTCCGCTGCATTCGCCTCTAGATCTAGTGCGCTTGTGAGAGCCTGGAAGGTCCGCTTTCCAGCCTCAGTTCTGACGCTGAGGGAAAGAGCATTTCACTGGACAATTGCCACGAACCAGATGGAACGTCGCCCGAAGGGACTGAGGAGAAAATGCACACAAAGCAGATTGGACTGCTGCCCTCAAGTTACCGGGATGTTGCTGGGAACGCCAACTGGAGCAGTGCCTGTGAACATCTCCTAAAGCAGGGGGCTAGCTTTGTGGTGGAGGCACCGATGAACTAGGACCAGAAACCTTTGATTTAGCAGTTGCAGTAGGCTGGGGACATCAGCAGGGATAGAAGAGGGGCTGTGGGCACGAGATTACGCTGTTGGAGGGTTGACCGTAGACCTCTGTTAGAGAGTTTGGAGACTTGATCAAGAAGGGTTGGACTCCGCAAGAGCTGCTGTCGCAAGGTGGCACCGATGCCAGCCTTGAACATCTTTTCAAACGGACCAAGCAGGTGTGTGCTAGGTCCTGGAAAGAAACTGTTTGAACCATAACACAGCTGGGAAAGGACCATGCTCAGGAACCATGTTCGCCGGGCAAGCAAACTCAGTCTTCGTCCATGCCACCAGAGCTGACCAATTGTTCGCGCTGTCTTGCGACCGATATACTCAACATGTGGAGCCCAGGATAAATCAATATCCAGGACTAAATCAAGGTACTGGGCTTTAGGGATCACACAGAATTTCTCGCCATTGCAGCAGACCTCCGGTTGTATTGCAGCCGTGGCCGGATGAAGAGCAACTGTTTCTTGGGAATGTTGAGGAGCAGGCCAACGTCCTCCAGCCAGGTAGCAAGGTTTGTCATGGCTTGCGTGAGGGTTCTGCACACCATAGAAGGGTCAGAATGGGAGCAGTCGAAGGCTTTCGACATATCAACGAACACTGTCCCAGGGAACTCTCGTTTGCATCTAGCGTTGGACCATATATTAACAGCTAACACAACTGCATCCTCAGTCGAATGTGCCTCCAGATAGGCCATGAGCTGTCTCTTAACTATTGTCTCCAGATTACGAGAGATAATGGGGTGGAGAGACACTGGACGATAGTTCTGGGGCAGGGTTGGGTTGCCACACAATGGACTGAAATGTGACACTTTGAAGGTAGGCGGAACCTGTCAAGTTCCAAGAGACAAATTGATAATGCTGGTGAGATTCGATGCAAGAAAAGAGGCATCTTCAAGTGAAACTGGCTGGAAATTGGATAGGGATGTCTCCAATGCTGGCCCTGCGGGTGGCTGAAGGTTCAATGTTCGAGCTGGGTCATGGACAATACTATGAAAGAGTGAAGTTAGTTCTGTGATGGATGCCTGTGGCTCAGACGACTCTTTCTTCCAACCAGCAACTGCATTCATGATTGACCAAAGTCTTCGCTCGTCACTGGTGTTGCACTGTGCAGTGAAGAACTCGTTTCTGAGCTGATGAACTAGCTTTCCTGCTGCAACCCTTGCAGCTCTATGTGCGTTGCGTAGCTCTTCATTTTGTTTGTCCCGCATCAACAAGCGGTGAAGCCAGCCCATAACTCACACTTCCTGTGAGTCCACACAGGCGGGTGGGACGCAGCCCTCACTGTACCCACACACTTCACGCACACTCTAGCACGCGGGGAGCCCCAAGTCATAATATCTTCACAAGTTTGAGGGAAAGAGACAAACGGGAAAAGTCTGAAGAAAAAATTGACCGTCACCACCAGGATTCGAACCAGGGACCCTCGCTTGTGGCTAACGATGCTCTAACCACTGAGCTATGGTGTAGTCGTCATCCCAGCAGAGACTGTTCAACATTTTCTTCAGACTTCGTAACTCACACTTCCTGTGAATCCACAGAGGCGGGTGGGACGCAGCCCTCACTGTACCCACACACTTCATTATTATTATGAGTCTTTATTATTATTATTATTATTATTTGGAAAGGATTGGGAGAACTTCAAATTCAAAGTATCAGTCGGGGAAGTGAACTGCCTGAAAAGAGAAAAAAACGCCAGACCCACCAGGACTCGAACCTGGGACCCTGCTTGTCATGAGCAATGCTCTAACCACTGAGCTATGGGACCAGGCTGAACCTAGAAGGCGCTGATAAGTTAGAAGGCCGGCAGCCACCCTCACAGTTTCGCTACAACCGAATAGTAATGAAGCTTTCTGGTTGTTACATTTTCCGGCCACGCTGACTAGTGCAGTGAATGTAATGACTATGTACGACTACGAGTACCCAAAAAGGATCAAGAGCGCAATGATTGTACGGACCTGACGCTACGGCCGGCTCACCTGTACTTCGACGTTCATGACACGCGTGCATGATGCCATGCATGGTCTGCATGTACTGACGTCATGACAGCTGGCTCTCGCACTGTACAGTCATAATCGTTATCAATCATAACGATTATCGATTTCATCCATAACGAGTGATATACGAGTAATCGGTATAATCGTTTCGGCCCTACATCGAATACTCCGCTTCCCTTCTTCATCCACTCTTTCCCGAGGCCGAATAGCAGGGATTTCCGTGCATGGAGGATTGTTTCCTGGTCCTCCGAAGACACCGACGTGAAGCCTCTGGCAAACTCCAAATGTCTTGTCCCTGTTGACGCTCGTGGTACTCGTCCTCGTCGTGGCCGTCCTCCAAAATGTGCTGTGCAGTCCGATACTGGTGCGCCTTTGTCTGCGTCCAGTGTCGATGTACGCATGTGCGCCTCCGCCTCGACGGGCAGGGAGCTTGACCCATCTCAGACTAGCGTGAGGAAGCGAGGAAGACCATCCCGAAAACCGCCCTTTGTGACACCGGAGCTCACGGACACCGGAAGAGTTACCAGAAGCAAGGTGAAGAGACGAAGTACTGGAGATTTGAATACGTCGGTACTGGAAGTGACAACAACGATCAACAGGAGGAAACGAGGAAGACCGAGGAGTCAAACGAAAACGACAATGAATTCAAAGAACGTTAGAGGTGTCAACAAGCCCAACGGAAGAGAACAACGGCAAACGTCGAAGGTGACAGAGCTAAATGATCGGACATCGTCCATCAAGCGTCATTTGTCGGGAAGTGCTAATTGTCGTGAGTTGTATAGTGATGATGTCTTTTCGGTTTTAACTCGTGGAAGGTCAAAGTTACATCTTGCTGTGTTAGAAGCTCTTTTAATTCATAACTAGATCTAGACCTATGTGTACAGAAGGAGAATGTGTTACACCTCGTGAAAGTGTGACAAGTGCTTCTTGATGTGTTCAACGTGTTTGTCTACAACTTGCTGCTATTGTTTTCAAGTTTTTGTTAACACTTTAGTCATTTTGTCGCCTATGTTGAAGTGTTGACTTGTTCTCTATTTTTCTATATAGTTATGTGTTTTTCAAAATTTCCAACATTCCCTGTACTATCCTGAAGAGAAGGGAAAGAAAACGTTTGATAGAAAAGAAGTGTCTACTGAATTGTGTGGATTTGCGTCGTTGCATGCGAATACTTATTACGAAACCGTTTTCCCTCCGCCTCCAAGCTACTGTTTGAAATATTATTATTATTATTATTATTAAAAAGCTTCCGTGGAGATAAAAATGTAATCAACGCAATGAATAGAGGAAGCTGCGCACTCAGTACAAACACCATTAGCAAAACTTGTTTTCATGTAAATAAAGAAGCTTGTTCCTAAACGTTTTCGTCGCCATCTCATCAGAGGATTACTGGCAAATCAACAATAGCTCTTCACTCAATATATATACGCACAATGCAAGTAATAATTTAGACCCTAACTAGCGCGAGAAAATGAGAGCTGAAAGAAACATTACATCAATCAACGATATCAGGTGACAACAGATGCGATAAATTCACCACTAGAAAGTAACCATGCAACCACAAACGAGAACTACTGATCTATATTCACAAACAATTTCAACGTAAACAAATTCTTTTTCTGCCTACACAAAATCGCCTTGGTGGTAAAAATGTAGATAGACTCCAATACACGCAAATACCTTTGACTACGTGAACGAGACCAAACAGAAAAGCAATCATCAGTATAACTAGAACGACAATCACTATTTTATTACTTGCATTGTGCGTATATATATTGAGTTAATAGCTATTGTTGATTTGCCAGTAATCCTCTGATGAGATGGCGACGAAAACGTTTAGGAACAAGCTTCTTTATTAACATGAAAACAAGTTCAGGGCTCACAGCATCACACAAAAGCGTGGGCGCCATTTTGGACAGGCCGCTGTCACACGATCCAGCCAGCATGCCAGAATCGTGTACATGCGATCAGGCAGATATCTCTGAAAACTTGAAAGTGGGGTTCATTCAAAATGTTCATTTTTTCCAATGCTTTTGCCTAGGCCTCTGAAACTCTAGGAACATACTCTCAATACCCATTGTAAGGATTTGTCCGAGAGTTTTTGTTTTAATCGATACGGTTTGGCGTACATATGGAGCCAAAGTATCAGTTGGTGCAGGCGTAATTCTGATTTGGATTATTGTACTAAAATTGAAAAGTCTCTCGGAGACGTTCTTCTAATTTTCCTACTGAAAATTTTAAGCTATTGGCCATCAAAATCGGGCCAGAGACGGGTACAAACGAACATTTCAAAGGCAACCCTATTTGCAGTGCAGCCGCGAGGAAGAACCGCGCGCGCTGAACTTGTTGTGAATGCGGAAACAACACTAGCAGCAAATCAATTTTTTGAAATGTTTTTGCTACTCGCCTGGCGCTTCATCGCTGTGTCCTCCAGGAGTTATCATGGTTATGGCAGACCGAAGAAATACATGGCCAGCACAACGGCGAAGCCATTGGACTTGTTCTCTTGCAACGAAACGGAGTGGCGAATTAAATAATTCACAACTCCACATCGTCACCACTGCGCTACACGGCTCTTCGCAGACCAGCCGTGTATTTACGTTTACACAACAGGACTTCACGGCGGAGAAACTAAAGCTAGAACACGACGTTGACACTAGCCACAAGTCTGCTCGCTCAGTTGAATAAGCTGGGGCGTTCCTGTGCTGGTTTGGCCGAGGTTCTCCCTCATCCCGTGGGGCTAATGCAAATACGACCCGAGAGCCCCCTCCTCCCCAGCCCCGCGGGCTGGGAGCCTCTGCTATTGGCCTAATCCATAGATACTTAGCCTTGCGGGTGGACGCATGGAGTGGCACGTAAGCGTTGGCTTGCGTAGCCGTGGTTTGTGGCGGTAAGCGATCCTCCGGCGGGAGGTGGACATCTGGCGGGATGTTATGCGAGCGGGGCTAGCGACCCTGGATAGACACACAGAACAATAGACAGCGGGCGGCGAAGCCTTGGCTCGGCGGAGCCGTAGCTTGCAGCGGTAGTGTCTGTAAGCGATCCTCCGGAAGGAGGTGGACATCCGGCGAGATGGTATGCGAGCGGGGCTGGCGACCCTGGACAGACACACAGAACAAGAGACAGCGGGCGGCGAAGCATTGGCACGGCGGAGCCGTAGCTTGCAGCGGTAGTGTCTGTAAGCGATTCCCCAGCGGGAGGTGGACATCCGGCGGGATGTTATGCGAACCGGGCTAGCGACCCTGGATAGACACACAGAACAACAGACAGCGGGCGGCGAAGCCTTGGCTCGGCGGAGCCGTAGCTTGCAGCGGTAGTGTCTGTAAGCGATCCTCCGGCGGGAGGTGGACATCCGGCGGGATGTTATGCAAGTGGGGCTAGCGACTCTGGATAGACACACAGAACAATAGACAGCGGGTGGCGAAGCGTTGGCTCGCGGAGCCGTTGCTTGCGGCGGTGATGTCTGCAGGCGATCCTCCAGCAGGAGGTGGACATCCGGCGGGATGTTATGCGTGCGGCTTGCGAGCCTGGATATACACGCAGAGCACAAGACAGCGAGCAGGTCCGGCTCGCAGAGCCGTGCCCCTAGTATACGGGCGAACATACAACCTGCTAGGTAGGCTTAACGCCCTCTACAATTTGCCTCGGTAGCACGGCAACGCGGTGCCTGGCCCTTATTTTGTTTGCGCCATACGGGCCACTCGTGTCGCATACATATAGAGCGCCCCCGAGTACAGTGGTCGCCGGTTGGGGGCCTGCGGGGTGTCGGCCACCATTCCTCCCAAAAAAAGGGGGTGTTCTAAGGGGCCGGATAAGCCCGGTAAGCCCACAGAGTGGTAAGATAGACCATGAAGGGTTCGCCCCGGCAGGGCATGGATAATCATTGACAGCGGAAACTGTAGGTGGGGGCTTAAAAATTGGCAGCTGGAGCGCTTGGCCAACTGCAGACGGATGCGACTATCCGTTGTCGGATTGGGCACTTGCGAGTGATGATGGGGCAGTCTCCGCGTCGGAAGCAGACTGCGGAAGCGCTGGAACTGGCCCGGGAGAGTGCATCTGCGATGCTGTTGCCGACGCCAGCGACGTGACGGACGAGCAGGCAGAAATTGTGGCGAGCGGCGAGTTGCATGGTGCTGCGTATCAGGGCCATAACCCAGGCATGTCGGCATGTGCCGGACTCCCAGGCAGTGCACCCTACTGACTTATCGCAGTGCAAGAGGTCCAGTCCTGCGCACATGGTCTGCTATCGTGTCAATTATAATTAGAGAGAAATGGTAGGCCTGCTTGTCAAATGACTTGACGCTGTTCCCCTCGGGGGCGGACAGGTGCATGATGAGCCGGTGGCTGCCCGACTTCTTGGGGACCACACCTACGCCAGGGGTGCGCAGATGGACGAGTGGCGGCGCGTTGAAGGGGCCAGCGGTGTGGCCGCGACTGCATTCCGTGGCCAGGTACTGGTCGACGATCTCGGGGTGTGCTGCCACTGAAGACAAGTTCGGGCTGCGTACGGGCACATCGCGGGGTCCAGTGAACCCGATACGACAGCCGGCACGTAAATTGCTAATTAGAGAATGAACAAATGCAGGATTAGGGTGCGCCAGCAATTCAGTGTGTAATGCATCAATATTGATAGAGGTGTTGGGGTGTAATGCAGTAATGTTCATAGGGGTGTTAGGGAGCGGGTGAATGCAGGAAAGTGGTGCCGGGGCTGATTGCTGTTCGCTCTTATTTCTTGGCTGGACAGGCTGGCACGGCGTGCGAGCCTGAGCAGAAGAGGCAGGCGTGTCGAAAGCGACATGGGCCGCTGCAGGCGCCATGATTGTAGCGGCGGCAGATTTCGGTTTATTTAGTGCTTGCACTCTCTTTCGCCTGCTTGCCGCGAAAGGCCAAGGTGCACGCTCCGGCCAAGTGCCCCACCTTCTTGCAAATGTTGCAATTGGGGAGGGCCTGTCCCGTGAAACACGTCGCGAAAAGCTCCGTGTCGAGCTCTGCCAGGGATCGGCTTGGGTCCTTTGACAGGGCCTGGCGTGCCCGCGTGTCATGGTCCACGACTGCCGAGACAGGCTGCCTGTACCGTACGTATTTGACGCTGCATCAGTGCAGCGGCGCAGCGAGGGTGATCGCGGATGGCGATCAGGCTTGGCCTCGGTCCAAGTGGCAAGGTTCTCAATTTTTCCTTTCGGTGCGCTTGACGGAACCTCTTGGGGGCTGGCTCCCCGGCAGAAATAGGTTTGGGCGGGAGCAGTTTTGCCAGATCTATGTCCTCGATTCGTCTTGTCCGATCGACTGTCTCCAACGAGACGTGCGAAATACAGGAGGGTGTGCCCATGAAGACCATGGAAGACCTTTCCAGGTGCCGGCAACAAGCAGAGGACAAGACAGACTGGAAGAAACTGTGCAGCTCGACACTCGAGGACAAATCAGTATCAGCAGCTACTACACCTTGCTGATGATGCTCACAAGACAGAAGTGGGAAAAACACGGAATTTCTTTATTTAGTGCTCAACTACGCGAAATGTGTTATTATTATTCTACATGTTCAATTGTACTCAGTCTGGCTGACTGCCATTCTCTACCACACATTACCGGACACTGTTGTGGGTATCGTCGTTATCATCGTCGTTGTTGTTGATGTTGTTGTTGTTGTTGTTGTTGTTTGTTGTCGTCGTTATCGTCGTCGTTGTTTATTTTGTTGGTAGCTGTTGTTGTCGGTTGTTGTCGGTTGTTGTCGTCGTTTGTTGTTGGTTGTTGTTGGTTGTTGTTGGTTGTTGTTAGGTGTAATTGTTGGTTGTTGGTTGTTGTTGTCGGTTGTTGTCAGGTGTTGTCGGCTGTTGTTGGTTGTTGTTGTCGGTTGTTGTCGGTTGTTGGGTGTTGTTGCCGGTTGTTGGGTGTTCTTGTTGGTTGGTGTTGGTTGTTGTTGGTTGTTGTCCGTTGTTGTCCGTTGTTGGTTGTTGTTGGTTGTTGTTGTTGGCTGTTGTTGGTTGTTGTTGGATGTTGTTGTCGGTTGTTGTCGGTTGCTGGTTGTTGTTGTTGATTGTTGTTGGTTGTAGTTGGTTGTTGTCGGTTGTTGTTGGTTGTTGTTGGTTATTGTTGATTGTTGTTGGTTGTTGTTGTTGTTGTGTGTTGTTGGGTGTTGTTGTCGGTTGTTGTCGGGTGATGTCAGGTGTTGTCAGGTGTTGTTTGCTGTTGTTGGTTGTTGTTGCCGGTTGTTGTCGGTTGTTGGGTGTTGTTGTCGGTTGTTGGGTGTTGTTGTCGGTTGTTGGGTGTTGTTGTTGGTTGGTGTTGGTTGTTGTTGGTTGTTGTCGGTTGTTGTCCGTTGTTGTCCGTTGTTGTCGGTTGTTGTTGTTGGTTGTTGTTGGCTGTTGTTGGCTGTTGTTGGCTGTTGTTGGTTGTTGTTGGTTGTTGTTGTCGGTTGGTGTCGGTTGTTGTTGGTTGTTGTTGTTGTTGGTTGTTGTTGGTTGTAGTTGGTTGTTATCGGTTGTTGTTGGTTGTTGGATGTAGTTGTCGGTTGTTGTCGGTTGTTGTCGGTTGTTGTTTGTTGTTGTTGGTTGTTGTTGGCTGTTGTTGGTTGCTGTTGGTTGTTGTTGGTTGTTGTCGGTTGTTGGGTGTTGTTGTTGGTTGTTGTTGGTTGTTGTCAGTGTTTTAATCATTATTAATTTTTGTTCATTATCCAGGAGGATGTTGCTATGATCCAGTACCATTTTTCGCATATATGAGAAAAGTTTGTGTAACGTTAGTGTGATGTGGGATGTGCTGATTGGATGTGAGGTGGTGAGAGTATGTTGATTGGCCGATAACAATTAGTGGAAGGGATGAAGTAATGCGCTGCTTGTGCAGCTTAACCAAACACATGGTCTGTGGGAAACACCTTAGTAAAATAAATAAAATAATAATAACATGAATTGCCACCGGCACCTGAGAGACTCGAGCCCTGCAACCTTGTTCAAATCGGACTTGATAGCTTCGTACTGGAACTTAATCTTCTTCTTTTTGAGGTATGACCATACAAAACGCGCTTGGATTTTTTCATTTATTTTATTTTATTTTATTTTTCATTGCGACATTTTTAGCAGATGTCCACTCGTGGAACAAAGGTGAATCTGGAACGAATAAATGGTCCATGTCAAAGGCATGACAAGTCTCGAAGTTTTCACATTCATGATGGAACCTTGTCATGATTGACGCATTCCTTGATGGTGCGCACATGAAATCAACCTGCCCCATCTTTTCCAATTCCATTCTTTTCACATCCTGCAACCCATACCCTACTAGTATCAGTGGGGGGTGCTAGAATCAGAAGAGGCAAGACAGCACTCTTCCGCACTCATACTTGTTTTCTAGAAGTTTTGACTTGTTGGTGAATATGTGGGGAATGGTGGATATGCCTTAGTGTGACTGGATACGTGCGGGTTGTGACTCTTTGCTGGTCACTCTGGATTCTCCAGTATAGATTCGGTGCAGTGCAGAGGGGATTTGTGGTGCATAGCAACACTGCTTCACTGTGACATCCCTTCAATAATTGTTTTGATGCATGATACTCCGGGCGTAGCCGGTTGATTCTTACTGTATCCCGATGAAAATAGAAATATGCATCTAATGCACCTGCATGGATAGTAGGCATTTCCCAAATCGGCCGGCCGAAAAATTCGCCGAAGAAAGTGGTTTTGAAGAAATCACCCATCTTTTCGCCGAATTTTCAAATTTCGCTTGTTGATTTCGCCGAAAATCGATGTTTCAGTGCTTCAACAGAGTGTGTGTAAATGTACATGACATAATGGGAACGGTGACTTCAAGTACTACGTTGAGCCGAGTTCGGTTCTTGGGGCTCATAATATGACCAAAATTGAACATTCTCTTAACCGATCGAAAAGCCGATTAGGCATGCTCTGCATGGGCAACTTGTCAATCACCACCGCCGGAGGGCGGTGGTGATCTGGGGTGCATCCATGTAGGCAATGAGCGAATAAAAGAGGTATCCCAGTTTAAATACTTAGGTGCCGTAATCACGTCGGATGGCAAGTCTGATGTGGAGATAAGAAGACGCTTAGCACTAGGGAAGCAAAACATCATTGAGCTTTAATTCATTTGGAAATCGCCATCACTTTCTTTGCCTACTAAATTTCGTTTTGTTAGGTCTATTGTGCTAGCGACTGTTTTATACGGATGCCAATCTTGGACATTATCTGCCTCATCAATGAGAAGAATTTCATCCTTCGAGATGAAATGTTTCCGCCGACTCTTAGGAGTAACATACCACGACCGGCGTACCAACCAATCTATCCTGGAAGAAATCAATGACATCATCGGAGCAAGGATGCGGCTAGCGAATGAAGTCAAGCAAGTTGATGTGGTTTGGCCATGTTACGAGACATGACGTTTTCTCAAAGCCCTTCCTGCAAGGATCAACTCCTGGATCTAGACCGAGAGGAAGGCCCGCGACATCATGGATTCCTAACATTAAAAGTTGGACGGGTCTTCCCTTGCATGCTCTCTCTCATGCAGCACACGATAGAGTTGGATTCAGAGACATCATTCACAATTCTCTCGCTGATTAATGCCTCTACGATCACCTTGTGATTATGAGTTATGCATACATACATACCGTCGTGGATAGTTGCTGCCTAACTCGTTCTCATGTGTTTCTTCTCTTTTTTACATTTTATTATTGGCTCAGTATCCGATTTTAAACTTTCTTTGAGTGCTGACTCTTTAAAAAATAATCTTTCTCTTCTGTATAAATAATAATAATCCCTAGTCATAACTCGTAACAGGTTGTCCTTCTCCTCTGAGACGCCAAATAGAGTAATAAGAAATTCTTCCAGGAAGTGATATACGTCCTATCAAAATTCTACTTTGTTTTCCCAGAGAATTTTATGATAATAAACTTGTTCACCTACCTGTCGGGCTGTTCAACGCCGCAACCAAAATACGAAAGCTGTAAGTCATGTTGTGCATGTACCGTAGAAAGGCGTTTTTTGGCGTAGTTCTGTTCTTTTGAGATGTGGCAAATGGGATTACGGGATTTGGCATTTCGCTAATTGATCTCATGTACCCTCCCCCACCCTTTATGACTTGAATCTGACGCCACTTGTGGAAGACTTTTCCAGGTAGAACTCCGTGTTGGAAGCAAAGAGCTGAGATAGCGTCTTTACAATTTCTCTGGCGCATTCCTTCAAGACAGGAGCGGAAACACCGTCGGGTCCATTCGCCTTTGAGGAATTCAAGACGAGCTAGAAGCCTGTGGACTGCATTGGGACAAAAGTGAACTGTCGTTAGTGCATGTGAGCCAGTGAATGCTGTGTTCAGTAAGTCCATCGTAGTAAATTCGAGGCCTTGTACACTGCATCTGTTGGAAGAGAAACGTCAGAAAGCCTACGAGTTCTGATGACTTGTGGCCCTCTCGTTCCTAAATTTAAAACTAGTCCTTTGAGCATCCTTCTGCGCAGGTTTGGAGTAAACATATTATGAAATATTATTATTTTTTGCGGCTCGCGGATTCGAACCTCCCCCGTATAAACTTTTTTCTTCTTCTTTTCCGGTAGTGGTTTTTGACAAGACTAGCTTCTTTAATCAACTCAAAAGGTATGTTCTTGTGGCGACAGAAACATGGAACTTGGCAGCCACTTTTTCATCAATCAAAGGAACATCTTTACCAAATTTATAGGAAATCCACAGAGCAGTTTCAATTTACTTCATGGCACTGATATGTAAATTTACCCCCAAATTGACAAATTGATAGTTCTTGAAAAAGTATGCTCCTGGTAGCTGCAGGGGGCTATAACTTGGTAGACTCTTCCCATTACTATTTGAGCCGAGCCAACCAAAAAGGTGGCTACGGCATACCTTTTTTGTAATTTTAATTTTCAATGCCAAAGTGATATCTTTCTGTCCAACTTCATGGAAATTTTGGTGCCCATCTGAAATGTATATGTACTACTACTACTACTACTACTACTACTACTACTACTACTACTACTACTACTACTACTACTACTACTACTACTACTACTACTACTACTACTACTACTACTACTACTACTACTACTACTACTACTACTACTACTACTACTACTACTACTACTACTACTACTACTACTACTACTACTACTACTACTACTACTACTACTACTACTACTACTACTACTACTACTACTACTACTACTACTACTACTACTACTACTACTACTACTTTTGAGTGCCCAGTGTGCATTTCCCTCGGTTCCTTGGCTTGCGGTGCTCGTCGATATCTAGCGTGCTAGCTATCTAGCCTGGTCATTATCCTTTCAGCGGTAGTCCCTTCAGTTAGGGACTTGGAGAGCATCGAGAGTTTTGCGAAATTTCTAGAATATTCTAGTCCCAGCCGTATTACAGTACCAGCGTTGCCTTGCTGGTGTCGCAGCTCATTGCGCCCAGTGCTGGCGGGTGCCGTCGCACACACATCTCCAGCTTGTGGAGCGCGTCGGATCAGCTTTCTAATCAGCTTTCTCGCCATGGTTACCGTGTGCATGGGTACCGTGTGCACTGTGCAGTTGTGATCAATCTCTACTAGTACTACTCTAGCGCTCTGGTGGCATGTCACAGCCCGCTGGTGGATCGAAGCCATGCTGTGTGTGCAGCAAGTCGACTGGGAGCTGCCGTGGCTGCTCGTGTGCTGTGTCAGCCAGGGCCTGCGAGAGCTGCTACCCTGGTCGCGCGGGTAGGTGCCGCAATTTTGGTAATGCTCAGCTGGTTCCGATTGTGCCGGTTGCAGATCCGAATCCAGCATTCCATTCGGATAGATCTCCTGAGAGGCCAGGCTTTTTGGGCAGGCGGCGCCGCTCATCACCTGGCGCTGTCGGAAGGGGCAGGAGTCATGCTCGGGATGGGTCGGCCTCCAGGTCTCCGGTGGCTCGTGTACCGGGACGCCGTGGTCGTAGCCGTCGTGCACTTTCGCCCCGATTGAGACCCATTGATGGCCCTGTGCGTGGCGCTTCCACTCCACCGCCCGCCGGGTGTGTTGATGGTGCTGCAGCTGCTGCTGTCTCCATTGCGGCGATGAGTGTCCCCAGCCGTGATTCCAGGGATCCCAGTTCGAGGGATGACAGTGCCCCAGTTTCGGAGCCTGTTCCGCGGCCTGGAGCCCCGGATGTGGCACCGCGCTCTGCTGTTGGATCAGAGCCGGTTTCTAACGCCCCTGGTGCACGTGGTTCTGTGCCGGATCCGGGACCGGATCCTGCTGCTGCTGCTGCTGCTGTTACTACTGAGTCTGTTCTCAGCGCATATGAGGAGGTCATCACGTGGCGTCGGAATCTATTTATTGTGCCACATGGAGCCGTGGGTCGGCGGTTTGTGGCTCTACTGGCTGACCTCATGCACTCGTTTGCTGTTGGTGGTGCAGCGCGCCGGCATGCCTGGGCGGCTGTGGTCGTGGCTTCCCAGTTGCTCCTACAGAAGCCATGTGCTACCCAGTACGGGGCTTCGGCACCGCACCTTGATCGGCGTCTCGGCCTATGGGAATCTGGGCGGATTGGTGAGCTGCTGCGCGAGGGACGGTGCCTCCAGGCACATTTGCCCCCTCTTCGGGACTCTGGGCCTCGGGAGGCAGATGGGCAAATTGATGATATGAGATTCAGCAAGCTGGTCTTCTCCGGCAGAATACAATCGGCCATTCGTCTCGCCTCATCAGCCTCGTCCGGTGGGGTATTGGCGATGGATGAGGTCATGGACGCCGACACTGGGAAGACCGTGAGAGATGCACTTCTCGAAAAGCACCCATTACCTGCTAGCCCTGACCCGAGCGTTCTGGTGGATGCGGCGGACAGGCCTGAATGTGATCCCATTCTGTTTGAGAGGCTGACACCCGCCTTGATTAAACGCGTCGCTCGCGAGATGTCCGGCTCATCCGGCCCGTCTGGCCTTGACGCAGAGGCTTGGCAGCGAATGCTGACATGCTACGGAGCTTGTTCGGACCGGCTGGCTTCTTCCATGGCGGAGACCGCCAGGCTTCTGTGCAGGGAGGATGTTGACCCGGATTCCTTGGCAGCCTTCACTGCGGCCCGGCTGATTCCGCTCAATAAGAACCCGGGCGTGCGGCCAATCGCAGTGGGTGAGGTGTTCCGTAGGATCGTCTGCAAGGCTGTCGCCCGAGTGATAGAGCCTGACATGCTCATGGTCACGGCTCCTCTGCAGCTGTGCGCGGGTGTCCCATCTGGCTGCGAGGCTGCGGTACATGCCATGGAGCACCTCTTTGAGCAACCAGCGACTGAGGCGATCCTACTGGTAGACGCAGGGAACGCTTTCAACTCGCTGAACCGTGCCGTCGCCATGCATAATGTACCCGTGGTCTGCCCGCCGCTTGGCCAGATCTTCCACAACACCTACCGTTCGCCAAGCCGATTGTTTGTTGCTGGTGGTGGCGAAGTGCTGTCGCGCGAGGGTACCTGTCAGGGCGATCCCTTGGCGATGGGAATATACGCTGTGGCCATAACGCCTCTCATACGCCGCTTGGGAGAGCTCTGCCCCGATATCGTGCAGGAGTGGTACGCTGACGACGATTCCGCCGCTGGCCGTGTCCGGTCTCTGTTGCGCTATTGGAACAGTGTGAAGGAGCTTGGCCCGGCCTACGGATATACCCCTAACCCAACAAAAACGGTGCTGCTGGTCAAGGAGGAGTGTTTGGAGGAGGCGTCCACCCTGTTCGCCGGCACCGGCATCAAAATCATCACCTCCGGTTGTCGATATCTGGGAGGAGTGCTCGGCACAGGAAGCTTCAAGGCCGCGTACCTTGAGGAGGCGGTATCCGCCTGGTGCAGGCAGGTGGTGAACCTGGTATCTGTGGCCCGTACTCAGCCTCATGCAGTTTACGCCACGCTGCAGGGTGTCTACTCCAAGTGGCGCTACGTGCTCCGAGTGGCATCCTGCCCGCCTGCGTTACTAGAGCGCCTGGATACCCTGGTCAACCGTGACCTGCTACCCCTCCTCTTGGGTCGGGAGGTGCCTGATGAGGCAAGCCTTCGGCGACTCCTCTCAGTGCCCACCCGCCTTGGAGGCCTAAACATCCCGATTCTGGCGGCTGAGGCGGAGCGGGAGTATTCCACTTCTGTTGCGGTGACGGAGCCGCTTGTACGTCTGATGGTCGGTGATGGTTCGGGGAGTGCCGTCCCCGATGGCGAGGAGGTGTCTTTGGCATCGCCTCAGAATCCACCCTTGTCGGTTGCTTCTGCTTCTGCTGCGTCCGTGCCCGATGGCGAGGAGGTGTCTTTAGCATCGCACCGGAATCCACCATTGTCGGTTGCTTCTGCTTCTGCTGCGTCTTCTGCTGCGTCCGTTCGTGATCCTCCTGGACCTGTGACCCGGCCAGAACCTGGGGTCCACACCACCCAGCCGGTTCGTGATAACCCGTCGGTCGCAGCCGTTACCGAGTCCCGCAAGCGAGCGGTCTCACGTCGCAAGGACAAGGAGAAGTCGCAGAAGGCACTAGTCGCGGCGTTGTATCCCGATCTGCCACCGCCTCAGAAATGCCTCACAGATATCGCAGGTGAGAAGGGCGTGTCGTCATGGCTGACGTGTGCCCCGCTTACTGCGCACCGGACAATCCTGAACAAGTCCGACTTTCGAGATGCGGTGTGCATACGCTATGGGTACCTGCCACTGGATGTCCCGTGCAAATGCGCTTGTGGAGCGGACACCACCCTACACCACTCGATGACGTGTCCACATGGGGGGTACCCGATGGCACGTCATGACGAAATCCGGGACACCCTGGCGGCTGTCCTTGGCGATGTCGTGCCAGACGTGGAGGTCGAGCCTAGACTGCTCCCTCTCGATGGCGAGGTGCTCGCCGGCCGGACCGCCAATCGCAGCGCTGAAGCTCGTTTGGACATCAGGGCCGGGGGTTTCTGGACAAGGCAGCAGGACGCTTTCTTTGATGTCAGGGTCACCCACCCTAAAGCGTCCCTGCTGTCGCGTTCGGAAGCCCTTGGCCAACTGCGTACCAGCGAGTTGGAGAAGAAGCGAAAATACTGCCAGAGGATCACGGACGTCGAGCGAGGTGCCTTCACTCCGTTGGTGTTTGCTACGAATGGCATGGCTGGGGCAGAGTGTGGAATGTTCCTGAAGCGGCTTGTTCAGCGCGTGGTGGAGAAGCACTCTGACCTACAGTACTCCGTCGTCATGCACCATCTTCGTGCCAGGATTGCCTTCTGCCTCCTCCGCTGGGCCGTAACCTGTCTGCGTGGATGCCGGGGAGCTCGGGGCGTACGCCGTGGCAATTCGTTTGTCACGGAGTGCAGGCTGCTCCGGTAGTGGCATGGGGCTGTGTGGCCGATCCTAAACGGATGTTGTGACGTAACGGACATAACTGTTTTTGAGCATGTCTTTTTTTTTGTTTTTTTTTTTGTTTTTTGTTTTTTTTGGTTCTACTTTTATAATAGTTTGTTTTGTTTTGTTTATCGGACAGATCGAAATAAGCATTCACACGCAGACAAATTATACATCCACCACCCTATTGGTTTATGATGTTTTTACACATATACCCCCAATAGGCTATTTATCAGACTCGAGTTTTCAACTTACACATTCCACATTCACCACTCAATCGGCTTTTGGTTTGTTCACACATACGTACCATACGCGATCTATTGGACTTGAGTTTTACCTTGTGTCCTTTTTTGCAGTCAGCAGATTCTTTTGTTGGACATTGTTTATTGAGTTTCTTGTTGCTTTTGGTTTACGCATATGCGTCATTTGCCCGTAAAAGAGGCCTTGTTACTACTACTACTACTACTACTACTACTACTACTACTACTACTACTACTACTACTACTACTACTACTACTACTACTACTACTACTACTACTACTACTACTACTACTACTACTACTACTACTACTACTACTACTACTACTACTACTACTACTACTACTACTACTACTACTACTACTACTACTACTACTACTACTACTACTACTACTACTACTACTACTACTACTACTACTACTACTACTACTACTACTACTACTACTACTACTACTACTACTACTACTACTACTACTACTACTACTACTACTACTACTACTACTACTACTACTACTACTACTACTACTACTACTACTACTACTACTACTACTACTACTACTACTACTACTACTACTACTACTACTACTACTACTACTACTACTACTACTACTACTACTACTACTACTACTACTACTACTACTACTACTACTACTACTACTACTACTACTACTACTACTACTACTACTACTACTACTACTACTACTACTACTACTACTACTACTACTACTACTACTACTACTACTACTACTACTACTACTACTACTACTACTACTACTACTACTACTACTACTACTACTACTACTACTACTACTACTACTACTACTACTACTACTACTACTACTACTACTACTACTACTACTACTACTACTACTACTACTACTACTACTACTACTACTACTACTACTACTACTACTACTACTACTACTACTACTACTACTACTACTACTACTACTACTACTACTACTACTACTACTACTACTACTACTACTACTACTACTACTACTACTACTACTACTACTACTACTACTACTACTACTACTTGACACAATCTTTATTAGGAAACTTGAAATGGAGATGTGAAACACAAATACAGCCATGTAGATGGAGCAGCAATGCAATACAATGTCCAAAAACTCAAGAATTCATTATCATGGGGCAATGTTGGGCAAATGTCTGTCAGGTACTATCACGCTCAGGCTGCCCGCAACCTGCACATCGTCGTGAAATTCATCCTGTTGCGGCGGTATGACGATCTTGAACCCCGCAAACAGGTGACTGCCCATCGCATAAGGCAGACTGACAGCTTACAACGGAGCTGACCCATGATAACCGATACGTGTAGGTCGACGTTCTTCTCAGCAATCAGGCATGCCAGTGTCTTCAGTGCCATTGAACATTCTCTGCCAATCATGCCCGAGGTAGAAAAAACTAGCGGTGTAAACGTACCTCTGTCAACTGCTGTCACCCGCTCTCCGTACTGGCGCTTCTTCATCCGTTCATGCGTTCGGAGCTGGCTGATGACTTCCTGACGCGACAGCAAGCTTGCCTTTGGGTGTGTTACCCGGATGTCGAAAAAGGCATCTTGCTGTCTCGTCCAGAAGCCACAAGCCCGGATGTCCAGGCGGGCACCTGCCGAGCGGTTGGCTGTCCTCCCTTGGAGCCGCTCACCATCATATGGTAGTAGAGGCGGTTCCACCTCCACATCCCGGACCGCCTCACGCATCACGTCAGCCAACAAGTCCCGGATCTCATTGTGGCGTGCCATGGGGTAGCCCCCTGCCGGACACATCATCGCATGGTCTATTGTGTTTGCAGCACCACATACACAAGTCAGGGGGAGTCCGTCAGGCTGCAGGCCGTAGCGGATGCAGAACGCATCTCGGAAATCCGATTTGTTCAGCACCATCTGCATTTGGGACGATGGTTCCGCCGTTACCCAAGATGATACGCCCTTTTCCGCGGCATTCTCCACCAACAGCGCCTGTGTTGCTGTCAAATCCGGGCGCAATTCGCTAACGAGACCCGTGGCTTGGGCAGCTTTCTCTCTGCGAATACGCCCGGCCTCCTGCCGGCTGAGGGCTATTGCCTCGTTCAGCTGGTCTGTTTGAGTAGTTTCGTTGGTGCTTGTTGGATGTTCTGGTGGTCTTATGCAGGCCGCCACAGGAGCCACAATCTGTCTGGATGCAGAAAACTCTTTCTCGGCCTCCACCGAGGGCACAGGGATTGCCATGCCACCAAACCGCGCTGGTAGCGATAGCAACTTTCTCAGTGCCGACTCGTCCGAACACGAATGGCCGCTGAGCGCTGGCAGCAGCTTGTCCGTAATGGCGGCGTCGAGACGGGCCAGAAGATGCGCAGGGCAAGATAGGACGCGCAAGTGGTACCGCCACTTGGACACGAGGCCCTTTACAAACACCTCGTACGCAGCATGTGGCTGAGTGGTGGCCACCTCCGCCAGGCGATCAACCTGCAGCGTCCACTTGTCGATCAAATCTGTGATATACTCCTCACAGAAGACCGTTGTACCGAGTGCGCCGCCAAGATAACGAGCACCCTCGGTCACAACACGAATGCCCGTGTCCCTGAAAAGCTGGAGTGCCAGGGCCGAATGCTGCTCCTTGACAATTAGTGTTGTCTTGTTCGCGTTAGGGTAGTACCCATACCCAGGGCCATGCTCCAGAATCCCATCCCAGTACTGCCTTAGATTGAGGAGCTGTCCGCCACCAGCATCGTCATCAGCATACCATAGCTGCACCACGTCGGGGCAGCACTCTGACAGCTTGTCTATCAATGGCATCATGGCGACCGCGTATATCGCCATGGCGAGAGGATCACCTTGGCAGGTACCCTCCTGACTCCTTATCTCTCCACCACCCGACACAAACAGGCGGCATGGACTGCTGTAGGTGTTCTTGAACACCTGCCCCAGGGCAGGGCAGACGAGTGGCACGTTGTGTAGGGCTGCTGTGCGGTTCATAGCGTTGAAAGCGTTGGTGGCATCGACCAAGAGCACACCCTCCACCTCCGGCGAGACAAGCATGTCGGTCATCGTATGCACGGCAGCTTCACACCCAGACGGAACACCAACACAGAGTTGACGAGGGGCTGTGGCGTGCATGGCGTCATACTGAATTATCTTCATCACAGCTTTGCCTATTAGTCTCCGGAAAACCTCCCCAACAGCGATAGGGCGCACCCCCGGTTGCTTGTCCAGTGGGATGAGGCGGGCCGCAGTGAACGAACTTAGCTCTTCTGGTGGGACTTCCTGGGTGCATAAGCGTTTTCCTGCTTCTGCCATTGCCGCACAGAGCTGGTCAGACGCCGCAGCGAAGCAGGTCAACATGCGTTTCCACGCATCAGAGTCCAGGCCCGATGGACCGGCCGCTCCGGACATTTGACGACTTATCTGCTTGATCAGCGCTCCTGTGAGCCTGGCAAAAAGGATCGGATCTTGAGGGGTAGCCGCGTCATGCCCCTGCAAGAGAGCGTCATCCGGAGGTACAGCAGGCTGGGGATGCTTATCAAGCAGAATGTCACGTACTGTTGAACCTGGGCTGCCGCTGACAGTGACAGTGACTACTACTACTACTACTACTACTACTACTACTACTACTACTACTACTACTACTACTACTACTACTACTACTACTACTACTACTACTACTACTACTACTACTACTACTACTACTACTACTACTACTACTACTACTACTACTACTACTACTACTACTACTACTACTACTACTACTACTACTACTACTACTACTACTACTACTACTACTACTACTACTACTACTACTACTACTACTACTACTACTACTACTACTACTACTACTACTACTACTACTACTACTACTACTACTACTACTACTACTACTACTACTACTACTACTACTACTACTACTACTACTACTACTACTACTACTACTACTACTACTACTACTACTACTACTACTACTACTACTACTACTACTACTACTACTACTACTACTACTACTACTACTACTACTACTACTACTACTACTACTACTACTACTACTACTACTACTACTACTACTACTACTACTACTACAATTGGTACATGACTTAATAATACCCGTTTGGCATGGCACAATAACCTTTTTTGTTTTATTTTTTATTTTAAATGGCTTTCTCTTCTTCCTCGGATGGTTTACAATTTGTATCACAATTATTTGTGGGTTCAGCAATAAAGGATGTGACTACTACTACTACTACTACTACTACTACTACTACTACTACTACTACTACTACTACTACTACTACTACTACTACTACTACTACTACTACTACTACTACTACTACTACTACTACTACTACTACTACTACTACTACTACTACTACTACTACTACTACTACTACTACTACTACTACTACTACTACTACTACTACTACTACTACTACTACTACTACTACTACTACTACTACTACTACTACTACTACTACTACTACTACTACTACTACTACTACTACTACTACTACTACTACTACTACTACTACTACTACTACTACTACTACTACTACTACTACTACTACTACTACTACTACTACTACTACTACTACTACTACTACTACTACTACTACTACTACTACTACTACTACTACTACTACTACTACTACTACTACTACTACTACTACTACTACTACTACTACTACTACTACTACTACTACTACTACTACTACTACTACTACTACTACTACTACTACTACTACTACTACTACTACTACTACTACTACTACTACTACTACTACTACTACTACTACTACTACTACTACTACTACTACTACTACTACTACTACTACTACTACTACTACTACTACTACTACTACTACTACTACTACTACTACTACTACTACTACTACTACTACTACTACTACTACTACTACTACTACTACTACTACTACTACTACTACTACTACTACTACTACTACTACTACTACTACTACTACTACTACTACTACTACTACTACTACTACTACTACTACTACTACTACTACTACTACTACTACTACTACTACTACTACTACTACTACTACTACTACTACTACTACTACTACTACTACTACTACTACTACTACTACTACTACTACTACTACTACTACTACTACTACTACTACTACTACTACTACTACTACTACTACTACTACTACTACTACTACTACTACTACTACTACTACTACTACTACTACTACTACTACTACTACTACTACTACTACTACTACTACTACTACTACTACTACTACTACTACTACTACTACTACTACTACTACTACTACTACTACTACTACTACTACTACTACTACTACTACTACTACTACTACTACTACTACTACTACTACTACTACTACTACTACTACTACTACTACTACTACTACTACTACTACTACTACTACTACTACTACTACTACTACTACTACTACTACTACTACTACTACTACTACTACTACTACTACTACTACTACTACTACTACTACTACTACTACTACTACTACTACTACTACTACTACTACTACTACTACTACTACTACTACTACTACTACTACTACTACTACTACTACTACTACTACTACTACTACTACTACTACTACTACTACTACTACTACTACTACTACTACTACTACTACTACTACTACTACTACTACTACTACTACTACTACTACTACTACTACTACTACTACTACTACTACTACTACTACTACTACTACTACTACTACTACTACTACTACTACTACTACTACTACTACTACTACTACTACTACTACTACTACTACTACTACTACTACTACTACTACTACTACTACTACTACTACTACTACTACTACTACTACTACTACTACTACTACTACTACTACTACTACTACTACTACTACTACTACTACTACTACTACTACTACTACTACTACTACTACTACTACTACTACTACTACTACTACTACTACTACTACTACTACTACTACTACTACTACTACTACTACTACTACTACTACTACTACTACTACTACTACTACTACTACTACTACTACTACTACTACTACTACTACTACTACTACTACTACTACTACTACTACTACTACTACTACTACTACTACTACTACTACTACTACTACTACTACTACTACTACTACTACTACTACTACTACTACTACTACTACTACTACTACTACTACTACTACTACTACTACTACTACTACTACTACTACTACTACTACTACTACTACTACTACTACTACTACTACTACTACTACTACTACTACTACTACTACTACTACTACTACTACTACTACTACTACTACTACTACTACTACTACTACTACTACTACTACTACTACTACTACTACTACTACTACTACTACTACTACTACTACTACTACTACTACTACTACTACTACTACTACTACTACTACTACTACTACTACTACTACTACTACTACTACTACTACTACTACTACTACTACTACTACTACTACTACTACTACTACTACTACTACTACTACTACTACTACTACTACTACTACTACTACTACTACTACTACTACTACTACTACTACTACTACTACTACTACTACTACTACTACTACTACTACTACTACTACTACTACTACTACTACTACTACTACTACTACTACTACTACTACTACTACTACTACTACTACTACTACTACTACTACTACTACTACTACTACTACTACTACTACTACTACTACTACTACTACTACTACTACTACTACTACTACTACTACTACTACTACTACTACTACTACTACTACTACTACTACTACTACTACTACTACTACTACTACTACTACTACTACTACTACTACTACTACTACTACTACTACTACTACCACCACCACTACTACTACTACTACTACTACTACTACTACTACTACTACTACTACTACTACTACTACTACGACCACCACCACCACCACCACCACCACCACCACAGACTACTACTATAATTTTTTGTACTGCTACTGCTACTGCTACTGCTACTGCTTCTGCTACTGCTACTGCTACTGCTACTGCTACTGCTACTGCTACTGCTACTGCTACTGCTACTGCTACTGCTACTACTACTACTTGGATCAGAGCCGGTTTCTAACGCCCCTGGTGCACGTGGTTCTGTGCCGGATCCGGGACCGGATCCTGCTGCTGCTGCTGCTGCTGCTGCTGTTACTACTGAGTCTGTTCTCACCGCATATGAGGAGGTCATCACGTGGCGTCGGAATCTATTTATTGTGCCACATGGAGCCGTGGGTCGGCGGTTTGTGGCTCTACTGGCTGACCTCATGTACTCGTTTGCTGTTGGTGGTGCAGCGCGCCGGCATGCCTGGGCGGCTGTGGTCGTGGCTTCCCAGCTGCTCCTACAGAATCCATGTGCTACCCAGTACGGGGCTTCGGCACCGCACCTTGATCGGCGTCTCGGCCTATGGGAATCTGGGCGGATTGGTGAGCTGCTGCGCGAGGAAAGGTGCCTCCAGGCACATTTGCCCCTCTTCGGGACTCTGGGCCTCGGGAGGCAGATGGGCAAATTGATGATATGAGATTCAGCAAGCTGGTCTTCTCCAGCATAATACAATCGGCCATTCGTCTCGCCTCATCAGCCTCGTCCGGTGGGGTATTGGCGATGGATGAGGTCATGGACGCCGACACTGGGAAGACCGTGAGAGATGCACTGCTCGAAAAGCACCCATTACCTGCTAGCCCTGACCCGAGCGTTCTGGTGGATGCGGCGGACAGCCCTGAATGTGATCCCATTCTGTTTGAGAGGCTGACACCCGCCTTGATTAAACGCGTCGCTCGCGAGATGTCCGGCTCATCCGGCCCGTGTGGCCTTGACGCAGAGGCTTGGCAGCGAATGCTAACATGCTACGGAACTTGTTCGGACCGGCTGGCTTCTTCCATGGCGGAGACCGCCAGGCTTCTGTGCAGGGAGGATGTTGACCCAGATTCCTTGGCAGCCTTCACTGCGGCCCGGCTGATTCCGCTCAATAAGAACCCGGGCGTGCGGCCAATCGCAGTGGGTGAGGTGTTCCGTAGGATCGTCTGCAAGGCTGTCGCCCGAGTGATAGAGCCTGACATGCTCATGGTCACGGCTCCTCTGCAGCTGTGCGCGGGTGTCCCATCTGGCTGCGAGGCTGCGGTACATGCCATGGAGCACCTCTTTGAGCAACCAGCGACTGAGGCGATCCTACTGGTAGACGCAGGGAACGCTTTCAACTCGCTGAACCGTGCCGTCGCCATGCATAATGTACCCGTGGTCTGCCCGCCGCAAATGCAAGGCTAGCCCGGGAGCTTGGCAAGCTTCGTGCAGAAGCTGGCCAGCAAGAGCATGAAATTACGCAAGCCGCATCACAAGCCCAGCTTGGCGCTCGGACCAGTAGTGCGGCGGCATGTGATGGATCCAGTGTCCAGCAGGCATTGGTTGTGGATGATTGTGTGCCAGACAGCACCAGGCGGATTCTGGAGCTTGGATCGAGCTTTGTTCCTTCGACCGGCAAGTTTACGGATCGTGATTATGTCTGTCGAATGGATGGCCTACACCTTGCGCTGGCAGCAAGCCCAGCCTCAAGAGGTGGAGGTTCCAGACAACGATGGGGTGTGCATCTATTATGCAAAGCCCTTGAAAAAGTTTCTGAAGGGAACCTTGAAATTTGCATACCCCTGTGATATTTCGGCCATTTGCATGGCCGAAATATCACAATATTTATTGGTCTAGAAACGAGTCACGCCACAGCGTGTACGAACAAGCTATGAACAAAACTCCATCAAGCCAACATTGCCTCACCTTAGAAGAGTTCCTGGAGCAGTACCGCTTAGCCACGCCAGCATCCCAGAAGACGAGGTCCATCACCCCCTGACGCCACAAATGATCGTCTTGAAAATAGCCAATTTACAAGCTCTGGCAAAACAGCCAGCTACGTTCTCAATTGGCCAGAACTATACACCAGCAGATAGTAGAACACCTCTTCTAGCACTGAGGACATGTCCACCATCTTCCTTTTGGGGTTTTCTTGAAATAAACTTTTTTGAATTTTTCCACTCGACCATGCTGAAATACGGCCAAAGTCATACCTGCGCAGGAAAGCTCGCCACTCCGCGACGTCTCCTCAGCAATTTCTACTCCAACACTACTCCCAAGGCCGCAGAACAAAATGTAGTGTTGACTCTGACAAGGAAAAGCAGCGGTGATCACTTGTCACTCCAAACGACAAGCTTCTCCTTGCGCCACCAATAATTTTTTGTGCGACTGTTGCTGCAAAAGTGACTGAAGGCCTGAGCGCAATTTTTGAATTTTATTGCAAGACCCCAAAGGGAACCTACCTGCAAATTTTGAGCGAAATCGGAGAGATCCACTTGCACACATACTTTGGTATTCTCAGACATGCTCTCTTAAAATGTTTTATTGCCAGAAGTGGTCTTCATATAAGGAGGCAGACATGCCTGTTTGTTGTTCGACTTTAAATATATCCAACCAACTAACCAACCAACCAATGTCTGGCGAACAGGGAGGTTGAAACAGGATGTTGGGTACTCTGCTATCGAGGTGCGTACCGTTGAGTTCATACACACAAATCGCCAGTGATGTAATGGGAGCTGGCTTCGCGCCAATTCGCGGCGCCGGTTTTGCACTTCGGGCCGGATTTCACCGAGCGCAACTGTAGGTGACAGTATTTTCTGGAAAACACT
Organism: Sycon ciliatum; assembly: GCF_964019385.1. Lineage (NCBI taxonomy): Eukaryota > Metazoa > Porifera > Calcarea > Leucosolenida > Sycettidae > Sycon > Sycon ciliatum. Next base: position 26,299,519 of record NC_088649.1, read on the forward strand.
GACATGGTCACGTTCGTGTATTGCTCGCGAGAAACCTGTTCAGACATTTCTCAAGTTATCTGGTGACATCTGCGCTGTGCTAACTAATTACTTATTACCAACACACAGCATAGAAGTCAGTGAAAGCTTGTGATCTTTCACTAGTTTTAGACATATCATATTCCTAGCACTGAGGTAACATGTGTAGTCATCGAAATATTAACACCTAAGAACACCAAATTGATGTATATAACTTCTCCTTTGCAGACTTCCACTTCATATAGCATCCTGATGAGGGCAATTTGCTAAAAACGTTGAAAATTATTCTGAGAAATGAAAATGAGTTGTGAATTTGCAGTGCCCAGCGAATGAGCATGTGTGCTCACCAATTCTCTTTGAAAAAATGAAGCGGCAATAAAAAGAACTTTCTCCGGTACACACCTGGAGGTTGAACAGCTCTTCTGTTCGGCTTTGTTGTTGTTATCAAATCTCATGAAAACAGAAATGGCTAGCAGCTTTTACAGGCAACAGACAACATACGCTAATGTATAGGGATACGCTAACGTACGAGGATACGCTACAAGCAAGGCAGGGATACTACACAATGTACATCTTATCCAAGTCATGGGGTGCATATATCGGAAAAGAGATTTTTTGCGTAGTTCTGTTATTTTGATATGCGGTAAATGTGTAAAGCACGGTATAAGAAATTCTTCCAGGAAGTGATATGTATCCTATCAAAAATCTACTTTGTTCTCCCAGGGTTTTCTACTGGAATAAACTTGTTCACCTACCAGCCGGGCTATTCGACGCCACAACCGAATTGAGAAGCCTGTAAGTCATGTTGTGCATGTATCGTAAAAAGGCGTTTTTGTTGGCGTAGTTCTGTTCTTTTAAGAGGTGGCATCTAGGCATATGCGGATAATGCCGGCAGAAAATTGGCAGAATTCGGTACTTTTCTTGTAAATTTCATGCATGTTTGGTATGTGGATAAAGAAATGGAGCAAAATTCGAGAAATTGCCCGCCATAAAGTTTGTATCGTTCTGCCAATTTCACTGCTTTTCGAGCAGAATCTGCCACCTTTTCGATGATTATCCGCCAGTGCCCAGTGGCATCTCTTTGGTTGGACTGAGGTACCCTTCCCCACCCTTTATGACCGATATCTGATGCCGCTCACGAGGTGGTCGCAACCAACGTAAGCGAAAATGTGGTTCGTCATCCACCCCGTACCGAAACCCGTGCAGAACCAAGAGCAGCCTTGTATCAGATACAGTTGAATGTAGACAGCTACGAATGACCATCCGTCTGCTAAGGATGATCATGGTCACTGCAGGTAGCCATGGAGTTTTGACATCATCGCGAAGCGTCGACACGCTAGCTGCTATTGCTATTCATTTTCCACTCGTCTTGCTCCTGGGTGCCATTGTCCTGATCTGTCAAGGTCTGAACTGAAAAATAGCTACAACGAGATGTGAGTGCAGTGCTTTTCTTCCCATTGTGCCTGGTGGACGAAAAATTAAAAAAAAGGTTCGCTCTTATTTGTTTGCAGCATTGACAGCTTTGCTCTGTGACGACTGTCGGCTCTACAAATTATGAATCATGCTTTCCTACGATTCCGAAACGCCATGTCAGTGTTTCAGGTTTACAAAACCAGAGAAAGATAGCGAAATAACAGCAGCGAAAAGTACAAGAGGACAATTCCGGTATATGGATTGATACTGACAATGACCCTCCAGACATCTGTTTCTGTGGTGTTGGTGATGTGAGTGCAGAGTTTGGATCGGCCAAGAGCGCAATGTGGCGGTATGGTGTATTGCTCTTGATATTTCTCACCAATATCACTGTAGCCGATATATTCTTATATCCGGTCACTCAATAGCCGATACAGACTGTAGTTGTACACAACTCAATACAGAAGAAAACATTTCGCGTACAGATACCTCTGTATCGACCTGACAACACTATCACATTATAGTCAGGCGTAAGAAAAAAAGTTTTCTTTGGCCTCAACTTCTTTGTTGTCCGGTTGGCCATTGTAGCCGTCGACTAGAGTGCAACATAAATCCCTAAACTGGTGACCCTTGACGCTGCCTACTTCGGAGTTTTCTCGGTGCGTGCCATCCCTGAGCTCTCAACGCAGTTTCCTGTTCGTCTCGAAACTTGAGCCTCACCATCTCGAAACTGTATCCGCCTCGGAGCTAGTGTGGCCCCTGCTGTCCTCCCGGCCCACCTGGATAACCCGCTATCCTGTCACAGCACATCGTTCAGTCGTCTTTGTCCTTTATATTCACCCTGGCCTCAAGCTGGAAATTGGCCACCTCCACCCCAAGTATCAGTTTGCAGGCATACGCGTGGCACAGGACTTGGAGGTACGCACGCCTCCATCAGTCCTCGCCTCACACGGCACGCCTCGCCCCAGTGTTTCCTGTACTCAGTGACTGGTACGTTGCAGCCGCCTCTTACATGATAACACTCCTCTGTCACGCATACATTTCCTCTTTTCTTTCTTTCCAACTCTGACACCCGCCTCTGTCATGCATCTCTCTCTTTTCCACTTTCTGCTTTCTGAGTTTTGTTTTGGTCTTTGTGGCCACGTTATCAACAAACTTCATACAGTACACGCAGCGCTCTCTTGTACATATTGTATTATATGTTTGCCTTTCCGCCTTGTACATGCCGCGCTTCCTTTCTCTTCTCTTTTTATCTTGTTTATCGTGCTTCGCGCCTCCCGGCCTCACCAATGGCGGGGGAGTACTGTAGCGAACTGACGTCACTATCACAATATAAGCATGTGCAAGATCATAAAACATTCTCTTAGGCGTCACCTTCTTTGTTGTCCAGTTGGCCTTTGTAGCCGTCGTCTAGGGATCGACGTAAAACCCCTGAATCTTTACCGTCTACCTCCATCAATAGAGTGATTCTAACCTACCAGGAAGCTAAAACCGAACGCAGCCTAGAAGGCGGACTGGGGGCTGGGGACTCTATTGGTGCTTCAATGGCTATCTGCGATGCGTAGGAACCCCCCCCCCCCCCCCAGCACGTACTGCAGCTGGCTCCGATGATTCTTCCTTTCATGTTGGAATTAGACGTTCTTTCCTGGAAAGCCCGAATCTCCTCTCGAAAGTCCGCAATGGCGGCTTCCTTTTTCTGTTCTTTGGAGGCTGTTAGACTTTTCAGGTCCGCAATATCTTCCACAAGAAGACGCACTGTCTCCCTCAGCTGCTTCATGATCGTAAGCATCCTGATGCTGGCGGCTTGAGGGTCCATCGGCAGCACAGTCTGTAATGCTACTCGATCATTTGGCTGGATTTTTTTTCCCGGAGTGCTCCGACGAGCTGAACTCGGCTGAGGCTGGCCAAGTTCATATTGTTGGCCCTTGCTAGGCTTTCCGGCCCTAGGTATCCAGAATACCAAAATCTATGGTAGCCATACTCTCCCTGGGAGAGCAGGGAATTGGACGTAAAAGAACCTACAACTGGGCAGGGGAACGACGAAAATGAGTTCATGCCCCAGGGGCTGCTGTGGCGGTCGACGTCAGCGGGTCGTGAGATGAGTTTGCACGCCTTTATGGCGCTCCGACAAATGCAATACAAAGACTCCCACTAGCTACACATTACACTGTTTCTGGCTCATTATTTCTGAATTTGATAGTCATTGTGGTTGATTTTCCGTGCCGAATTTGTGACGCTGCATGCATGTCCCATGTGCGTCAACAGTATTTCACACTTTCCTTTTCCCGCGTTATCACCTCAAATATATCAGTTTTGTATGTGACAAACCATTATATATTAGCAGTTTGGTATATATTTTAATCATTCCACGTCTACCTTCAATGAAGGAGTTATCAATATCGTCTAGGGAAGTGTCCTCGCAATGGTGATGGTTGTGTGCAGGAGGGTCTAGTCAGCCACGTTGACACCGCAGTGTAATGGTGGAGGTGACTCAACATTTTCTTCAACGGCCAAGAGCTCTGTCCCACCCTGTAAAATAACTCCATTGAAGAATCTAACCAAAAGAAAACATGGAACAGAGAGCTGGAGCCGGGGGAGGCACCCACCAGGCCCCGTACCGGATGCGCAGTCAAGAAGGATGACGCAGTCGCTCCCCCACGCTTGACTGGCAAAGAAAATGAACCTGAGCCTTCGAAGTTGGAAGGTAGTTGGCTTGCGCCTTGGTGAAGTGTTCGAGCTGGATGTCTGGTTGCTGAATGTCTCAGTACTCCTTGTCAGGTTTGTGCCATTTTTTGCACTCACTGATTCTATATGATCTGGTTACGTTGTTGGCCATTAGCAAGCCGTGAAACGTCAATGCGCACGGGAACGAGTTCTTCGGAACACACGTGAAAAAACGCGTAATTTAGGATTAGATTCTCACGTTTACAACCTGCCTACACGAGTCGGCTGCTTTCCAGTTTCTAACAGTTTTCTGATGTTTTATCCTGGCGACAGTGTGTTGCGAAACTTTTCCTTGAGAACAGTTCTCAGCCTAACTGACTTTTACCCAAATGCGACTGAAAGAAACCCCATGACTGCCACATCATGGCGCCGATGGATGGTTGCAGTAAAGGGTTCTGTTCACGAGGTCCATGCCCAAACATTCTCAGAATGACTTTACAATGGAGCAAGCCAGTTGAGAATATTTCAAAAATGTACATTTCGGAGCAGTAGACAAAAATGATGGAGCAAGTGTGAACAAGTCTAATTGTTGGCACTGTGGTTACCCTCGATCCTGTTCTGTATCCTGTTAGTAATGGCTATGATTAAAACCAATGGTCCTACTGTGTTAGGTCTGGTCCTAAGGGCCAACACACAGCATTACTAAGGTTCGTACAGTTATTGTAAATAATCAAGGAATAGAAAGACGAGGAAAAGGGAGCTCGCATTCTCGGACCAAGTCTAGCACAGCAAGCATGCAAAACCAGCCACGAGCCCAGGCCCGCATGTGCGCCTTATCACATTACATACACAGCATTCGCCCCCCCCCCCAAGTTTTTTTTGGGGGTGGGGTAAAATTAAAACCAAAGAGGCAGTCTAATTTGGTGCCGACAGATATAGAGGTAGCTGTTGAAAATACAACGACCGGATAATGCAAAAGTAAAAAGGTCAAAAACAAACAAACAGACATTGCAAACACGAGAGAGCTTGGAAGCGCAGGGACCTGCGCTATGCTTTTTTGCCTTGATGACCTAGGGATGTTATAAATTTTTCATTTCTCCTATATTTTTTTAGATATGACCTGGATTCGACCCCGCACTATCGCCCTGCATGCATCACCCGATATACTTCGCATACGTACTAATTCTTCCAAGTTGCTTCACGTTATGATCTTGCATTTGAAAGCCGTATTTGAATATCGTCACCAGCTGTTTGCGGCCAGCCGTCTTTCATGATACGGTACGGTATGGGACAGATACGATCGAGGGTAATACGACATCGTTTACCACATTGATGACCTAAAAAAAAGCATAGGGATGACAATTTTCAATTCTCCTAATTTGTTTAGGCATAACTTGGGATTCGAACCTGCGCTATTGCCCTACATGCATTCCCCAATACACTTAGCATTCCTACTCATTCTTCCAAGTTGCTTCATGTTATGATCTTGCATTTGAAAGCCCTATTTGAATATTGTGGCCAGCTGTTTGTGGCCAACTGTGTTCGATGGTACGGTACGGTACGGTACGGGACAGATACGTGACACAAACAAAAAAACAAATAAATACCAAATTAAAGCTGTGTGAACCCTGGCTAGTGCCAGACGTTACTGAAGTAACATCTTCTGCATAGCTACGGGAATAATTATACTTATAACAGTTACTGCAGCTTCCAGCATAGTCCATGAGAGCTGAGCTATATATCGAGGTAGGAATGACAGATAAAGTTAGCCAATATTGCATAGCGTTGGGGAATTCGAACAGATCGGAAGAGAAACCATGCGAATGTTTCAATGAATTAAATGAAAAACAATCTTATGTGAAGACTGTTTGTCATGACCTACATGTAGAATATTCATCTGGCCCAGAAATGTCCACTTCCTACACTCAGGCCGCATCAGATCAAAATAACGGGACAAGCAATACATACTCAAAGGTAATAGTACGCAGTTTGAACTCCGACCGACATGTCTCTGTGCTTGGGCGCAGAGACATGTCGGTCGGAGAGACGCAAGGGTGCCGGCGCAACAACACTGGGAGCCGTCTCGCGTCCAACGGCGTCTGCTGCTGGGGCCACTGTTGCTGCTAGCGTCCGGAAGTGGTAGAGGAGAATCCAGTACTGTCGGCGGGTCACTGGTCGGTGTAGGCAGCTGTGCGACCACCGCCTGGTCCACAGAAGAAGAAACGGGTACTTGGCCAAACTACACCGCCCGCGGTCGTAGTTCTTCCCTATGGCGCTTCCTGACGACATCATCCAGCTGTACTCCGAAACTGTGAGGGCTGTGGACATGCACTACAGTAGCTGGTACCCAAGTTGCTCTACTACCAAAGTTCAGGGCAAACACAGCGTCACCGGTGTTAAACTTTGGCGTAGTCAAGCTCTCCTGGTACACCTTGACCTGCCGATGACTCTCAGACTGCCACAATGCATTGAGCCGGATTCTCGGTTGCCGGCCCATTTCAAGCTCTGCCGCCGTCTTCCCACTGGAGGTCGGCGTTGTTCGATGCAGTCAGAGAAACCGGTCGAGCCTGACGTTGAGTGGTTCACCAGTATTCGACATTTCTTTCATCTTCTGCTTGAAGACGCCAATGTAGTGTTCCGCGAGGCCATTAGTTGCTGGATGACCTGGCGCCGTCGTTGTGTGTAAAATGCCATTGCCATCCAGGAACGCTTGGAATTTCGCACTCGTGAACTGACTGCCGTTATCTGTAACCAAGTGTTAACGCAAACCAAACACAGAAAACAGATGGCGTAAAGCAGAAATCGTGGTTGCACTGGTTGCATGAGCCATGGGTATTACATCCAAGTACTTAGAGTAAGCATCCACCACCACCAAGAACATTTTTCCCAGAAATGGCCCGGCAAAATCAATGTGTATCCGTTTCCATGGACCCGTAGGCCATGAACAAACACCGGGTTTTGCCGGTGGGCATTTGGCATTCTCTTGGCATTGCATACACCCATCGACTTTAGATTCTATATCCTGGTCAAAATCGGGACACCACAAGTAGCGCCGGGCCACTTGCTTCATTTTCACAATGCCAAAATGCTCTGCATGCAGATCTCGTAGCAAGAGCATTCGAAGTGAGTTAGGAATCACCACCCGGTTGTCCCATAACAAGATATCATTCTCCACAGACAATTCCATTCTCTTGCCAGCATATGCCATGAGGTCTTCCTCAATTTCAGCAGGCCACCCATTAACCACATAGCGGATTACTTTAGCCAATACAGAATCCGAATCTGCTCTCACCACAGCCGCTTTGATTATTGAGTCGTTCTCGATAAGCCTGCACCGTGACAGTCTCCTCCTCGCTCGGTGACACAGATTGCATTGGTTGTCGCAAGAGAAAATCCGCATGGACGTTTTCTTTCCCCGCGAGAAACTGCATTTCGTAATCATACGCCACCAGTTGCAATGCCCATTTATTCATTCGATTAGAGGCAAGAGTGGGGACATCCTCGTGATTTCCCAGTAACTTCAAGAGTGGCCGATGATCAGTGACCACTATGAACTCCCTACCGAGTAGGTACTGGCGAAATTTGGTAACTCTGAACACCACAGCCAACGCTTCTCTTTCAATTTGAGCATAGCGTGACTCTGCTGGGTTCAGCTTATGCGACATGAATGCGGACAGTCGTAATTCGCCATTCTTCTGCTTCTGCAGTACTACTGCGCCAAGGCCCACTCCCGAAGCATCCACTTGCAACACTGTTGGCCTTTGTAAATCATAGTGTGCCAGTAGCGCTTCCGAACACATAACATCTTTCAATTAGCCAAAACTTGCTCGTGAGTGGTCTCCCAGTGCCATTTCCAGCCTTTTTCAAGAGGCCGTGCCAAGGAGCTGCAATTTCTGCGAAATGAGGCACAAACTTCCGCACGAAATTTGAGGAACCGATGAAAGATTGCAATTCGGCAACATTCTGTGGTGGTTTGGCCATTTTCAGTGTCTGTAATCTGGCTGTTGAAGGGGAGACGCCCTGCCCACTAATCGTGTGACCCAAGTACAGTCTGTATCGGCTATAGAGTGACCGGATATAAGCATATATCGGCTACAGTGATATTGGCACGAAATATCAAAAGCAAAACGTATTTTATCCAGCAAAAATATCACTATAACCAATATTTGAAGCTCGGATGTTGAGCCATAAATAAATGTAGAAAGGAAAAAGACATTATGGATACGAGTTAAGAGTAACTCTCCATTACTGTAACATGATACTTTATACAGTCAGAAAGTGCAATAACTAGGCACAATACTGACAGAGTACTGAGACATTCGACATCCTGACACCTAGCTTCAACACATCTCCGTAGCGCCAAGTTGGGTGGTGTGCTGCTTTGCTGCTTCGAATTGTAGTTAGACCGCTTTGTCAGATATCGTATTGGTCTCGTCATCCGGTCCAGTAACAATCGACATTCTTTGTTCTGTTGGGACTGTAGCTTTTGCTCGTTTTCGTTGCGCTTACCTTCCCCTCTTTGGTCTTTTCCATAACCTTGAACCTTCCAAGTTGGAAGGCTGTCGGTTAGCGCTACGGAGATGTGTTGAAGCTAGGTGTCAGGACGTCGAATGTCTCAGTACTCTGTCAGTATTGTGCCTAGTTATTGCACTTTCTGACTGTATAAAGTATCATGTTACAGTGATGGAGAGTTACTCTTAACTCGTATCCATAATGTCTTTTCCTTTCTACATAACCAATATTATCGGATGTAATGATATATCCTATATACATCCTACCAAAATTCTACTTTGTTCTCCCAGAGATTTGGGCTCACATGCTATTTTGGACTTACACTTTGTATGAATCTCCACATGTGGGTGGGACGCAGCCCTCACTGTAATCCACACACTCCACCTACAAACTAGCACGCAAAATAGAGTAATAAGACATTCTTCCAGGATTATACATCCTATAAAAATTCTACTTTGTTCTCCCAGGAATTTGGCCCATAATCAACTTGTTCACCTACCTGACGGGCTGTTCAAAGCCACAACCAAATTACAACACCTGTAAGTCATGTTGTGAATGTACCGTAAAAAGGCGTTTTTGTCGTAGTTCTTTTGAGATGTGGCAAATGGGATTTCGCGATATGGCATCTCGTTGATTGATCTCATGAACCCTTTATGACCCGAAGCTGACGCCGCTCGTGGAAGACTTTTCCAGGTAGAACTCCGTATTGGAAGCAAAGAGCTGAGATAGTGTCTTTACAAGTTCCATTGCGCATTCCTTCAAGAAAGAAACTAGCTCTCAGACTTATCGTTTAGTATCGTTTAGTAGACATGTCGACTATATAGTAGACATGTCGACTATATCTGTAGCAAAGTCACCGAAGGTTGTTGCCTGATGATTGCGTAAGCATGAAACTTAAAGTAGCAGCAAACAAGCCTTGATTGTCCTTGTTGTTCTGTAGTCTGTAGCAAAGTCAGTAAATCTGTCGGCTATCTCGTGTCTCATTGCTCCCACCTACCGCCAAGAGTGCATAAACAAGAGTATGCAACTGTGGTTATGGGCCAGTGCGCGGCGCGCTGCCATCATTACGTAACTTGCCTCCATCACGCTCTGAAAGCATGCACTCAAACCCACAATTTCTCGTACGAGCCCATCCGTTTTTGCTCGATTCATTCCAGTACCTACGTGATCTCTAAATTTTGGCGCGTGAACTACAGTTCCGTACGAAAATTCATTTCAAACCAGAGGGAAAGCGTAGTGTTTGATTTTCCGCAGTGCGCGGACTGCAGCTGAATGATGTAATGAAGGCAGCGCGCCGCCCATCTGGCCCATAGAAAAGAGATCACAGTTGCATACTCTTGTTTATGGACTCTTGCTACCGCTTGAATGCATTTGCCTTTTTTATCATTGCTATATTCTCCCCATTTTTCTCTATTACTCAACCGCCTGGTCATCCTTACCAAGTACATCGTTAATGAGTACCCTGGAAGTCCACAATAAGAGGATACTGAAAGTCCTTTTCCGCAAACCTTCCCTATCTCTAGTCAAGCGGATCGAAAACTGTGTATTGTTGTTCATTCTATTCGTCTTGACAAAGCCCCGCCACATTTGCGCAAATATAACTGGGTTCTTCCCACTCGTCCTACGCACAATCCCTGCATTTTACCTTAAGCCCGAACATCAGCTTATACCAGATCTCCGTTTTTCGCTGCCTATTCTCTCTGGCTGGCCCTGCCTCTATCAGTAAAATCTTCTACGCGGAGATGAGGTTCTCTACGTTGTGGCACACGCAAAGATAATGCGTACGGATTGGCTGGGTATCGATCAACTGATGCAGAAAACTGCCAAATATGGAAGGGGAAATTCCCAGTACTCATTCCACGTGACTTCTCTACGTGAAGAGTAGAGCAGAACAGGATGTCTTTACGTTACGGGAACGCGAAGAGACTTCGCGTGATTCTTTGCTTCGCGTTCCCGAAACGTAGGGCAGAAACTCCCTAATAACTGCTAATTCTTTATCGAGTTTAGTTTCTCTTTGCCTCCAGTAATGTGCTTTTTTTGTTTACTGCCATGGCTGGCTACTGCCTCCTCCCTCCATATTGGTCTATATTCTCTGGCCACGGGAAGGTGAAATAAATAAAAATAAAATGAAATTGCATCGCAGCTCAAAGAAACTATTTGATCACAAAACGAATTGGGACCCATGCCGCTCGTCAACATTTACAACACTTTCGTTTTGACAAGTTCACTCCATTATCGATACGAGGAAGAACTCGTTTGTTGTAAACGAAACGTGCATGACTGTATCGACGTGAGTGAGTTGTCATTCTTCCTGCTTTCATGGGGAATATTTCTTCCAGTTCACAGTGAGTTTTTCCAGGCAGCTCTCGAGTGCTCATATGGTAAGATGGCAAACTCCGCGGGCGATCGCCAGGATTGCTAATCTTTTTGAAACGTACTGTAGGTCCATCAAATTCATTCAATATCGAATATCCAATGTTAATTGTATGAACCACATAGCTGGCTGTACTTCTTGAAGAAATGAAGAAAATCTATCTGGCCGCTTTTAGAAAACGCCCGGTGGAGTACAGATATTTGCGTTCGGAAACGAATGATTCTAGTCTATACATGTTGCCACTCACCGACTTACAATATTTAATGCTCGCTCCATAGCAAACCAGTCGGGCAAACTCATTCAAATCGGTGAGGACGACGGAAAGCGCCCCCTCAACGCCAGCACGCCAAACACTGCAGCGTGGTCACCTCCACCGAGTCTGACAAGAAATTTTAACTCACAACCCTTGTCACTCCACACAACTACCATTAATTTTCATTCCCTAAACGACTCCAATTTCACTAGCAGCAAAGCTCTGCAGAAGTGCAAAATATATTGAACAAATCTCGATTTGTACGATCGAAGCACGATATTTATGCTTCCTAAAACTGGCCATGCGCCGACCACAGCGTGACATAGGCGAACCCAGCAAGCGCAAGCTACTAGTGTTTGTCTGGAGGTGCCTTCATGGGAAATCTAGTGCCACATTGTCCGTACTTTTCGTCAGATCTGCTGACAGAGGAACCCGTCTTCAGAGGTCTAGTGGTCTGCTCAGTGGGTGCGTTGGATTACGCACTTGAATCGATTCATGAATTCATCCGTGAATCGATTCAAGTGCGCACTTTCTTCCAAGTAATCGAACGGCGTGAACATGCTAAAATCGCAATAAGATTTTGGTTACGTGGTCATGACGTTGAACAAAACTTAAAAAGTCAAAAGGTCCGTGCAATCTACGATGTACGGCCCTTTTCAGGAAAAGGGCCATAAGTCGTAGATTTCACGAAAAAACTGCTATTTGATACTGACTTTCTTCTCATCGCTTTTCTTTCACATGTACTTGTACATGATGTAGTCACTTTCGCATGTAGAATATTCCATGTTTACTTTTACGCTAAGTGTCGTCTGAAAAATGGACAATGCCGAGGCATTCCCGATCCCTTGGATCTGGACGGTGTTTAATGATGACTAGACAGAAGAAATGCTGTTTCCTGCTTGGTGCGATATTGCTCTGTTTATGATGTTCCTTGTTTGTTACCGGAGCGCAGCAGTGCCAAGAGTAACACATTTTGCTGAAGCAACTGTGCCCAGTTATTCTATGAACAATTTTTGCCAGCATTTTCTTCTCCCTCCTTTATCTTGCCTTTCCCCTATTTTGTTGCTGGAAGAGGTTTGATGGAGTTGTGTACATGTGCATGTGGCGGACCATTTTAGTACCGTCATGACTTTTCAACACGTGGCTTCTTTTCTTTTCTTTTTTCACATCACCCCATGTGGATCCGTGGAATCGATTCCGAATCGTTTCCAGGGCTCATGACATGGAAATCGAACGACTTGAATGCATGCGAATGAATTTATGAATCGATCCAAGTGTGTAATTGAACGCACTCAGCCGGGCCATCCTCCACTCGCTCTGGCGTTTCTCGGCCGTAAGTAGCAGGATCTGCACTCTGGAACCTGCTGCCGGATGATGTTGGGACCATAGCAAGACAGAACAAGTTTAGCATAAGTTGCCTACCATATTGTTGGTAAGATTAGCCCGCCCTTAGCTCTCCTCAACCACCCTGTCTCCCCTGATACTCGCTTGTCAGATACTTTCGTAATTTTCTAATTCCTGTCCTCTCTTTTCTAAATGCGGCTTATCCATTCGCCTTTTATAACATTGGGTCTAGTTCCCACTTATTGTGTGAATTAAAATAAACCAACCAACCAAGCAAAATAGCAGATCGAATGATTTGATTGAGTTGATCGACGATCAAGATCAGAATCAAAATCTGGACGATGAAGGCTGATCAGCAACACGATGTTTGCGTACATTTACACGAGTTGCCGGAGTTCGCAGCATGCAGCAAGGTGTGGGTTTTCCTCAGGTTCGGTGAGGAGCGAGCGTACGTCTGCTTGTTGTAATTTTCTTGTCGAGCAACTATTTGTCTCCAAAAGGTCGACACTCTAATCAGTGACAATGCAGGGCTGGTTGACCACGCAGCGTTTGGTGTCAGCGCGACTCCATCGACCTGGCAAGGAGGATATTTTGAAAACCAGCTTGTAATGAAAATTCGATTTCTAGGACTCGGATGACTACGCTCAAAACCCCAATAATGACTATTGTGTTGAGCTCATCACGTTATCTGGTTGCAGGAATATAGATCAGGTGGGAATAGAGACATTATGTCGATAGGAATCAACTTTATTCTCTTTGTTGAGCTATGTCGCTCCAGCAACAGATGTCATCCATGCGTGAAACACAAAATCACTGTTGGCATCCTAAAAAAATACATGAAACACACCACCAACTTACCAGATACACGAAATAGCAATGGATGCATTTCCGTACCCAACAAGTCGATCTCTCCGGAGTGCACCTCAAAAGCGAGTGCTCGAACCTGTAGCGACTACGTCATACTGGCCAACCCTCCCGGTTTTCCCGGGAAAATCCCGGGAAATCAAAACTACTCTCGGGGTCCAGGGGATTTGAAGGAAAATCCCGGAAATCACAGTTTCGTCTGATACAGGATTTTCCTGAAAACTCCATGGATTTGCTTTGAACGTCCCGGTTTTTTTCAAAAATATGTACGGTTTGCACTCGCACTTCGAACTGTAAACGGCACTTTCAAGACCTGACCACAAGATCTGCACTGACAGGCGCTATAGGCGGGCGCCGACGCGCCGACTGATCGAACTGCAATGCAGGGTTGAACTGTGCCGTAAGCAGATCTGCAGAGTTGAACTTTTTTTGGCGGAAAAAGCCCTTTTCGCTTGTTTTTGTGCCATCCAGGGATTCTGCATGTCAACGGATTGAGATTTTGGTGGTTGGTCTGCATGCTACGTGGTCGAAATTTCAAAGGAGATTCCTGGAAATCAGGTTGCAGCTAGATCGCAAATCATGAAGTGCAGGGCATCGTGCCTCTTCATGGTTTCACTCAAGCAGCATTCCATCAAGAGTACATAACCCCCAGAGTGTGCAACGCCTGATCCAGCTCTGCATAGGGTCTTGGTTGAGCGGAATCGGATCTTTGCGTCATAATACCGTACACATCTGAAGGGAACCCGGGGAGTCGCGGGTACTCTTGGATCAAAAACAATGGTGCCCTGCCTCGAGACCGGCCTTGCACTGGTGTGGAGTGTATGCATGACATCAGAAGATCCGATTCCGCTCGACCAAGACCCTATGTAGAGCTGGATCGGCGTTGCACACTCTGGGGGGTTATGTACTCTTGATTCCATCATACATCATAGCATAGTAAATATCATGTTGCTGATCAACCTGATCGTCTAGATTTTGATTCTGATCTTGATTGTCGATCAAATCGATCAAATCCGTTGATCTGCTATGTCACGCGGTGGTCGGCACACGGCCAGTTTCAGGACGCAAAAATATCGTGCTTCAATCGCACAAATCGAGATTAGTTCAATATGTTTGCACTTCTGCAGAGCTAGTGAAATTCGAGTTGTTCAGGGAAGGAAATGGTTGTTGTTTGGAGTGACAAGGGTGGCCAGTTCCAATTTCTTGTCAGACTTGGTAGAGGTGACCACGCTGCAGTGTTTGGCGTGCTGGTGATGGAGCTTGAGGAGGCTCTTTCCGTCGTCGGGTATGAAATTGGCAATGTTGCAATGTGGTGAAGTGAAAATATTTGAATTTGTTTATTTCCAGAAAACCTGGAACACTTTTTTACGAGACATGTCCTGGGTGGTAATGGAGTATAGTCCTCTATCCTGCATTGCATGGTTCAGAAAAATAGACGCTGTAAATGGCTCTCGCTATGGCCCTTGAAATTTGGCTATTTTAGCGATGCAATTTAGTGATATTTGGAGATGATGGCCATTGCTTTCCTGGATGTAGCCATGGCTCTATGTGGCGGTGATGCGAAGACTGCTCAGGTGAGGTAATGTTGGCAGGGCGGTGATTTGTTCTTAGCTCCATTGCGTACGCTGTACCAGCACTCGTTTTTGGACCCAATGTTCAGTCGTATTTTGAGCCCATTTTAGCCAAGGTGTCCGTAAGTTATGCAACTAGCCCTTTTGCATGGTTGTCGTAGACCCCAAAGGGAACCTACTCGCAAAATTTGAGTGAAATCAGAGAGATAGCCCTGCCCAGCGTTTCTGGTTTTTCAGATATGCTCTCTTAAAAATGCTATAAGATAAGATGAAAACCTTAAATTTCCCTGTCAAAAGATTATTTAGACACAATTTTCAACATTCCTTCATTCCTTGTTCAGGTTTTTGCATTCTAATAATCTCCGCTATCTTCCCAGTGGAGTGCCTCAAGACACACCTCACTTAATTAATCTGTAAGTCTTGCCTGACTAACAAAACTACACACATTCCCAGTATTTCATGATTCAGCCGTTTGCTCTTCCTCTAAGGATCTCTGCAGACCTGGGATAGTGGGAAGGCTGGGGATGCTGTTTAGGGTAGCCATCGGAAGTGGCCCTACTATTGTGACTATGGAGTATGCAAGATAAGTAACACAGGATGCTACTGTCGATGATGAGGAGTATGAGTGTGATTTGCTTAGTTTATGATGCAGTTTTACACAAGGGAATGGTCTCAAACTGCGGAGAGTGCTCAATGCAAGCGAGGCAGAGCTTCATCACACACAAGCGGAAAACCGTCAGAGATCAAATTCCATTACACAGTGTTTCACCGTTCAAGCAACGGATCATCAGATGGATGATCAAACAAAGTATGATACACTGGTTATATACTCAGAAGGTGTGAACTCCGTCACTATGGAGTGTGAAGATTATCATTATGTCGGGTTCCCGGATGTGACAAGTCCATTTTTCATGATGCATTGTACAGAGTGCCTAGGTGCTAGATGAGGGTGATGATATTGCGGGGTGTGACCAGCCCATTCTTCATGATGCATTGCACAGAGTGCCTAGGGAAAGGTGATAGCGCAGAGTGGTGCCATGCCAGGTAACAGATATAGAGGCGCTACGAAGGCCATAGAATAATCACTGTCCTTATGTGATTGGCACAAAATTTGATAGGACACACTTGCTTTCGTGGCTGCATTTTGACACAATCTCATTTCGCTTGTTTAGCCTAGTGCGGGCGTCGGTTTCGAGGATGTGATACTTCTCGGTAGGGCAGAGGCCGCATCTCTTGGACGTGTTATCGAACGAGGCGGCCCTGTCGCGGATCTTCCAGTCAATGACGTACTGTCTGTTGTCCCGCTTCATCGACCAAACATGCTTTGACAACTCGGTGGAATTCTCATAGCGGTCATGCCTGAGTGTAGTCAAATGGTTGGAGTAGCGAGCGTTGAAAGGCGGCGCAGACATGCCGGTATAGACCTTGGCGTTACGGGTGTCGTCCGACACCATGGCCTGGTAGATTGCGTTGTCCGCCTGGCACTTTCCTTCGAGTGGACACGAGTTCTTGATCCTGCAGTTGGAGTCCTTGTCCGGTGTTGGTGGGTGCAACACTCTCTTGTTGTGGGCCTTGATGCAGTTTTATCATAAGCAGATCAAGACTTTGCAGTGTGTTGCAAATTCCGGTAGGAGGAGGAATAGCTTCTTTCGGCTCATACCCACACATTATTTCATACACCTACTTCGAAGTAAGTTTATACATCTCTTATACATCTAAGTTGGAAATCGATAGGCACATCAGCAAGAGATGGAACCTCTGCCTAGAAGAAACCCTCCAGACAAGACACCGCTACTGCATTGTAGGAGTGAGCTTGTATGTAAATGACTCGCCAACCAATTCCTACTCAAGAACCCCAGTGCAGCCATGACATATTCGCAGGTGTGCAACCACCCCTAAATTGCAATTTTGTCTCTCACCCTCTACCTTTGCTCTCCTCCCTCTTCCCTTAGCCTCGTGCTGCCCTTTGTACGAGGATCCAAACCACCCAACCCATTGCAGTGAACACATTCCGTACTTCTGATGGTGTCAATTCTTTTTCGAACCGTGCTGCGTTGTTCTTTAATGCGCTACCCTCTGAACTCCGCAGTTCTTCTCACACTGCATAACTTTCAGAAATTCAACAACTTTTTGAAGGACCCAATGCAGGTCAACCGCTTCTTTTTCTTTGCTGCAAGTCACACTCCATGTATGTTCTTCAATATCTTTACCTTTACTGTGTCTTCACATTGGCTATAGCCTCATCGTTTAACTTTTCTTCTTCCTTTTGCCTCATCGGCGCTCTTTAAATTTGTTTGTCAACACTGTTGAGTTGTTCGATGTTAAATAAATACTATACACCACACCACCACATTTCGCTCTTGGCCGATCCAAACTCTGCGCCGTAAAGCGACAGTGAAATTACGAGACAGACGGGAAAGTTCCTCAACATCCATTGCTAGATCGAAATTTAGCAGCATCGGACTCAGCACAGCCCTGACTGGAGTGAATGCCCCATGGGCCTCTCGGTGTGTCAAGTGGCTGTTTTGCGGCAGAAGATGCTGACTGAAGGCGCAGGCAACATCAGTGTAGTGTTCAACGGGTATGGCGGCGTGGTGTGGCTGTGTGCAACGGGCTGGCAGGACAGTGATTGCCTCAGGGGCCTCTGGGTCTGCCACGTTGGCCAGTTCGCTTCGTCGTTCGTTCCCCGTCACGTTACTATGGGCCAAGTACAGTCAGCCACAGTATCTTTGTTTTTGTGGCACATGCAATAACTAACCTTTCTGGTGTTAGACTGACTGCTGTTTTTGCGCTCCCCCCCCCCCCCTTTCACACGTGCTTCATGTTCCTGTCCCAGCCATGAGCGTGTGTCGTTATCACCTGACCTTGTTATCACTTTTGTCACTCAGGGTATGCCACGCTTCTATGCAGAATGAGCGCAATTGCGCCAATTTAGCCCTATAAAGATTAGTCAATTCTTATTATTCTAATAAAGGTTTTCTCCCCACACCGGAGCTCGCGCTATTCCGCCGACTTTACTTGACACTTGATTGACTCACGACTGCCATCCAGAGCACACGAGAAGTCCATCGAACCTTCGACTCGGCAAACCTGCAAGAAAGCACCACTCCCTGCTCAATACACAGTGTTTTGGGGAATTCACCCCTCATCAGTTGAGCTTGAGTAGGCTGAGGAAGATTGTGCCGAAGTCGCAACCACTACTTCGTATTATTATTCTAATATTATTATTGGTTTGAGGGAAAGAGACAAACGGAAAAAGTCTGAAGAAAAAATTGACTGTCACCACCAGGACTCGAACCAGGGACCCTTGCTTGTAGCCTGCGATGCTCTAACCACTGAGCTATGGTGTAGTCGTCATCCCAGCAGAGACCGTTCAAAGTTTTCTTCAGACTTCGAAATATTATTATTATTATTTATGTTAGGTTGAGCACTCTTACCTTAACACGAACCCTTGCCGCTCGCCCTGTGCAGCGCTCACTGCTCTTGGAGCATTTCGAGCACTGTTGGCGGGGTTTGCAGCTCTTTATCAAAATGCTTTGCTTCACGGCAACGTATTTCATTGCAAAGAGCTGAGCTTCGGTCCTCTGAGCTGTGCTGAGGAGCTCTAACAGAGTGAAACAGTTGCTGTC
The DNA here is from genome assembly GCF_964019385.1 of Sycon ciliatum. Lineage (NCBI taxonomy): Eukaryota > Metazoa > Porifera > Calcarea > Leucosolenida > Sycettidae > Sycon > Sycon ciliatum. The sequence goes on from NC_088649.1 coordinate 26,318,161, forward strand.
CACAGTTTTTAGGTATTATTATTATATATTATTATTCACAGAGGCAATATGCTTTGGTTCTGGAAGAGTGCTCAATGCCTGATTCAGGCAGAGCGGCGTACACAAAGGCACACAATGAAAACCTTGGCAAAGTTATTCCGTTGTGACTCCGAGTTTAATAGGGACAGGTACGGGATAGCACCAGACGTAGGTCCGTCTGTCACAAACACACACATTGATGGTACGGTACGGGACAGGTACGGGATATCGCCAGGCATGTCGGCGGCCCAAACAAATACACACCTTGATGATACGTGGGTTTCATATACCTTTTAGCGAAATAGGTCACAGTTTGTCTAGTTATTCAGTTTCCTCTTTACCAAATTGATGTGTTGCCGTTGAAAGTGCTGATGCATTTCGGTTAACTGAGGTCTTCGTTTGTCATGGATTTACCTGCTCGCGAGGAGGGCCTCACATTTCTAGAGCTGAGAAAATTCTGTGAAGTATGTTACTACTGTATCATAATTATTATTATGCTTCGTTCCACTCATCTCGCAGATCCAACGACAGTTTTGGCTCTAGACCGAAAAGAACCAAATGAGAGCAGACTTTGCTGGGGTGCCCCGTTATTCGAGAGTGATGTTGAAGTGGTGACAATGTTTCTGCCGGATTTCGAAGGTAATCCGATGCGTGAATTCCTGCCGGTTTGCCGAGTACGTGTTAGTGTCCAGTTTTTCTTTCATTTCAAGTACTAGGAAAAGTCTCTGGATCCCGAGCGTTCTACACCTCTGTTTAGTGCACTGATCAAGTATTGGTATGAACAGACCGCCAGTGTATGGCTTGTACAGCGTCCTGTATGTTCTAAACAGGTCTGGCCTGATGCTCCTTCGAGTTACCAGGATCTCACTCACTTTGAACGTATGTATCGTATCCCAGCGAAAACAAATATCCATACATTGGCAACTGGGGTGAAGAAGAAGGATTCCCGGAAACCAACAAATCTAGCTCCAGGCTCACGATTTAGTCCGCTTGCCAGAGTCTAATCGTGACTTGAAAAAAATGCAGAACTATAACTATAATGTAACACCCACGGCACCACCTACCTCCTCAACCCAGTCCCTGCGCCTCCTGGTGACTAATGCTTTTGCTTAGCAAACACATTTGGAGAATTTGTCCACACTGTCACGCATCACAATGTTGACATCGCTGTTGTGACGGAGACCAAGTTTGATGCAGCTATCATGCCAGTTGACCAATGATAAAGAATGATGGCAGCACTGGGTGACCCCAATTCTCCAACAGGACTCAAACTGCTGGTGACTGATGCCTGTAGCCTTCGTAACAAGCTGGACGACCTAAGGCATGCACTCAACCAGCACGACATAGATGTAGCAATTATCACTGAAACTAAATTTTCTGCTGGTGCCATAACTAGCCTTCACTCGTCCATCCCTGGATACGGCGTGCCACATCGCAGAGACCGGAACGAGCACGGAGGAGGTATCGCTGTGTGAATCAAGTCCACCCTTACTTCTGCTCATCTAGACCAACTCCAGTCTGCAGAACACGAAACACTCTGGGTTAAAGTCCGCCTCCATGGTGGCACAAGCTTGGTGATCGGCTCTGTGTACCGCCCAGGCTCCTGTAGCCCCACCGACCTCTGTCTCATCGATTCACTTGACGATACACCACATCAGGCCAAAGAGCTGTCCCCGAACAAATCCTCGCTGGGGATTTCAACGTGAATAGTGCAGATTGGCTTGGTAGCGCGAAGTCAACCCCGGCCGGGGATGCCCTCGAGGATCTTTGTATAACCCACGAGCTCACGCAAAATGTCCGAGCACCCACTCGAGGTGCCAACACACTAGACCTAATCCCTCCACTTTCCAACAACCCATCAGCACCACTTTACATGCCCCTTTAGGACGCTCAGATCATGGAACTGTGATAGCTCAATTCCCGACCATTTCACCATGCCGGGGAGAGGCCACCACACGTACTGTGTGGCGTTACAATCGTGCTGACTGGGGGAGACTCAGAGCACACCTCAAGGCTGTCCCTTGGGCCTCCATTATCACGGACAATCCAGAGTTGTCTTGCTTACAAGTCACCAATACCATCGGTGCAGGCATGGACCAGTTCATTCCCCATAAGACTCTCGTCATCCGCTCATCTGATCCCAAGTGGTGGACCCCTGAGTGCACACAAGTGATGCGTGTCAAGGACAGCGAATGGAGGAAATGGCGGCACGACCTCGGCAATGACGTCAAGAAGCAATCCTTCATGGACTATGTTACCAGCGCCACCACACTTCAGCACTCCAGGCAGGAGAAGGACCGGCACCTTCGGGCCCGGCTCACCTGCGGCTCGCTTCGCGACAAGGCATGGTGGTGCAACCTGAAAGGAGCATGCGGTCTTGGCCGAAACTCTGACATCCCCTCCTCCCCGACAATGCCGGGAAGGAACACATCACCAGCAAGGAGAAGGCTGACTGCTTTGGTCACTTCTTTGCTGGCAAGTGCAGCCTGGGTGACAGGGACCTACATCGTGCCTTCCTTGGAACCCCAGCGCCTGCTCACCCACATCTACCACTCACCCACGTCCACTTCCGCATCCGGATTGTTCACCGCCTCCTGTGCCGTCTCGACGCGTCAAAAGCCACGGGGCCGGACAGCATCTCCCCCCCCCCCCCCGTGTCCTGAAAGAATGTGCTTCGTTGCTCGCACCGGTCCTGTCCAAGCTTTTCTCATTGTGCTTCCGGCCTAGATACCAACCTCAGGCCTGGAAGCTCGCCAATGTTGCTCCTGTGCATGAACGCTCATCTCGCTCACAGTTCGAGAACTACCGCCCTGTTTCTCTCCTTAGTGTGATATCCAAGGTAATGGAGACCATTATCAACATGCAAATTACGAACTACCTCGAGGGTAACTCACTGCTTGCAGCGAATCAGTTTGGCTTCAGACGGAATCTGGGTACAGCCGACGCTCTTACTGCGCTACACCACTCCTGGGTATCCTCTATTGGACACGGGGCGCAGCACGCGTACTTGCAGTTGATATCGCTGGAGCCTTCGACATGGTCTCTTATGCAGGTGTCCTCTTCAAGCTACAGCAATGTGGCATCCAAGGAATCCTCCTTGCATGGCTGACACCGTACCTGTCGTACCAAAGCGTACAGTGTGTTGTCGGTGGTGCAACCTCCCGTCCATACCCCATTAAGGCGGGAGTCTCACAAGGCAGCATCTTGGGGCCAACCATATTTCTCATATACATTAACGACGTATCAACATGCCTTCCTGGGAACACGCAGCTGGAAGCCTATGCTGACGATACGAGATTGTATTTTGATCCGAAACTGTCCTTCACGGAGCACATCCGTGCAGTGTCTATACGTGGCAAACAACGTTTGGGCCTCCTGCGGCGAGCTGTGCCCTATCTCTCTCGAGAAGGCCGCCTCACGGTGTACAAGGGGTTTGTACGGCCTGTTTTGGAGTATGCTCCACTCGTCTGGATGAGAGCTGCTCCCTCCCATCTGTTATGGTTCGTCTAAACTCGGTGGTCGCCGTTCACACACTCAAACTCAAGACAGTCCAGTCACCTTGAAAACGCAAGCCTTGCTTTCCACAACTCTCCGAGAACTCCCCGAGAGCAACAACCAGTACCAGATTATATCCCCAAAAGCAGAAGTATGTGTACCGTAGAACAGAGTTGGCGTGCAAAGAGTAGCAAAGAGTAGCAAGTCCTGTACGCGTAGAACCTAGCGCAGAACCAAGCGGCGGAGTACACACATGCAGCTGCACGTGCACGCGCCAAATCTCTGAAGCAGACATGAAAAGAGATGGGTGGTGGAATGCCTACGGGGCTTACGGGGCCATGCTTTCAGCACCTAGACCTGAACACGGAGAAGTGAGGATTCTTTAGCCAAGAGGGCTATACAATCAGGACATCGATGAATACATGCGGTTGAGGTTACAACACCATCTTATGGGACCATTGTCATTAGGTTTCGGCCTGTTTTGGAACTCTAAAGAAAGCCATACAACAACAACATCATCTTGCACGCCTAGATAGCATCGCAGGCCGTGCATTGCGCATCATTGGTCCCGGGATGGAGCTACAGAGCCGCAGCCTACTGCTATGCCGGATACCGCCAGCCATGCATCGACCAGGCGTCAGGCGCGAACTGATGGTGGTGGTGGTGAGAAGGAAATCTCTGTGCCAGAACTTTGCAGCCTAGAGAGCATGTGTGGGAAGGCGTGTGTTTACCGCCATATTGCCAGGTGTGTCTTTACCACCATATTTATCAACCATAAGTACAGCTGCAATTTCATTCTCCCGAGTCCTGCTCCGTATGAAGACATACAAGAAGATTGCCTGATGAGTCCTGCTATGCCGGATACCGCCAGCCATGCATCGACCAGGTGCCAGGCGCGAACTGATGGTGGTGGTGGTGAGAGGGAGAGCTCTGTGCCAGAACTTTGCAGCCTCCAGAGCGTGTATGGGCAGGCGTGTGTTTACCGCCATATTTCCAGGTGGGTCTTTGCCACCATATTTATCAACCATAAGTACAGTTCACCCCAGTCAAGCTCCGTATGAAGACATCCAAGAAGAAGATTGCCTGATGAGTCCAGCGGGGACGAAACGTACGTCGCAATCGAGCTATGTCGTTGCTGTGTCATCATCTATGTGCCATGCGCTACTTGATTTACCAGCCTGCTATGCCGGATACCGCCAGCCATGCATCGCCTAAGATGGGTCATTATGTTTACCCCTTTTTGCTACAAAAGGATGAAGTCCACTATCTGTTAGCCATTCTACATTATCAACCTTCACTGACGAGATCCTGATGATCGAAACAGCTGCTGTCTGAAGGAGCAGAGTACCAACTGAAGTGTGGTGTGGTGGTTGATAAGAATTATATTCTTTTTATTTTAATTACAGTGAAGAGACCGTTTTTGGAGTTAAGAATCCATAAATACAAATACAATTACAGAAGTGAAATTTCCTAAATTTCATGTGCAAGTTGCTGCATTGGAGTTTGTGAACAATTAGATAAAATATAATTATTTTCAGAATATAACAGAGGTTCCAGGCTGTCCAAGAGAGTGCTCAATACCGAGAGGCAGTGCTAGTTCAAACAAGAATGAGAGGACGAAAACAGTGTTCTGAAAACACTTTTTCCCCTCTTCTTATCCATCAGCACTCACCCTAAGGCCGGAGATTGGCACCCACTGGGCTAGCATCCAGCAGCCAAAATGTGAAGCCATGCATCATTATGAATATTAAAATGATGGTAGGTAAACAACAGAGAGAAACACACAATACTTTTTTTAGAATATCGATCATAGTACTATGCTATACGGTAACACTGCCAAGTTAGCTGCAAGTTAGGACCAAGTCAAAGGCAACCAAACATTCCATGCATCATGTAATACAACAGTGTAACACACTAGTAAAAAAACGATCAGAATGTACCAATCAGAATATGCAACATCACAGCGGGACCATCAGTGGCAATGCATGAGCAAACTCTACCTTGATGACAATATCAAAGGTGATAACGATAATAGGAGGACAACTGTGCAAGTGGTAGTGGATGCTGTTACACTGTTCATGACTATTAAGTTGTTTCTTGCAACTTCTAAATATATTTTGTGTCCCATACATGCACAGTTATCTTTTGGATGGAGTTTCATTCAACCTTCGCTTGTGCGCTCTCAAGATCCCTAAGGACTTTTCACGAGGCACCATCTTTAATAAAAAATCACATCAATTAAAGAATTATATTGCTTCAAGTAAGTACATCACACATTCCAGGGCTTACCGTTGAACTTTACACATTCCCTTCGTGCACACTTATTTGTCTCCTTTCAGCAAACAGAATCTACTGAAACCAGCATGTTCTCGTTTGAAAGTACGAACAAGTAATTATTCATCCTGAAGCTATGCAAAAGAAAATACTTAGTGTCTGTTGTTAGCCAGGGTTCATGCAGATATCGGTGTGATGGCGTGTGTTTCTGGCTTTCGGCATGCCAACCAGAACAACAACAACCCATCCTCTGCCGACCAAACTGAGGCAGCGGAGAGTTCCAGCTTGCAGGTAATCGCTCCCAGTCCCCAATGTCCGCCACCCCTCAGCCTAGAGGCACTAGGGTGGGCAATGATGACGAGGCCTGCATTGTTGCCTCTGACGATGCGGATGAGATGCCCTGCGCTCATCGCCGTTGCCGAAACAGCCATGGTCATGTAACCATGGAGGAGAAAACCAAGGCCGATGAGACATGGCCCTCCCCTCAGAGGAAACACCCGAAATACTGAGTCCAGATAAGTTTCAACCGCGATAACCAAAAAACATACAAATTCCAAAGCAAATACCAATGTCAGTGAATTTGAACTTTCTGAGTACCAATGTGCGTTGCTTATTCAGCAAATAGGACCAGTTAGGCCACATTTTGTTTTTTCTATGTTTGTCGTCATCGCCTGCATAGGTTTTCAGAAATTTCGGAAGAAAAAAAGGTTCATACTACGTACATGTGTACATGTATGTACGCTGCACATGCTGCAGCAGCTAGATCAGTAGATGCATCAATCAATAATCGTAAACGCTTGCACCACAGCAGCAAAGGAGCGCTCCTCGTCCGTTCTCTGCGATGAAGGCTGTCATGACGAAGCTTTCAGTCGTTCACTGCCTGAGCCTCGTGGACCCCAGGAATACCGTAAGTCGGAAGAGTTCCGCGGCAACTGGCGTCTGTGGAACGATGTCGTAGGCAGAAAACCCAAGCAATAGACCCTGGCAAGGAAAAGATGAGCAGCATAGAGCAAGAGTTTGATAAGCAGAGACAAGAGTTTGATAAGCGGACACAAGAACGTTGAAGTAACAAAACCAAAAATTAATGACGAGTGGGAAACGTTTGTTGATGCGATAGCAGATAAATGAATGTTCTCTTCGCCATCTCGTAATCAAACTTTATGCTCTCACTGTTGCAGAGTCGCTCTGCCTTCCTTAAACTACCGTTCAAGTCCGATGAAGTACACCACCATGTGAACAAAGCAATACGGAAATACAAGTTACCGGTACGTGTCGTATACGAGCACTCGGGCAGCCTCAGGCGTCAACTGTGCCGTTCGGCGCTGTTACCACCCAAGTGCGTAAACGAGCCCAACATTACTGAAAAAAGACGAAGAGGACGTCCACTAGGGCCTTGCATTACCTGTCAGTCTGGAGGCGAACGAGTATGTATGACAAGGAATGTAGTCTACGAATTGCAATGCAAATGGTGCCGGGAAACGTATGTTGGGGAGACGGAACGCTCCTTGGAAACAAGAATTCGGGAGCACAATGGCGAGGCACGCCGTCGCACTCTCGATAAGCCATGGGGTGACCACGTGCGCGACAAACATTCTGGCGAGAGTATAGCTGCTGCGGATAGTGTGTTCTCGGCTGTGTCAGTCCTGGCAAGGGCAGGCGACAGAGCAAGCAGAAAACTGCGAGAAGCTGTTGAAATCCGCAACTTGCGGCCGCAAGTAAACACTTTGGTGGTGGCGTTTGAATTCTTTATTCTCACGATGGCACCATCGCCAATAAGAGATAAATATATGAGAAGGTGAGATTGTGGGGTAAACAGTTGGAAAGTGATTTACATCACTTTGAACTTTGCAAGTATGGGAGAGGGTGAGCGCTGCAGGAGCAGATTGAGTTAATCAGCAGTGAGCAGATTTCTTGTTTGAAAACAGTTCGAGAGGAGACGTCACGAATGCTAGCAGGGAGGGCATTGTAGTATTCTAGGGACTTGTACAGTGGGGAGTCTATACAGCGATCAGTTCTTGAGGGTGGGAGGTGCCAAGTGCGTGCGTGTCGAAGGCTGTACTGGGCCGTAACTTGAGCGGGGATGTTGAGCATGCGTATGTGTTGTGGGGCATATTTGTATTTTATGGAGTGAGCAAGAAGGGTGAGCTTCACTTTGCTGCGAGAGAACATTGTCGGCCATTTGAGCCGATGGAGCAGTGTTGAATGATTCAGAGGAGTGTAGAGGGGGAGACGGAGGCAGAATCTGGCCGCCTTGCGCTGGATTCGCTCAAGACGGTCAAGGGCTGCGATTGAGAGAGGGGTGACAGCAATGCATGCATATTCAATTATAGGCAGGATATATGTTTTGTAAATGAGAGAGAGTGATTTAGTGTGTAGAGTTGATTTGAGCCTAAAGTGAATATTGAAAGATTTTACGGCTTTCTTCAGCACAAAGTCAAGGTGGGCTGACCATCTTAGGTCGTGCTGAAAGATTATGCCGAGGTGACGATGTTGTGTTACTGGCCAAGTTTTATTTCGGGTAGTCGTGGTGGGGGTCGGTTAGCATGGTAGAACGGGAGGATGACGGTTTTCGTTTTATTGACTAGCAGGTGCCAGCGCTCTAGCCATTCTGCTGCGGCATCGACGCTTCTTTGTAGCGCAGCCTCACACTCAATGTAGCTGCCTGCAATGGCAATTAGTGCGGTGTCGTCCGCGAACTGGCTACACGAGGTTGTAGCATTTTCACAGGCAGTGGGCAGGTCAATGGTGTACGCCAGGAACAGAAGTGGTCCCAGGACCGAGCCCTGGGGCACTCCTGCTGGTATTGGTATGAAGGCGGATGTTGTGCTTTCAACCTGCACCCACTGTCTGCGTCCTGTCAAATAGGCTTCGAGCCACTTGTGAGGCTTGCCGTCGACACCATAGTGGCTCAGCTTTTTCAGCAAGCCTTGATGCCACACACGATCAACGGCTTTACTGAGATCGAAGAAACACGTTACAACATGCTTCCCCGCATCCCTAGCTGTGGATATCTGGTGGACGATCCGTGCTAGTTGCAGTTCGGTCCCGTCTTGTTTCCTGAAGCCGGATTGGTTGGAGGGTAAGTGCGGTGCTATGTGATTGTACAGACGAGAGTGGACTATTTTTTCTTGTGTTTTTGATATTATACTGAGCAGGGAGATGGGTCGGTAGTTGGAAGGATGGGAGGGGTTGCCCGACTTGGGGATGTGTGTAATAGTTGCGTCGTTCCAATCCTGTGGTATTTCTCCGGTTCTGAAGGACAGATTGTAGAGACTAGTGAGAGATGGGGAGATTTCCTTTGCAGTTTCTTTCAGGAGCCGAGTTGGGATGTTGTCAAAGCCTGGGCTCTAGCCAGTGTCTAGACTGCTTAGAAGCTTCTCGACCTCTTCCACTGTTGCTGCGATTGTATGATTTTAGAGTATGACTGATGTCAGGGGTAGTGTTGATGTCTGGTGTAGTACAGATGGTCTTGCCGATGGACTGTTGGCTTTGGGAGATAAAGAACTTGTTGAGAGCTGTTGCTTTCTCCATAGCCGTGGCTGCAGTGGAGTTGGCTGTCGATAGTGTGGGAATTGTTTGCTTAGGCGGTTTTTTCAGGTGCTTCAGTAGACGGTGGAGGTTTGTACCCGTTGACGTTGTTTGCTGGACAAAGTCGGACTTAGCCTGTCGCAAAAGAGCGGTTACTCGGTTACACTGGGCTGTGTACAGTTTCCAATCTGAGTCTAGTTGGGTCGCCTTGTAGGTGCGGAACTGTTTGTGCTTTGTTTTGATCTGGCTGAGGAGATCCTTCGTCATCCAGGGACGAGTGGGCGTAGAATTTTTGCGGGACTTGCTTCTGGTCACTTGGCAGTTGTGCACGGCTAGTTTCAGTATCTGGTCTCTCCAGAACTTCCAGAATGAGGTTACTGGCTGAGGGTCAGTGGGATGTGGATCATACTGCAGATTGCAGGTAGCAAGAGCTTCACGCAGGGATGCAATGCGTTCCTCGCTCCACAACCAGTATGTGCTGGAGGTGCTTTGCTGTGTAGTACTGCTCTCATTTTTATTATTATTTGTATTATTGTTTCTGTGGGTGGTGTGCTGCTGGGGTCGTATCTTGCCTTGTATGACAACATGATCAGAGGCACCCATAGGCTTTATGGCTCTCTCCAGTTCCATCACGAACTCTGCGGGGTCAGACCGCGGGGGACGGTAGATGTTCCCTACCACAAGGGAGGCTTGGCCGATTGTTATTCTAATCCAAATACATTCCGCTTGAGTCATGGGAATGGTAATTGTCTCGTGTTGGCAGCTGTGTGGTATGTACGTGGCGTGGCGACTCCTCCACCAAAGGTGTCCCGGTCCGCTCTTATGAGTTTGTAGCCGTTGATGGCGTACATCCCGTCGCTGTCCGATGGATCCGCCCAGGTTTCCTGGATGGCGATTATTGACGGTTGTTGCAACTTTGCCACGTGGCTAAGCTCGTCCATCTTGTTGAACAGACACCTGACGTTCGAGCTGATGAAATTCGCGACTTCCATTATTTTTTATTTATTTTGTAATTTGTTTCGTTTTTTTGGTATTTCCGCAATTGAAGGTATTGTTCTCACTGATATTGTGTGGAGGACAGCGCTAGGTTTGAATATCGTGTGACACCAGTGGGCTGAAGCGTGAGCCCTGTGCCGGGGCAAGGGTTTGGCTTTGGCCAGGGTCGATGTTGTTGCTCTGTTTTTGTTTTTTGGAATTTTTGAAATCAGGTGAGGATTTCGCATTGGGACTGGGTCTCCTGCGTCGTTCGGAGGTAATCCAGGGGTTTGCTGGCTGGTTAGACATGTCTGTGTTAGTCACCAGTGAGGAGTGGAGGTCTTCAGCACGCGCCGAATCTGGGTGACTACACTTTGTTGTCGGAGTAGTTGTGTCGGTGTGCGGTGAGTTGGATGTTGTCGTACTTGTATTTGTGCTGCCTGGCGGCGTTCCGGGGTGCACGGTCGTGCTGGTTGCCGACATGGGCGATGCGATGTCGTGTTCGTACGACTCGTTCTGGTTGTTGACTGGGTCGTTTGGGTGCGAGCTCGAGAGCACGTCTGCTTTCGGCGTGGTGTTGGCACCATCGGAGGCCGTTTGGGATACGCCGCTGGCGTGGGTCAAACTCGGGGACGCTTTTGGTGCCGAATCGGTACGGTGAGACTCCGCTTCAGCTCCGCTGTTCATGTTCCGCTCTGTGCTGCCAGTGCTGCTGCCTTCTCTGCCGGCATGCGTCGAGGTGTGTGCACTGCGACGGTTTTGGCAGGTACGCGCGATGTGACCTAGCTGGCCACATAGCCTGCACGTGCCTACCTGGCCGTCGTAGATGATGCGGAGCTCGTGAGAACCTTCTGTCGTAGACCCGGGTGCTCGAATCAGAAACGATTTGACAGGTGTGGAATTTCTCATCTGTAAATCTCAACAATGTCAGAATACTGTAAAAGCAGAAATTTTTGGTGGTGTAATATTTTCGGTATTCTCCAAAATCGGCGGTTCGGCGGAGGGAAATTTTCGGTAAACCCACGTTCCAGGTAAGTGTACTAGTACTTTACCGACATTTTCGGTGCGTTTTATTTTCGGTAAAAATTTCGGCACCGAAGTTACCGAAAATAAAACACCACCGAAAATTTCTGCTTTTACAGTATACTTTTGGAGAGGTGATGGAATAGGGAAGGGAGTCTGGCTTCACCCACCCAGCAGGAATTCAGAACCTGGGTGCGCTACAACACAAGCTACAGTACGCAGTAAAATGGTCGTATTTCCTTCGGATTTTTTATTTGAAAATTGGGTGCTCGAATCAGAAACAGCAAACTCGTCAGATCGTCTCCGATTCAAGCACACGGGTCTACCATCGTCTACGCTTGGTGTGGCAGTTGAGGGCATGTAGTAGTAACTTACTACTTCATTTTTGAGAGCAAGATGATCAGTGGAGCCGCAGATTCAGCAGGTCTTTGGCAGCACCGTACAGGAGACCCACATCCTCGAATCAAGGACCCAGCAAAAAGTGGGTCGCGAGTATTTCAAAAACCGTTTACCGGGCAGCTCTGAAATTTGGCATACCGTTAGCGGGCCGTATGTTGATGGTATTTGTGAAAACTAAACGAAATCGGAACAAGTTTAGGTACAATTTCAGGCTGTTTCTGTTTTGGTACCCTGTGTCTCATTCGAGCACCCGGGTCTACGCAGGTACAACGGGATCGAACTGCCTGGTTTGAGTTCAAACGTGGCGAATCGCACACCAGTTGCTGTTTGGGTGCCGTTTGAAAGTTTGATTTTGCCGTGTCGTATCTCACCGATAAGCTTTCCGTACGGTGAGAGCGCAGCTTTTAGGACACCGTCTGAGATCCAGATCGGAGCATCGTGGATGTGTATCTGTGTTGTTGGTGCGGAAACGAAGCGTGGTGAAACCCGTTCGCCCTTGCAATCGAAGCCATTGAGCACCAACAATTTTGCTTTTTCATATGACTCAACGGTAAGTCTACATTAGAGAGGTTCCGGGGTACGATTTTCCGTGTCAAAATCCGTGTGGGCGCTGCGGATTTTTTCCAGGCGTGCTCCATACGATTTTTCGGCACGGAGAATTCGTGTGGACTGGCTTTCACACGAACCATGTTTCGTATGGAGATTTTGCGTCATCGGGTGCAGAAAGATTTTTCGCGTACAAATTTGGTACGAGAAACATGGATTTTACGCGGGAAGTTTTGATTTCGGTACTAATTTTCAAAATAAAAAGGCATAGCGCGGGAATGTGACGTGTTTGCGATCGTAACCTAGGCAATGACGGCAAACACATAAGTTCCGTACTCCGGAACATTTCACTGCTCGAAAACGACGTATAAAAAATCCGTAGCGCCTCTACGGATTTTGGCACGAAAAATCGTACTCCGGAACCTCCCTATTGACCCCTGCTTGTTGTCTGCATCGAAATGATGCCGGTGATACCTTGCTCTTCTAGGAGCTTTTTGTAGGCCCCACGCTTACCTGGGCTTGCGAGGGGAATACAACAGTGTTCTTCTTCAGTGTCGAAGACGAGAGCTGTCGCCAGGGCTCCGTATCAGCTCCGTTTCCGGCCATGCCGCATGGCGGTTGTAGTGAATCAGCACTCTAGGTGATCTAGTTTGCTACCTGTGCATCCACAGCCATACGGGCTGGGAGCGGACTATTATGCTAAAAAAACTACGGAGCTCCAAAAACTGCTTCCGCTCTCCAGCTAGTTGATTTGTTGTTGTTGTTGTTGTTTCAAATCTTTATTCTCACGATAGCCAGTGGCCAATAAGAGATAATAGTGTAAGAAAGGAGAAAGAGTGAGGAAGAATTGGGTGGGCAGGGCCTAGGGGTTAATGACTACTTAAGTGTACGGGCAGGGGTGGTCGCCACACGAGCATACAGAGTTGCGTACTTAAGTGTACGGGCAGGGGTGGTCGCTACACGAGCATACAGAGTTGTGCAACAGCAGGGATATCTCGGATTTGAAGGGAGTACGAGAAGGGATTTCGCGAAGCTGGGTGGGCAGGCAATTAAAGTAATGAAGGGCCTTGTACAGGGGAGAATGGAGACAGCGGTCAGTCCGCGGAGTTGGCAAGTGCCAAGTACGAGAGCGACGTAAATTATACGAAGGTTGCACGTTGCTAGCAGTATGCAGCGAGAGTATATGTGGTGGGGCATAATTGTGGCGCAGAGAATGCGCGAAGAGTATATGTTTAACTTTAAAGCGTGAAAATAATGTTGGCCATTTGATGCGATGCAAAAGGTGGGAGTGTTCTAAGTGTGTGTAAAGGGGAAGGTGGAGACATATTCTGGCGGCTTTCCGCTGGAGTCGTTCTAGCCTGTCAAGGGAAGTGTGGGACAACGGTGTGAGAGCAGTGCTCGCATATGAGAATATAGGTAGTATGTATGTCTGATAGATGTGAGATAAAGAATCACTGGTGAGTGTAGACCTTAGTCTAAAAAGAATATTGAAAGACTTGAGTGATTTTTTGACTATGTATTCAACATGCTCCGTCCAACGGAGGTCATGCTGAAAGATTATTCCGAGGTGTTTGTGTTTTTGTGCTACGGTAAGTGGACTATTCCTGAGGGTGATCTGGGGTAGCTGTTCAGGGGGGCGGTTATTGTGGTAGAACGGGAGGATGACTGTTTTCTTTGTGTTAACCAGCAGGTGCCATCTTTGAAGCCAGTCTCCAGCTGCTGTGACACTCTGTTGTAGGTTTCGGGTGCAGTCTTGAAGAGTTCTCGCTATGGAAATCAGAGCGGTGTCATCTGCAAACTGGCTACAGGTGGTGCTGGGATTCTCACATGCGTGTGGAAGGTCTATGGTGTAGACGAGGAATAGAAGCGGCCCAAGAACAGATCCCTGAGGGACGCCGGCAGGGATCTCGAGGAAAGGCGATAGGTCGCCATCCACCTGGACCCTTTGCCGACGCCCCAACAGGTACCGTCGGAACCACTCCAGGGCGTTGCCCTGGACACCATAGTGGGAGAGTTTTGCTAGAAGGCCTGCATGCCACACACGATCGAAGGCCTTGCTTAGATCGAAAAAGCAGGCATTGACGTGTTTCCCGTCGTCTCTCGCAGTGGAGAGGGTATGGACGAGACGGGCGAGCTGCTGCTCGGTGCCGTCTTTCTCGCGGAATCCGGACTGCTGGTTGGGCAGGTGGGGTGTGATGTTGTTGTTGTTGTTGTTGTTGTTGTTGTTGTTGTTGTTGTTGTTGTTGTTGTTGTTGTTGTTGTTGTTGTTGTTGTTGTTGTTGTTGTGTTGTTGTTGTGTTGTTGTTGTTGTTGTTGTTGTTGTTGTTGTTGTTGTTGTTGTTGTTGTTGTTGTTGTTGTTGTTGTTGTTGTTGTTGTTGTTGTTGTTGTTGTGTTGTTGTTGTTGTTGTTGTTGTTGTTCTCGTTCTTGTTGTTGTTTTGCTGTTTAGGCTGCTGCTGCTGCTGCTGCTGCTGCTGCTGCTGCTGCTGCTGTTGTTGTTGTTGTTGTTGTTGTTGTTGCTGTTGTTGTTTCAAATCTATATTCTCACGATAGCCAGTGGCCAATAAAAGATAAAAGTGTAAGAAAGGAGAAAGAGTGAGGAAGAATTGTGTGTGAGGAACAATTGGGTGGCCAGGGCCAAGGGGTTAATGACTACTCAAGTGTACGGGCAGGGGTGGTCGCTACACGAGCATACCGAGTTGTGTACTTAAATGTACGGGCAGGTGTGGTCGCTACACGAGCATACAGAGTTGTGCAACAGCAGGGATATCTGGGATTGGAAGGGAGTACGAGAAGGGATTTTGCGAAGCTGGATGGGCAAGCAATTAAAGTAATTAATGGCCTTGTATAGGGGAGAATGGAGACAGCGGTCAGTCCGCGGAGTTTGCAAGTGCCAAGTACGAGAGCGATGTAAATTATACGAAGGTTGCACATTGCTAGCAGTATGCAGCGAGAGTATATGTGATGGGGCATAGTTGTGACGAAGAGTATAATATTATGTTTAACTTTAAAGCGTGAAAATAATGTTGGCCATTTGATGCGATGCAAAAGGTGGGAGTGTTCTAAGTGTGTGTAAAGGGGAAGGTGGAGACATTCTGGCGGCTTTCCGCTGGAGTCGTTCTAGCCTGTCAAGGGAAGTGTGTGACAACGGTTTGAGAGCATTGCTCGCATATGAGAATATAGGTAGTATGTATGTCTGATAGATGTGAGGGTGATCTGGGGTAGCTGTTCAGGGGGGCGGTTATTGTGGTAGAACGGGAGGATGACTGTTTTCTTTGTGTTAACCAGCAGGTGCCATCTTTGAAGCCAGTCTCCAGCTGCTGTGACACTCTGTTGTAGGTTTCGCGTTCAGTCTTGAAGAGTTCTCGCTATGGAAATCAGAGCGGTGTCATCTGCAAATTGGCTACAGGTGGTGCCGGGATTCTCACATGCGTGTGGAAGGTCTATGGTGTAGACGAGGAATAGAAGCGGGCCAAGAACAGATCCTTGAGGGACGCCGGCAGGGATCTCGAGGAAAGGCGATAGGTCGCCATCCACCTGGACACTCTGCCGACGCGCAACAGGTACCGTCGGATCCACTCCAGGGCGTACACCATAGTGGGAGAGTTTTGCTAGAAGGCCTGCATGCCACACACGATCGAAGGCCTTGCTTAGATCAAAAAAGCAGGCATTGACGTGTTTCCCGTCGTGTAGAGTGTATGGACGAGACGGGCAAGCTGCTGCTCGGTGCCGTCTTTCTCTTTCTCACAGAATACGGACTGCTGGTTGTGTAGGTGGGTGTGATGTGCTTGTAGAGGAGTTGATGTGCAATTTTTTCTTGGATTTTTGATGTAGTGCTCAAGAGAGAGATCGGTCTATAGTTTGTTGGTTGGGTTGGGTCACCAGGCTTGGGTACTGGAGTAATGGTGGCATCTTTCCACTCCTGTGGGATTTCTCCGGTTTGGAATGAACGATTAAAGAGGGAGGATAACGACGGTGCAAGTTCCTTAGCCGCTTCTTTGAGTAAGCGGTTTGGAATAGAGTTGAACCCGGGGCTTTGTTGGTATCAACTCCGCGGAGGAGTTTTTCGACCTCAGCTTGGGAAGTCAAGATTTCTTGAAGGGGACTGAGGATGTCAGGGGTGGTGTTGATGGCTGGAGTTTGCTCATCCGCATTGGCCACGGACAGCTTGCTCTGTAAAATAATGAAATTCGTTGAGGGCAGCGGCTTTTTGTGCTGGTGTCGTTGCAGAAGTTGCTTGGCTGACAAGTTCGGGTATGCGTTGTTTTGTAGCTGTAGTTAGGTGCTTCATAAGGCGGTGTAGGGAAGAAGAGGAGGCTGTTGAGTTGTTTACGAAATCCGATTTTGCATGACGCAGGAGAGTGGTGACACAGTTTATTTGGGCAGTGAACGTGTTCCAGTCGTCGGGCGAGCGTGAGTGAAGGTATATTCTGTGTTTTCTGCGTTTATCCTTGATCTCTTTCAAGAGGCCCTTTGATATCCATGGTCGTGCTGGCACGTTCTTCCTGTCCCAAAGGGGGGGGGGGGGTGAGTGCGAGTAACTTGGCAGTGTTCTTGGGCGATGGTCAGGACTTTGTCGCGCCAGGATCGCCAGAAGGTGTCAACTGGGCATGGGTCGTGTTGGTTTGGATGGTGGTTGAGATTTGTGCGTGGAAGGGCTTCTCGAAGAAGGTGGATAGTGCTGTCTGTCCATGACCAGAATGTGGTGCTTCTGGCTCGTGGAGGGGAGTTGTTAATTATGGGGGGGGGGGGGCAGTTGATTATTGATGTGGCCACTAATAGTAGTGTGATCGGATGCGCCAAACGGTGGAAGTGATTGGATATGAACATCATTGCAGTGGAGTGAGGAGATAGCAAGGTCTAGACATGAGAGAGGTGTTTGTCGGTGGATGTAAGTAGGGAATCTGACATGTTGTGTGAGGCCGTATGTGTGCAGAAGAGTTTGTATGTCGTCCCCAAGGCGATTTGTTCTGTCTGTCACCACGCACTGTTCTTGGCATTGAAGTCTCCAAGTAGTAGGAGGTCGTCACCTTCGGCTCTAGCGGTTTTAATGCTTCTTTCCAGTTCTGCAGTTGTTGTTGTTGTTGTTGTTGTTGTTATTGTCGTTGTTTTTGTTTTTGTTGTTGTTTAGTTTACTTCTCAAATTGTAATGGGCAATAACAAGAAAGCGAAGGATAAGAAAACAATTAGAATTGAAATTAAGGGCTAAAGATAATGAATTATAGGCGAAAAAATGAAAAAGAAAAGAGCGGGGTGGTACAGCCGTTTTCCTATTCTGATTTCCCTGACCGAACTATCACACAGCAGCACCGTAGCAAGAGAGCTACCTCCGTCAACATCAGTGGACGTGGACTAACTAGACTATGAGTGGATGTGACAGCAAAAGTGACTGTGTGTAGGAGGCGTGGTCGTGCGGGTGTTGCAATGATGACAACAAAATTAATGGAATAATAGCTTATACGTGTCATGGAGCAAGTGCATGGAGATGACTGACCTCTTGAAAACACTGCGTTTGGGGATGGTACGAATATCGCTGGGTAGTGGCAACAGAGAACCTAGTCTGACCAGCGCCGCTTGCAGCGGGTGGTACATGCGCTTCGATGTCCTTCTACAAGCGGGTACCGCCAACCTGGTGACTTTGAAATCAGTGCGTAACTGAGCAGGCTCCCCGCAAAGCCGTGGATGCATCGCCCGGCGAACAATAGCAACTTTTGTTTGTCCAGCTCTGCGATTCGACAGAGTTCTACACATTGCTCAGCAGATCTACAGTCCGACTGCGCCCACCCCTGCAATGCAATCTTCATTAGCATCGTGACTATTTCCAACGCCGAGGTAAACTTTGATTTCTCTTTATCAGATCCCCATGATTGTATGTATATATTATACCTCACTCCATATACACCCGCACTCATATACCAGATCTCCCATGAAGTTTATAAATTTCCATATACACTGTTCATTATACACCACTAAGGAGGTATATACACCACTGAGGAAAACCATCTGAAAAAAACCCACTGAGGAGCTTTCTTTCTCTAAAAAGGAGTGTATATAGCTTTCTTTCTCTAAAGCTATATTCACTCCTTTTTAGGGAAAGAAAGCTATATTCACTCCTTTTTGCTCTTGAGCTTGCGCATGGAGAGGTATAAGTATCTATTATTGCACGATTAAAGAGGTCAATATATGAAATATAGAACGAGTAAAAGACCGAGGTCCCCCGAGGTCTTTTACGAGGTCTATATTTCATATATTGACCGATTATGAGGGCAATAATAGATTTATCACGACATAGCATACCTAAAACTGTTTTTGCTTTGCTATATGAAGAAAGGAATACTATTGTAATAGTATAATACTATTAATAGTATGTACATATGCCGTTTACATTGGACATTACTGCTGTGTAAACCGAAGTTTTCAGTTGTCTCTTGTAGTATGTTCCCCAAGTTCTTTGACTGAGAATCTGACAGTTTGGGTTCAAATCCCAGCATTTGGCTTCAGATTTTTCTTCTTTCAGTTCTGATTTTTTTCTAAGTTGAGGAAAAAGTTCTAAGTCCTCGGGCTAAGTGGTCAATAATAAGTGGTCAATATAAGCGGTCAATATATGCTGATAGTTGACCGCTTAGAGATCACAAGTTTCTGTGGGGGTCAATAATAAGAGAGTGAAAAATATTATTATAACAAGGGACCTCGTGTATATCGAGAAATATCGACCAGTTATAAAAACCTCGGCTTCGCCTCGGTTTTTATACTGGTCTATATTTCTCGATATACACTCGGTCCCTTGTTATAATTATACTTATAACACGGAACCGAGTGTATATGTATAGGGTAGAAGACTGTAAGAACAACAGAGTTCAGCATCTGCAGCACAGTGGCTGGGTGGTATAAGGGGTTGCTTAAGATTCATACTGTTGTGAGTTCGAATCCTGCTTGTTCTCTTCCTTTGTCTTCTTTCTTTCAATTTTTCTTTTTGAAGTGGAGAGAAAAATTCTAAGTCCATACAAAGTCGAAAGATTACAATGCCTAAGTGGTCGATACAAGCGGTCGATATAAGCGGTCAATATTGCGGCGATATGGGTAATATAGGACCAGTCAAGGATCACGAGAATTAGTGGAGGTCGATATAGAAGAGTGATAACGAGATATATACACCAGTATGAAAACCGAGGCGAAGCCGAGGTTTTTATAACTGGTGTATATATCTCGATATACACGGGGTTCTTTTGTTATAATATATTTATACCTCTCCATATTCACCGTGTGTGACCTCCTAATGGCTTGTTCCTCGCTGACAACTACTGCTAATCCCCTTAGCGGTGTATATGGAGATATTTACACCACTAAGGGAGAGCATGCCTAAGACTGTAAGTGTATATGGAGATTTATACCTCACTCCATATACACTTCAGTCTTAGGCATGCTCTCCCTTAGTGGTGTATATGTATATAATATAGGGGTGAAACAATTATACCGAGTACTCGAATACTCGCTCGCTTTTTTCAAAAATAATCGTACTCGGAATAAATTAGAGTACTCGTTCATACTTGGTACATGCATTTACTGCAGAAGTCTGCAGTTTCAGAGCAGTAGTCGGCAGATGGTGATGTGCAGACTGTGTGGTGAACATTTGTTCACGAGTAGAGAGAGCCCAAATGATCCACCAGTCAATACACCCGAGAAAAATGACTGCTACTCGGTTTAATCAGGGTTGTATCATGTTATTTTAAAGCCCTTGGTGTGCAATTGTTATGAGATGAAAAATACTCGAATACTGGAATATTCGATCGGAGAATATCAGAGTACTCGAACTCGGGATCTCAGTGACAACTTCCACCCCTAATATAATATAACCTAACCAGTTGATTATATGGGAAATATAAACCTGTATACAAACCGAGGCGAAGCCGAAGTTTGTATATTGGTTTATATTTCCCACAAATCAACTGAGTAGGTTATAATTATTATGCTTATACTGAGCTGATATACAAACTCCCCTCTCCCCCACAAAGGAAGAGATTAGAATTCCAACCCACAACCATGGCTCGACGAGTCTTCCTTTCACCAACCTGTGCGGAGCAAGAACAAGACTACCACTGACTCTGTGCAGTGCATGCAGTGCAGTACCATATACCACCACACACTCTTTGTGACTTCAGTTTAGTACCGGTAGTTCCATCGGAAGTAACAGCTATGCGCCAAGTAAGTAGTTAGTTTGAACCTCACAGTTACAGTGACCGTTACGGCGCGCAGATCTCACCGCGGGCTCTGTAAAAGAACCGCTATTGAGTATTGTCTGGTCATTAGAGACATAGAGTTCGTCTCCTTTCCAAAGTAAGAGTAAAATGAATCAGCACGAGCCTGTTGAATCGACTCCCAAACGTTTCTTTGGTTCTTCTGAGGACGACCACGAATCTCGATGCCATTATTCAAGCAGCAGTTCCCAAGAACACTGGCAGTGCCACGGATTATGGCTGCGCATGTTCCGTCCGCTCTGCGAGGGACGCGGAAAGGAGAACATCGATTGGAAAACCGTCAGTAGTGAAGTTCCGTCGCCCCTGCTATCTGCGTTCTACGTCGATGCAAAAACGCAGGAGGGCTCGCCTTTCTCCAAGAATTGTCTCAAAGTAGCGGCACGCGGGGTCTTCAGCCGCACATGTCGAGTGCTGCGCTTGACAGACGGAGTGCTGAAACAGCGAAAGAAGGACGGCCTCGAACGTCAGGTGCAGCACAAGGCACCCGCTACACGATTATTTCAGCGACATCGACGACACCAATGGCAACGACGCAGTAAAACTTACCTATTACGAATGGTTCTATCTGATATTGCGCTTTGTCTTCGTGGAGGCGAAATGTAAGCCTCCATCAAAAAGGACAACGTTGTGTTCTTCGTCCGCGTTGACGGGAAAAAGATCGTGAAGTGGGGACCGTCGTGCATGTCGAAAAACCATCAAGGCGGATTGCGGGGCACTAGTGTGATTCTAAAAAAAAAGGAGTTTATATGTATAGATTATAGACCGGTTAGGAGGTCTATACAGGATATATGGACCGAGTAAAAGACCGAGGTCCCCCGAGGTCTTTTACGAGGTCTATATATCCTGTATAGACCAACTATGAGGTCTATAATCTATTTATCGTGTTCTCCACGCAATAGTTTCTCTTCATATACGACATATCCTTGTAATTCTAGTATTATACTTTAGCCTATACCGCATTGTACGGCATTGAAAGTCAAGGTCATTGTTTAAACTAGGTTCAGCATCAGTAGCACAGTGGCTGGGTGGTAAGGAAGAGTGACTGAGATTTACAAGGTTGTGGGTTCAAATCCCATATTGTGTATTTCTGCTTTCTTCAAAAAATTCTTTTTCTAAGTTGGAGAGAAAATTTCTAAGTCCAAGAAATTCTAAGGAGTCAAATATAAGTAGTCAAATATATCGCGTATTTGACTGCTTAGTCAAATACGCGATATATTTGACCGCTTAAGCGGGATTCACAGAAGCTTTTTTGCGATGCGACACGCGATGCGACAGACGCGAAACCGGGAATACCCCAAATCGCAGCCATGTCGCACCCCACGCAACTGCCCGAACTGGGCCATCGCAGGCCATCGCAGAAGTTGAGCTTGGCTCAACTTTTGCGATGCGATGCGATGCGACAAGCGATTTGGTGTACGATTTTGACCTTTTCTACAGCAAAGTTGTACAAAGGTGCAAGAGTTGCCTATAAATTTTTACAAGTTGTGTCAAACCGCGCGAATATCATGGTGACGTACCCAAATCAGCAAAACTTTGTCGCATCGCTGACTTCTTCTGTGAATGGTATTTCGCGAGTTCGCATCGCACGCATCCATCGCAGATCGCGTCGCATCGCGTGTCGCATCGCAAAAAAAGCTTCTGTGAATCCCGCTTTAGGTATCAGGGAAATTAGTGGGGTCAAATACTAAGAAGGCGATAAACCAGTTTATACACCAGTTTATATACCAGTTTA